>NW_006290676.1:1082391-1095305 GCF_000327345.1 Myotis davidii | reverse complement strand
TATGATTGTGTGACTATTTTGCTAATGGTTCTGTGGTCTTGTATAAGAGTGGAATGTAAACTTCCCCCATACAACTAGTCTCCTTACAAAGGGTGACAGGAAACCTGTTACTAGAAATTTAAGTAATGGTAGTAATAAATGACCTATAATAGGAAAAAGTAATCTATTTTTGTATTGATGGGCAAAGAGTTTACATTATCCTAAGAGTTTACTTCTTTCTCTCCAAGAAATTTATTTCTGTAACCAAGTAGGGCACCATCCAACAATTCTGTTTTGGAAAAAATAACTAGTGCTTACAAAGCTTGCTATGTATCAGGTTCTGTTATTTATGAAACAATTCATTTAAACCTTGACATTCCTATGAGCAAGATACATATATCACATTTAACAGATAAGGAGACAGCACAAAGTTGTAGAGCTAAGACTGGGAAGTGTGGTTACTACAGCAGTTGAAAGTGCTAACCTTGCCAATGTAGTTCCCCCTTTCGAACCTCCTTGAAAGTTGTGATGCCCAGCAGCACTGCTGCTGCAGTGACTTGGTAGCAGTAGTTACTAAGGTTTAAGAATGGCAATCTTGGAATAAAATACTTTACCAGGCACCCAATATTTTATAATTGATTTGTCAAATTTACTCCCAAACCTCCCTCTCCTTTTATTTTTTAAACTAGTGGCCTGGTGCATGAAATTCGTGCGGGGGGGGGGGTTGAGGGGGGCGGGTTGTCCCTCAGCCTGGCCTGCACCCTCTCCAATCTGGGAACCATGAGTGATTGGGCTGTATCTGGGTTCTCTCCAAGCCCATTGTCTGACGTGTATGCCATTCTATGATGTTTATACAAGCCTTGTAAACACCTTTTAGTATCTGGAATGACTAGTTGTCATCATCTTATTTTTCAAGGTTTTCCTGTCATAGGTCATTTATTGATTTCAAGGACATCCCTCACAATCCAGGACCGCTGGCTCCTAACTTGGGAGTGCCAGTGGGTCTTTCTTTTCTTAATTTTTTTTAAGGGCAAAAGTCTATGATTTTTAAAAATATATTTTACTGATTTTTTTACAGAGAGAAAGGGAAAGGGATAGAGAGTTAGAAACATCGATGAGAGAAACATCAATTCAGCTGCCTCCTGCACACTTCCTACCGAGGATGTGCCCGCAACCAAGGTATATGCCCTTGACCGGAATCGCACCTGGGACCCTTCAGTCTGCAGGCTGATGCTCTATCCACTGAGCCAAACCAGTCAGGGCAAAAGTCTATGATTTTTAATTAAACCTGAAAAACTGTCAGGGATAGGAATGACAGGACCCATCCTAGGTGGGTGGGATGGTGGGGAGTGGGGAACATTGTTGACACAGTTGTCAGAATTAAATGAGGTCTGTGGATTGAACCTTAATACCATTTGAATGGAGATTTCTTCACGTGGTTGGGTAGAGAATTGTTATGTAGGAGTGTCTGCTTTTGGCAAATACACGGGTGTATCCGGGCATCCTGTCATGTGTAGAGCATGCTCTCAAACAGTTCAGAAAAAGACTGGAGGGAATGGGCATATGTGTGTATAAATGCACACACACACAGTCTAACCTTACTATTTTCGACTCCACCTTTGTGCACCTGCCTACTTGCTAAGGTCTGTAACTCCAGAATCAAGGCTTGCAGAGCTTCCTCAGCCATTGGGCCATGGCCAGGGTGCAGGAACCCTACAGACAGACCCGCAGGCACAGTTCCAGCTGAGGACAACAGGTGCCACTGTTTTCTTGTTTCCGCTCCAGTATGTGAACTGGGGTCTGTTTCACGACGTGTTCCCTGGGGGCTTTGGCATTTCTGTGCTTCCTGGTGGTGTAAGGCTGTGTGGGATGGCCAAGTTGGTGCTCCAGTGGCTGCCGGTTCCCTGAGCCCAAGAAGACTGCAGTAAAATATGGAGAAAAGATTGCATCGTAAGCAAGTTCAGGCTGCCCCATTTCAACCTTAAGGAATCAACAGCACCCTTCACATACAGTGTCATTTCAACAGAAACAGAGAGCGCTGCCCCAAGCACGCACAGTGCTGGCTCACGGGCCCACAGACTAGCAGGATGGCCACTTGTGGGTGATGTTGTGAAGTCCTGATTCTGAGGTAACGCCCAGGGTGAGTCCAACTGCCACGGCCATGTCCTGGCCCACGTCTGGGCCTATGCCCCATAGTGAAGCCTGTGGTTGGGCACTGACAGGCAGCTTGAGGAACTGACATAGCCATGTCAGTACTGCCGCAGTTTATGCACATTTAAACCATCCAAGTTCTTCTGGAAAGGGCTTTTTCTCCCACTCTGGACAGCCACGCTCTCCTGGCGGCGCCCGAGGACCTGGGGCCTACCTGGCACCCCAGCCTTGCTGACCCTGTGGGCCAGTGTCCTAACAGCTGCGGCCCTCCGCGCAGCCCGCCGGTGCCGTCCAACACGGTCTGTCCATCTGCATGGCCCACGAGGCTGTCCGGCCACACGCACTTGGGCTGCTCCCGCCCAGATTCCGCTTTCCCATGCCTGGCGGTGGGCCCAGTGTGCCTGTGCAGAGCTCCCACCCAAACTCCGCTTGCCCGTGTCTGGCGGTGGGTCCAGTGCACATGCACGGAGCTCCCGCACAGACTCGGCTTTCCCACGGCTGGTGGTGGGCCCAGTGCACATGCGTGGAGCTCCCACCCAGACTCCGCTTTCCCACACCTGTCGGTGGGTCCAGTGTGCCTGCACAGAGCTCCCGCCAGGACCAGTCATCTGTCTGGTCGTGACGGTCCTAGTCTGTTATTAGTATAGATTATAAAAATAATGTATGTTTATTGGAAGGGAAAATATAGAAATACCAACACTTTGGATCATCCATCTTCATACTTGGTAATAACTACAAACATTTTCATATTTTTATGCATATGCACTGTAAGAAATAAAAGTGGGATTCTATTTGATCTATTTTTACTTAATGTTTAGTGAGCCTTTTTTCCATCTTACAGTTTTTGACAATTTTTGGATAGCCATGTAATATTATGATTTTATTTTTTTGTATTTGTTTTCTTTTTTCACCAATCTTTAGATGTTGAGGTCATTTGTAATGTTTTATTATTGTTAGTTACACTACAGGGATTATTCTTGTTGATAAATTTTTGCACAGATGCAGGTCTTATTTCCTGGGAGTGGAATTGCTGGGTCAAAGGATATGTACTTTTAAAAATTATTAATAATTGCAAATTGACTTTAAAACTTTTTAAAACTTAAGCTACTGAAGGTTTTACCTTTGGTTCTCCTTGAGAGTTGTTGAATGCTTGTTAACTCTTATTAGTTTAATATTTATGTTTGTCTTAGAAAAAGTTACTATGTTTTAAATAGTGTTTATTGTGTCGGACCAGCACAGCCAAGGATTCAGTGAGCCTGATGGGGGGTGGAGGAGGGTGGTGAAGGATTAAAGAAAAGACAAAGAAAATAGCTGGGCTCAGTGAGTCTCTTGTGCCTGGCTGAGGCCACAGAGAAGGATCCAGCCAGTAAGCTGAGGCTTTATTTTATAGTCAGAGTAAAACAAGGTAGTGGTCACCAAGGTTACAATGTTCTTATGAGTTTCACTTGTTTTGGCAGCACTTGCTGCATCTCCCACAGCCCATTAGCTACCCAGGAAGGATCTGGGGGATGGCCATAAGGTCAAGCTTAATTGTGCTAAGAGGGCTCTTCCCTCTAAGCTGGGACGTGTTTGTGGCTCTGCCACAGGTCAATCTGAGCCTTAATTCTATAGCCGCTACATACATTTCCCCCTTCTTTTGTTTTTAAGCTACTACAAGTAAAACTTACACGTCAAGAATAAAGCTCTGCCTATTAAACAATAACAAGACAATGCCAATGCAAAACCAAACTACAGACATGTTAACATTTTAAAACTTGAACATCAAGAACAAAATTCTGGAATAATAACAAAACAATGCCAATGCAACACAGCAATGAGAGAGAAATAAAACTACAGACATGTTAAATGAAAGTTTCTACTAAATGAAAGTTTCTTCTGCTGGTGTATATTTACTCAGAGTCCTTGGACTTGGCTATGCAAGACTGGCAGCTAACCAATGCTAACGTAGCCAAAAACATGGTTGAGGGAGTAGCTTCCACTTCTTGCTTTTCTACCATCTACTGGGCTTCAGTTGTTAACTTCTTCAGCTGACCCCATGTTGCACCTCAGTCCCTTGCGTAGTCTTCGTTTTCTTCTTCCACTTTGCTGTCATCAGGGCAACTCAGTCTTTTGAACGAAGGGCCAGGAGCTTCTCTGGGTCCATTGTGGTGACGCATGTAATGCTCTGGCACCCAAATTGGCTGCACTACCCCTGGAAAGATACAAAACACAACCTCTTACCCACATCATTACTGAATCTGGTAAAACTCTTATCTGGTTTGTGCATCCTTCCACCCAGCTACCTTGACAGAGGCTATTGCACTGGAGGTCCGATGCCTTTCAGCCACTGTACAACTCTGCATTGTAATTCAAAAAATTTAACATAACATTCCTCTCACCCCTTTTGTGTTTTTCTAGTTGCATTTTAAGAGTAGGATTGGCGCTTTCTGCTATTGCCTGAGTCCTGATCTATCACCCCAGAAGAACTTGCCAATCCTGCGCTTCCCAGGATGGCATGATAAAGGTTTACTGAGCCAGCTGGAAAGGCTGCAGTGGGGTTAAGGATAAGGCACGTGCTTCACTGGAATGTCCTTTCACCTTGTAATTTAGTTCCCCCGAACTCAGGCCCCACGTTGGGCGACACATGAGCTGGGCCAGCCCAGCCAAGGGTTCAGTGAGCCTGAGGGAGGCATGGAGAAGGATTAAAGAAAAGACAGACAAAGAGAATATAGCTGGGGCTCTGTGGGTCTCCTGTGTCTGGCTGAGGCCACAGAGAAGGATCCAGCCAGTAAGCTGAGGCTTTATTTTATAGTCAGAGTAAAACAAGGTAGTGGTCACCAAGGTTACAATGTTCTTGTGAGTTTCACTTGTTTGCAGCACTCTTGTTACAATGTTCTTGTGAGTTTCACTTGTTTTGGCAGCACTTGCTGCATCTCCCACAGCCCATTAGCTACCCAGGAAGGATCTGGGGGATGGCCATAAGGTCAAGCTTAATTGTGCTAAGAGGGCTCTTCCCTCTAAGCTGGGACGTGTTTGTGGCTCTGCCACAGGTCAATCTGAGGCTTAACTCTATAGCCACTCCTACAGTTTATAATACACTAGCCTTGTCAAGAACAAAATGTTCCTGAACTCTCACCAACATGAGATAGTAGCATTGATGGAGGAAAACTCTTAGCTGTGTTTGTTTACACTTTCATGATTACTAGCAAGATTGGATATTTTATATAACTTTATTGGCCAATTGAGATTTTCTGAGGAACTGCCTATCCATCCTTTACTTGTTATTGTTCATTCAAGGATTTTTAGATTTCTGCTTAGTGCTAATGCACTGTTCTAACCTTAGAGATAAGGTAGTAAAAAGAAAAAGTAATTTAAAAAAATTTTGCCCTTTAGGAGTTACACCTTTTTAAAAAATTTTTTTAAAATATATATCTTATTGATTTTTACAGAGAGGAAGGGAGAGAGAGAGAGAGTTAGAAACATCAATGAGAGAGAAACATTGATCAGCTGCCTCCTGCACACCTCCCACTGGGGATGTGCCTGCAACCAAGGTACATGCCCTTGACTAGAATCGAACCTGGGAGCTTTCAGTCCGCGGGCCGATGCTCTATCCACTGAACCAAACCAGTTAGGGCAGGAGTTTTACCTTCTAAACAAGGAGATACTTTTATAATATTAGGTGGTAATAGGAGATGCGTACAGTCAGTTCTTGTTTTTTGTGGTAGTTCTGTTAAATTCACCATTAATGCTGAACCATTGCTCCTAGGGGAAATAGAAGGTTTTTGTGAGCCTCTAGTCAACATTTTTGTCAACTTATCAACAAATAAGCTTGTTGTGAGTTTCTGTTTAAAGAGACCTTATGGAATACAGTGGTTCCTTCCCAACCTACAGATAGTACCAACCTCTATATGGACCTTTTTCCTATACATACAACCTATGATAAAGTTTATGGCTTCTCTAGCACTTCTGAATTGCAGCATCACTGCTTTTGCACTTTGGGGTCATTTACACTAATAAAGGAAAAGATGCTAATTGACCATACCTTGGCTATGCCCAAGCCACACCCACCGGCCACTCAGAGTGACTATATGCAAATTAACCCAACCAAGATGGCGGCCGGCAGCCATGGAGCTGGAGCAAGCAGGAGGTTTGGTTGCCTTGGCAATGGAGGAAGCTCCCTGGCAGGCTGTGGCCTCTGCAAAAGTTTCAATTATAGAAGCTAAATAAATCCCAGATACCTGCTTCTAGACAGCCTCCACTGGGAACTTGGGTGGCTGGGGGCTGTGGGCAGCCTGCAAAGAGCCATCAGCTCCTCACCCAGGATGGCTACACCCTCATAGGATGAGGGTCCCTGCTGGGGGATTGGCCAGCCTGCAAACAGCCATCAGCCCCTTACCCAGGATGGCCAGACACCCCATCAGAAACCCCTACCCTAGCAGCCCAGTTGGGACCCCCACCGTGAAGGGGCTGTCACCAGCCTGAAAACAGCCATCAGCCCCCCACCCAGGCTGGCCCCACCCTCATGGTGTGAGGATCCCCTCTGGGGGGGGTGTGGCTAGCCTGAAACAGCCCTCAGCCCCTCACCCAGGCTGGCCAGGCACCCCAGCAGGACACACACCCTGATCTGGGACACCCTTCAGGGCAAACCAGCCAGCCCCCACCCATACACCAGGCCCAGCCATGGGCAAACTACGGCCCGAGGGCCGGAACCTAAGGATGTCTGACTGCAGCTTAGGCCTGCTCCCTGCTGGCAACTGGACACCCCCCAAGGGCTCCCAGGCTGCCAGAGGGATGTCTGATTGCCAGCTTAGGCCCAATCCCCCAGGGAGCGGGCCTAAGCCAGCAGGTGGTCATCCCCCGAGGGGTCCCAGATTATGAGAGGACATAGGCTGGGCTGAGGGACCCCCCCCCAAGTGCACAAATTTTTGTGCACTAGGCCTCTAGTCTATACTAATAAAAAGGTAATATGCTAATTACACCAGGTTGACCGGACATCTTCTGGACGCCTGACTTCCGGATAGTTAGGGGCGACCAGGCTGTCAGGGGGGTAGTTAGGAGGCGATCAGGCCAGCAGGGGGGCATTAGGGGGTGATCAGGCTGGCAAGCAGAGGCAGTTAGGGGCAATCAGGCAGGCTGGTGAGTGGTTAGGTTGATCAAGCAGGCAGGCAGGTGAGCAGTTAGGAGCCAGAGGTCCCAGATTGCGAGAGGGGTCCTGGATTGGAGAGGGTGCAGGCTGGGCTGAGGGACACCCCCCCTGCATGAATTTCATGCACCGGGCCTCTAGTATTAAATAAAAGTTTCCTCTAACATAAACACTGCGATACCAAGACAGTTGATCTGATAACTGAGATGACTACTAAGTGACTGATGGGTGGGGCATAGAAATACTGGACAAAGAGAGGATTGATGTTCTGATCAGGATGGAGTGGGATGGTGCAAGATTTCATCAAGCTACTCAGAACAGCATGCAATTTAAAAAGTATAAACTTTAATTCTGGAAATTTATAATTTTGGACCATAGGTAACCACAGAAAGTGAAACCACAGATAAGGTAAGATTGTGGGGGAGGGGGTGAGATTAGTGTATATGTTGTTCATTAACATTGACACAAACCCAGTAGCACTGTACCTGGTGTGAACAAAGCTTGTCTAACTTTTTTCTGTATTTTCTCTATCAGGCACGTCACACCTCGCACTTAGAAACACTGGACAGCACTTTAGCACTACACTTGGGAGTCATTTTAAACAGTGGAATCACCACCAACCACAAAAAAACACAAAAAAGTGAAAAATGTGACAAAATATACTGTAAACAGAAAAGTATAAGAACTTGTTAGGTCAACATGCCGACCCTCACGGTGGGAACTTCCTCAGCTGAATACCATGATGACCCCCATGGTGGGAACTTCCTCAGCTCATGCCCCCCGCCCCTCATTAAACACCTGTATAAAAAGGAGCCCCCCCATCCCCTGTTGGTGTGAATTCACTGGCCCTGCCTTTGGGGCTCATGGATTTCGCCTGGGGATGCAGATTAAACCTTTCCTTTTCTTTCTTCTATGGCTGACTCAACTCTCTTTGTTTTCCTGCTTCACTAACTTTACATTTGGTGCCAAAACCTGGGTGGTGCGAGCACCCCATTTGGCTGTCCCTCCACGGCTCGGGGTGCCCTCCTCTCCCTCCTTGTGGCTCAGGACCCCTCAGGACCACATTTCCTCAGCTTAGCAACTCTCTTTCCTTGGCTTGGCAGCTTTCCCAGTTTGGCAACATTAGTGGTAAGTCTCGCCCTATGTCAATCCCTGAGATCGCCCTCCGGCGTCTGTCTGTAAAACGCAGCCACGTCAGAGATTGCCCCGTTCTCCGGACCCTTCCAGGAAGGGCTCCTCTGGACCCCAGAAGATAGCGGAGATGTCCCTATCCTCCCTGGTTCTTCCATCCATCCGTAGCCCTAGCCAAACCTCTGGGACACTGGCCCTTTGGCCCCGGCTACTGGCCTCAGGTATTGAGCATGGGGAATCGAAATTCCAAACCTGATCCTAGCACACCTCTAGGGTGCCTGCCTGCCAACCTGGCTAAACACTAGGCCTGCCCCGGACCTGCGTCCTAAATGCCTCATTTATTTCTGTAACGTAGCATGGCCTCAGTATGAAAACGGAAACTTTGACTTTACCATCCGTATTGATCTCAGTAATTTCTGCCGACGAACCAGGGAATATGCCCAAGTCTCTCTCTCTCTCTCTCTCTGTATCCCCGTCCCTTCCCCCAAAGTCCCTCCTGCCTTGCTGTCCCCACCCTCTCCTCCTTCCTTCACTCCCCGCCTCTGGCAACACCTTCTCCTGTACCTGCTGACCTCCCCCCTCTTCCGTCCACTGCCAGGACCACTGCAAGCTCAACTCGCCAGGGGACCCCACCATCCCCCACCCCCGCCGACTGGGGTCCTTCTCCGCCAACCTCACCACGTTCGTCAAGAAATTCTGATACCTCTCCTGGGTCTGCCCAGGATCATTCATCTCCACCTCTTCTGCTCCTGCCCCTGCCCCCTTTACAACCCTGCCATAGAAACCTGTGCCCCACACTGTACCCTCTGAGAATTCTAAGTGCTCGCCTTCCCCTGTGCGCTCCACTGAATCTCTGCCCCCATGACTGCCAGCAATTGAATTCACAGGTGGCCAGCCAGTTCCCTTTGTGAGAGGTTGCAGCTGAGAAGGATATTATCTGAGTAGCCATTCTCTCTCACTTTCTGATCTTCCTCAAATTGAAAAAATGCCTCGGCTCTTTCTCTTCAGACCCTCTTAACCAGCAGCCACCTTCTCCCTTATCCCTGAGAGCCCAAATCCTGAGAATGTGAGCTCCAAAACAGCCTTTCCCAACTAACACTCATTCTCAGGCCACCCAAAGACTGCCTTCCTCAATAGCCTCTTCCATTTCTGCATCCATTCTACCCCTGAGGAGGCAGCAGAAACTGAGGGCATAGTCCGAGTCCACACCCCATTCTCTCCTTCCAGCTCGTAGCCACCCACTTCATTTCACAGTTGGCCCCAGATATTTGGAAAAAAAGTTTAAAAAGGCTGAGAATGGCCCTCAGATCCTGGTCCAAGATCTAGTGAACGTGGCCTTTAAAGTTTTAATGCCTGTGAGGAGCAGGCAGAGTCATATCGAGAGGCCCGCCTTCGACAGAAGGTAGACCTGCAAACTCAAGTCCTGGTTGTGGCTCTGCGGCCGACGGCAGCCACCCATGACCCCAAGGGGGCTGTGCATGGTGGGGGTGCAAGGACAAACACCACCCAGAGAATGCTTCAAATGTGGAAATGATGGCCTCTGAGCAAAGCAGTGCCCCCAGCCCCGGGCTCCAACCAAGCCCTGCCCAGCGTGCGGTCAAAGTGGTCACTGGAAAAGTGTCTGCCCCTGGAAAAGTGGCGGGCCCTCTGCGCCCCTGCATGGAGGGGCTGTCCTTCCAGGTCATGACCCGCTCCTGGCCATGCTGGGACTGGACGAAGACTGAAGGAGCCTGGACTTGACGCCCCCATCACCCTCGCTGAGCCCAGGGTCACGCTGAAGGTAGTGGGTATGTGGGTCTCCTTCCTGGTCGACATGGGGGCTACCTTCTCTGTCCTGCCCTCCTTTTCAGGGCCCCTTTTTCCTTCCACAATCTCAGTCATGGGTATTGATGGCAAATTCATCTGCCTGCTGACCACCAGACCCCTTCCCTGTCTCCTTGATGGTAGCCCTATAACCCACTTGTTCTTAGTCATGCCTTCATGCCCTGTGCCCCTTTTAGGACGAGATATTCTCACCAAACTAGAGGCCACTCTGCAGCTCACTCAGAGCCCTTCAGCCTCCTTGCTCCTTCTGCTCCTGGCCCCCTCCACGAGGACGCCAATCCCCCACTACCAGGCGTCCCCTTATGGGGCCCAGTTGTCCCAGACCACAGTCACCTACCTCAGTTTCGCTCTCTCACCCCACAGCACTGCGCCATTCCTTGGACTCTGGATGCCTTATCTCCTTATCACCTCTGTGACTGTCCCCTCCTCTGAAAAAGAAATGTTCTCCTTCCTCAGGCTCACTAGGTACTCTCACCTCTGGGTTCACAACTGTAGTCTTCTTGCAAAGCTCTTCTATGATGTGACATGGCGAAGGGACCCCCTCACTGAGCCCAGTAGATCCCATGGCCAACTTTAATGGGCATTAAAGGGCATCCCCTTTAATTCCCTTAAAACTGCTCTGACCTCAGTGCCTTCTTGCCCCCCTGCCCTCCCCCACTCCACCCTTCCTAAAGGAAACTTCCTTGACTGCACAGGTTTACTCAACAGTCCGGCTATTATCAGAAACTGAGATCATTATCTGTAGGAAAAAATGCGGCAGCTTTAAAATCCAGTGGCTAGAGGCTTGGGAACAGGGGAGCCTGCTCCCTCTCTCCCCCTGCCCTCCCCCCGTCTTTTCTCCAGCCTCATATCCAGGTCCCTGGATTCCACTGCTCATTTCCTTCCCGTTCTCTTTTACCTTGGATAACAGTGCATTCTAACATTCCCTCCCACTTTCACTGCAATACCTACCTCTCTCAGGCTCACCAAATGCCTCCCACCATCCCCAAAGAGGACTCAGCGACACCATCCAGAACCTGATGACCTATCATTCCTCACAGGCTCTTACCTGGCAAGGGACTCTCCAATTTTTACTCTGGAAGAAGCTCAGATTTTTAATATTTTAGGTGAAATGGACATGGAATGAAAAGGGAGTCATCAATTCTACTGTCTGGGATGGGAAATCCTCTAGTGACACTCTCTAATTACGAAACCTTGAACTACTCCTTTGCCCACCCTACTCAACACAACTTTCCATCTACTCTCTAACATCATTCCCTCATTCTCTACATCTTGCTAGATTTGTCTGTCACTGGCTCGAACCCTCATCATAGCCACTCAATTCCAACCTATTGGACCATCTAAGTAAACTCTCTTTATAGAAATGCGCATCTCCTGGCCAAACCTCCTGCTCATGGTCCTGACAAGAATCCAGGCTACACCAAGGAGCCCCACCTTCTTAAGCCCTTTTTAACTCCTATATGGGAGACCCTTCTTGCTCAACCACTGTCTTCCTACTGATCCTCCTCCCCTGGGTAAGTATCTCCCATGTCTGTCCTTACTCAGGCAGCTGCTCCGAGGACACACAGACAGGTTTCTGCCCAAGCCAGAGCCGACCAACCAGGGCTCACGAGGACCAGCCCTTCACCCTGGTGACTCGGTCCTCCTTAAGAATCTACATCCAAAAAAGAAGCAACCATGTTTGTTACATTTGTTGCTTGGTGCTAAAAAAAAAAAAAAAGACTCTACATCCAAAAGCCTTGGAGTTTAGGTGGACGAGACTGCACACTGTAATCCTCACAATCCACACTGTGGCCAAGCTGCTTGGCGACCCATCATGGCACCACCTCTCCAGACTCAAGAGGACCCCGGAGCAGCATGACTTCTATAAATATGAGGTGTTGGGCCCCACTAAGGTCCGCCTTAGTCGCCCTCCCCCTCTCCTTCTCCTGGCCCTGAGTAACCTACACCCACCCCCATTCACTTATCTGTGGAGGTTCAAGGTCCATGATGACTCCCGAAACTCCAGAGCCCACCCTGGCCCCACGGATATGCTACCAGACCACTAATCTGACTTGGGGGACAAGTCACTTGGAACTGTACCCAAAACCACAACGCAGCCAGTCTTACCAAGGCCAGCCCAGGTACCTTCTTTTGGTGCAACGGCACCTTAAGCAACTGCATAAACTCCTCTGATCCCGGGCCTTGCTTCATAGTCACAGTAGTTCCCCAGCTAACCTTGTATGGAGAGTTGGAGCTCGCCTGGCTGCTCCCTTCATCCCGCCCCCGGGCCCGCCATGTTAGGGGTGAGTATAACTGCCTCGGTAGGCCTCGCCAGGGGCGCCCTCGGGAACAGTCTGGTCTCTGCTCAGGATTTCATGACAAGCTCCAGTTAGCTCTGGGGTCTAATACCGCCTTTTTAGCCTCCCTACAGAGGCAGGTAACATCAGTAGCCCAGGTAGCCCTACAGAACCAGCGTGCCTCATACTTTCTGACTGCAGAAAAAGGAAGAACCTGCATATTCCTTCAGGAGGAATGCTGCTACTAAATCAATGAGTCCAGAGTAGTGGAGCAAAACGTGCAGAAGAACTACATGCAAGACACTCTCGGGACAACTCTCTTTTCAGCTGGTTCCAAAGACACTTAGCTACCTGGGTCCTACCCATGATAGGGCCCCTCTTCTGTGTTTTTTTTCTCCTAGCCCCCTGCCTCCTCATGCTCAGCTGCT
>NW_006290676.1:1065079-1077470 GCF_000327345.1 Myotis davidii | reverse complement strand
CCGCCCCCGGCCCCGCCATGTTAGGGGTGAGTATAACTGCCTCGGTAGGCCTCGCCAGGGGCGCCCTCGGGAACAGTCTGGTCTCTGCTCAGGATTTCATGACAAGCTCCAGTTAGCTCTGGGGTCTAATACCGCCTTTTTAGCCTCCCTACAGAGGCAGGTAACATCAGTAGCCCAGGTAGCCCTACAGAACCAGCGTGCCTCATACTTTCTGACTGCAGAAAAAGGAAGAACCTGCATATTCCTTCAGGAGGAATGCTGCTACTAAATCAATGAGTCCAGAGTAGTGGAGCAAAACGTGCAAAAGAACTACATGCAAGACACTCTCGGGACAACTCTCTTTTCAGCTGGTTCCAAAGACACTTAGCTACCTGGGTCCTACCCATGATAGGGCCCCTCTTCTGTGTTTTTTTTCTCCTAGCCCCCTGCCTCCTCAAGTTCATCTGCTCCCGGATCGGATTGTGGAGATGTCACGGGTGACTGTAAATCAGCTCCTGCTCCATCCCTACACTCGGCTACCCTCCAACCTGCCTCTGCCTGACCCTTTAAACCGCCCCTCTCATCGTCCCTGGTCAGCTGGAAGTAGTCAGAACAAACCGGCGCCCCCATCACCAAAAGGCTGGGATGTTAGGTCAACATGCTGACCCCCCGCGGCGGAACTTCCTCAGCTCATGCCCCCCGCCCCTCATTAAACACCTGTATAAAAAGGAGCCGCCCCTTCCCTGTTGGCACGAATTCACTGGCCCTGCTTTTGGGGCTCATAGATTTAGCCCGGGAATGCAGATTAAACCTTTCCTTTCCTTTCTTCTCTGGCTGACTCAACTCTCTTTGTTTTCCTGCACCACTAACTTTACAGAACTAAAACAAAGGCAGTGTTGGCTTGTTAGACCTCAGCTAGGAACATAAGTGTTGGGCAACTCAACATTTTTCTAAATTTTGGAAAGGCAAATTCACAAATATAAAATCTGAAAATAATGACATCACATGGCCTTATTGAGAAGAAAAGTGGATGGTGAATTGGGAGGACTATTTTAGACCCAGTGGACTTGGAAGGATTCTTGGAGGTGGGGACTTTGAGCAGGGACTTCAATGAAGTTAAGGAGTTGCCTCTGTGACTGGGATGAAGAGAACAAAAGTCCTGAGGAATGAAAGGACTTAGCATGAATGAGGACAGGGAAGAGGCCAGGGTGGTTAAGCAGAGTGAGCAAGGGAAGAGTTAGAAAATGAGGTTAAAGAGGTTGATGGAAGCCAGACCTATGGCCCTGTGGGCCATATTGAGACACCTCTCTGCACATGAGAATAATGGGAAGCCACTGGTGGTTTCAGGCAAGCGAGTAACATGATCTAGTCTGAGTTTTAAAAGGATCACTGGAGTGTGAAACATGACTACAATTGGTCAGAGTAGATGCACTCTAGTCTCCTTAGAGTTGGGGGTGCCTAAGAGGGATTGATAACTGTGGAGGTGTGAGAAAGTAGTTGGATTACTCTCATTTGCATTTCAAAGAGCCAACAGGATATGCTGATGGGTTGGATGTGGGGTAGAAAGAGCAATCAAAGATCAATCTCAGGTTTTGGGGGAATTTGTTTTTGGAAAGGAGTATCCAAAATTTATTTTCCAACAGCATCAGCAGGTTTTCTCCATAGATCATACATTCACAAGGTATAACAGTGAGAAAGCATCCAGTGTGTCCTCTAACTATATCTACTTCACAGTGTAAACAGATACTAGTATTGTGTTCACTTATAATTCCAGAAGGAAAGGCACAACTTGGGGAATACATATATATTTTTTATCCTAAAGTCAGGTGCAATAACTCAGAGACCAACTTTTGTTATGTCTTTTGGTTTTTTAAATCCTCACTTGATATTTTTCCATTGATGTTTAGAGAGAGAGAAAGACAGAAAAATGTCAATGTGAGAAAAGCACATCCATTGGTTGCCTCCTGCACGAGCTCTGACCAGGACTGGGGCTAGGGAGGAGCCTGCAACCGCAGTATGTGCCAGAGGTCTGTGCCCTTGATCGAGATCAAACCAGGGACCCTTGGGTTCGCAGGCCGACACTCTATCCACTGAGCCTAACTGGTTAGGGCTTTATATAAGTTTTGATCTACATTTACACACTGATGGGAAAAGACTCCTCCACCCAGAAATTAGGGTCGTTCCTTCTTTCTCCTTTAACAATTAGAGCAAAGTTTCAGCATTTGCTTATTACATACACTTCTTTCAAAAATAAAAATAAAAATTACTAGTCTGTATTTGTTTTGTATGTGTGGGGGGTTTTGTTTTACAAAGCAGCATAGCAACATCGTGATTGTAGGACGAGTCTAAGTTGTGTTCACAATTGTAAACATTTGCACATAAGTAAAAAAACAAACAGGAGGAGATGGGTTCTTAAAACAACAACAACAAAAGGTCCAGGTCCAGTGGAGCCATTGGAGAGAGTGGTGTTATTGACTTCGGAGCTGGCCCCCAGGGAAACTGGGAGAGTAGGAATGCCTGGGTTCTGGATCACGGAATTCTGGTTGGTCTTCATGGCCAGATCACACAGTTGAGCATGATGGTGTACTGGTTCCACACAACAGGGTCCACGTTCACTGAAGGGGCCATGATTTCCTTGGGAAACACCTCTGGGACCCTCTTTGTGCCTGTTCCCAGAAGAGTCATGGTGTTCTCAATGGCCAGCTTCCTTCTGCTGTTTTTGGTGCCATGTGTCATATAGTGGACCTTCAAGTTGCCTTTGGTGCCCACATATGTTACACACAAAAGATTTCTCCCCACTGTGTGTCAGCTCATGCATCTGGAGGGCACTGGCCAATGAGAAGTTCTTCCCACACCATGTGCAGGCATGCTTCTTGCCCTGGCTATGTGACTGGACCACGAGCAAAGATGCCATGCCTGGAGACATGGTCGCCGGTCCAAATGCACCAGGAACTTTGACTTTGACATAGGTTGTCTGGGCTCAGACAGATGTTGATGGGAGACTGCTCTGGCCTTCCACCTCAGTGTGGCTATTGTCCACGCTGTCTGCTTGCCACCAGCATCAGGAGACTTGGACTTGAGGCTTTCTGCTTGGCCATTGGCCGGGGAGAGGGCCGAAAGGATGTGTTCTCCAGGATGATTGGACTTTGGCCCTGATACTCCTGATTTCCCATCACTGAAGAGGAAGAGTCACTGGTCAAGCCATCGCTCTCCACTGAATCATTTTCTCTGCTGCTGCAGGACCACAGGAGCAGGACCCACCTTCCCTAAGGCATCCGGGAGGGAGGGGGGCATTATGGTGAACCCTGGGGTGTGTGATATGGAGTGGATGCTGGGAAGAGGCATGGAGGCCTTCCAGGAGTTGCTGGGAGCATCCTGGGAGGCAACTTTGTCTACATTGATGCTTTCAATAGTGTCATCGTGACAGATGGCTCTGGTGCTGCCATTCTCACTGATCGTCATCAGCTCAGGATCCATAAAGTCACAGGGACTCTCCAGTGGGGTGTGTTGGGATCTGACCATTATATGCATCTGAATGTGTTGTTGCAACATGACTGCATTGGTAAACTTTTGGCAGATGGGGCATGAATGCTGGTCTTCATGGAGGTGTTGATTCGGTGTGTCTTCAGGTTGCCTTTGGTTGAGAAGGATTGATCACAGATCTTACAGCAGAATCACCTCTCCTCAGTGTGGGTGTGGTAATGCATTTTGAGGGAGCTTTAGCCGCTTAAGACACAGTGGCAAATGATACATTTGTTGGGGTTGGAGTTGGTGGTGGCCTTGCCAATGTTCTCCACCAGCTGCTGCAACTTGAGGGTTTCTGACCCTAGCTCGGGTGCCCCTTTCCCTTAGAAACTACCAACCCTTGGGAATTATGGTTTGGCCCACCCTGGAGAGTAAGGGTCCATCCTCACTTTCTGGAGAAGGCCCAGGCTGCAGGTTCGGTGACTAGTGGGACACCCATTAGGTCCTTGGGGTTAGTCCCCAAAGAGAGAATCTGAGAAAGACCTGCACTGGGTATCCCTGTGACCAGGACAGGTTTGCTGTCTAGAGAGAGACTCAATTCATCTATGGGGAGAGGTACAGAGAGTGCATAGTGAACACTATTGCCTGCCATCATTTTTTCGTGGAACTTGGCAAACAGTTGGGGTGTGTCTTCCCCTGGGGGTGTCGATGAAAGTGTACCTTGAGGTTGCCCTTAGTGGTGAACCAGTGGCCACAGACAGAGCACATGAAGGGTCTCTCTCCAGCAAGGGAACGGAGGTGGATTTGCAAGGAGTTATCTGTCCCCAAAACCCCTAAAATTTTGCCTATAAGAGGGTGGCCTCATCTTTGGTTTTGACATCTACTGGAGACACGTTGGGTGGCCTCCCTTTCCCTTTCTCAGAAGGGTCTAACACCACAGTGGAGAAAGGGCTCTAGAAGAGCACAGAGCTTGGGGATGGGGGTATCAAAGCACCTGGGATGTGGTTTGGGAGCACCCTCAGCCCATCCGGCCTCAGGGCGAAGGACAGCAGCCCTGGGGGCGCAGAGCTGGTGGTGGATGAGATATTTGCCTGAGGTGGCTTGGCTTGTTTCAAGGTGTCCAGAGACAGACCTTGGCTTCCAGCTTTCTGGCTGAGCAAACCACGGCCGCAGAGACCTGCTGGGACACGTGGCTGCCTAAGGTCTTCAGGGTGTCAGCTCTGGCTAGGCTCGCATGTTCACCTGGACGTGGATCTGCTCAGTGAGCTGGATCTGCTATAGCTGCTGCTGCTGAAGACACAGGATCTGTTCCAGGCCCCATAGGATGCTGTGGCACCGGGCAAGGGGCAGGCAGCACGTCTGCACTCACTGATTCACAGCCACTTTGGTGCTGGTAGTGCTTGAAGAGTGACGTTAATGTTGGCCACTTTGCTTTTGGATAAATAGCTTAGGTGTGGGTGGCAGAGCAGTCTCCATCTTTAAGTACAGGACAGACTCTGCCCCTGGCTTCTCCATGTCCCTGAGATGCCACCATCCTCCCTATGTCTATCTTTACTGCTTGAACTGCATGGCTGGTGGCTCAGCCCAGCCCAGGAGAAGTCTTCGTAAGGCACCAGCCCCTCACTGTCATTCATAATAAGGACAGGTGGGTGTTTAGTGCAATTGTTCTTATGTTTTAAGAACTCAGAGAGGCTGAAGAACTCTCTGTACCATTTTTCACAGATGTGAGTCTCCTCCTGATGAGACCTCTCTACTGCCATTCAGTCCTCATTCATGTCAGCACCAGTCCCCAGGTGGTTCATTGCTCCCCAGCCGCTGGTGGGCTGGGGCTGCATCTGCAAACTCTGGAGCCACGCTGCCGCTGCTGTTCACCCTGGTCCTCCTCCAAGTTGACCTGTTGGGTTTCACCTGTTTGTGCCTCAACATGGGGCAAGCATGGGGGCACCGGGAGAGCCGAGGTCATTTTCCAATCTCAGGTTTTGCTGCCTGACCAAATGGGTTGTCATATTTCCTGAAATGGAACAGACTTTGGAAGGGAAAAATTTAAAGGAAAGAATTTGACTTTGGATAGGTTAAGTGTAAGATTCTTATTAGACTTCCAAATGGAGATAATTTCATAGGAAGATGGAGCTGCAACATGGGCCCAGGAGAGAAGTGGACACTGGAGGTACTCTTTCAGGGATTAGGAATGCATGGATCGCATTTAATGCCATGATATAGGATCAGGTCATCAAGATAGCTCTGGGGAACACGAGGGGCAGTAGGAGGAAGCCAGGTAAGTGGGGTGTCCTGAAAATCAAGCGAAGAAAGTTTTTTTTAAAGGAGGGACTGATGCTGACCTGTCAGATGCTGCTGAGAGGTAGAGGGACATGGGGACTGGAAAGTGACCGTTGGCTTCGGTAACAGGGAAGACTTTGATGACTTAGCAATGACAGTTCAGGGGTGCTGTGAGGATAAGTGAGTGGGTTCAAGAGCAAAGGGATGGTGAGAAAGTGCAGACACTAGTAGACTCATGCTTTTGAAACACTTATCTGATGCCTGGTGAGGGAATGGAAGGTCAAGGGTTTTTGGTTTTTTTTAAGATGAGAGATGTCACAATGTTTATGTCTGAAACTGAATGATCCATGGAGAGACAAAGGGATGTTGTGAATGAGAGAAGGGACAGTTGCAGGAGCAAATTTTTCCAGGGATGGGTTCCAGTATAAAAGAGGAGGAGGGTGTGACCTTAAGAAACCAGAAGAGTTTACTCATTTTAATACTAGGTACAGGTGTTAGGAGATTTGATGATAGAGTATGAGAAAGGTCTGGTGATTATTTTCTCAGAGATATAGTGAAATTATCAGCTGAGAGTGTGAGGGGAGGAGGAGTTGAAGATTGGGGAAAAGAGGTTTGAAGTATTAGTTTCAAGAGCTAACTGAATAGGGACATGCAATAGGCTTGCTGGATAGTTCTGAGAACCCACCAGAGGTTTACGTCATACATTTAATGAAAACCAACTAAGATAGTTGTTTATTTTTCTCTAATCATGTTTGCTGCTCATGCTCAGGACAGTTGGAGAAAGAGGGAAGTTGGATTCAGCCAAAGTTAAAGGTATTGTCAGATGAATGGGACAGAAAGAGAAAAGGAATTAAGGTATTATGCAAGGAAGATGATTATAGTGATGGATAAGGAGGAAAGTAGGAACATGGGATAGGTCATGGTTATTTAAAAAGTGGTGGCAGATCTCAGTGGATTGGAGGTGGGTTCAAAGACTGCTGGAGTGGGACTTAGTGGACAAAGTAAGCTGTTTTGAAAGAGGTGTACTTGAAATTGGGCTTTTGGAGGCAGGGCAGTTATTGTTGTTAACGAAGTATGAAGTATGACAAGGAAAGTATATGGCCAAGGTTGGGGAAGAAGTCAATGAAAAGTAAGGAGATAAAAGAACTAAGAGACCAGGATGATGTGTGGATAGACTTTATGGAAAGCAAGGTCCTCTAAATGGCAGGAGTCCTGGTGGAAAGAAATGCACAGTAATTCAGGAGCTAAAATCTTCAAGGAAAGGCAGAATACCATGAAAATGCCAGATGACAGCAAAAGGAGCAGTATGGGCAGTTCAATCTAATGGCTTGTGTTTCAAAGACACTGGAATGTTATAAGGAAGATGAGGGGCTGGTTGAAATAGTAACAGGGAACCAGGAAGACAGGACTTTATGGGAAGCTGTTTCTTCAGGGGCTATTCAGATTTTACATAGCACAAGGGCAGGGAAGACACTGTTTTCACAGAAGTCGAGGACATTGGAGGTCCCTGTCACAATCCATAGGGCACTATGGAAGATGAAGGTGTGTTGAATAGGAATGGCAGAGATTAGATCTAAGGCTTAACATCCCAGGAGGCTTAGAGTTCATAGGGTGACAGAGATAAACAAGAATGCAGGTTAGAATGGGATCTTGGGAAGAGGAGATTGGAAGGTTCACTAGTTCTAATTACAGCATCCCACTTAGGATGGTGTCTGAACAAGGTGTCTGAGCAGGGAGCAAGAGCAGCTCTGTGGGACACCCTTCAGACCTGCGGTGGTTGAATTGGAGTCTTACTAATTTAAATCTGCTCTTTAAGTATAAAGGTATTCAATCTTTCTTTGTCATGTGGCATTTTCGTTTCCAATTGACCATCATTTTTATGATTTAACTTAAGTTTTACATTATTTTGTTTTTCCCTTTGGTATTATATTTTAGCAAGGTCATTTTTTTCTAATGAAACTAGTTTTCTTTTCTTTCCTGTCTCTTCCTATCTCTCTCTCTTGTCAGAAGTCTTTTGGAATATGTTTAGATGTGTTGCATTGAGGTTTCTTTTTCCCCATTAGTAAATTTGTTCTAATAACATTTATTGAATCACCTCACTGTTATTAACCATTCAAAATATACCATTCACATATTTTTCATGTTAAATTTATTAACAAATGTTCAATTCCTATTGTAGGTTGAGGTTATATTAAAAAAAATTAGTGACCAATTATAGAATACCAATTAAACAGTGTTAATACCGATTTTCCAGAAGGAAAAAAGGGTGAGGAGGAAAGTCTATTAAATTTTAACTTATTTTTCTTCCAGTTAACATTATTGCAATAATGCCCTCTGCAAGTCAGAGAAAGTGTAAGAAAAGTGGAAGATATGGACTGGGGAAGTTTGCACTAGGCACCCCGCCGACTGCAATACCACATCCATGCACCTAGGAACACAGTAAATTCACAAAAGGCTCTTCCCTGTAGCTTTCCCCTGTCAGGTTACTAGTTCAAATGGAGAGAAAGAGAAATCCTTGTCCTTTGACTGGAAAGATGTTCTTTTCTTTCTCTTCCTTCCTTTCTGTCTGGAGTTAAGTTCAGGATGACTTTCTTTGAGTTTTTTGAAATCCTCGAGGTAGAGGCAAGGATTGCAAGACCAACCTAGGCTACAGATAAGGATCAAAATAACCAAGGACAGGGGAAAAAAGGATGACTGCTTTAAAAAAATATATTTTTATTGATTTCAGAGAGGAAGGTAAAGAGAGAGAGAGAGAGAGGGAGAGAGAGAGAGAGAGAAACATCAATAATGAGAGAGAATCACTGATCGGCTGCCTTCTGCATGCCCCCCACTGAGGATCGAGCGCACAACCCGGGCATGTGCCCTTGACTGGAATCGAACCTGGGACCCTTCAGTCTGCAGGCCAACACTCCATCCACTGAGCCAAACCAGCTAGGGCAGGATGATGCTTTTTAACTTTGAGTTTTCTATTAAGATTGCTTTCTGAGGGTGTGAATAGGACCTTTTGCTAGATAAATTCGACCCTAAACTCATCCAGCTTGGAAGATTAGGGACACCTGGCAGTTTCTAATCTTCCTAGAGAAGGCCAACAAGATTTTCCCTCAGGCCTCCAGGTGCTGCCTATGTCTGGCTGGCCCAGACGTAAGTCACCAGGAATCTTTCCTGATCTCTTTAGGGCTCCTGGCTTTTAAAACACCTTTTCTGTATGCTCCCTAAGGTCCCTGAAACCGAGAAGGAGATCACCCTCAACTTCTTCTACACTCTTCTAACCATCCTTTATTTATTTCCAACTTCTATGAGAGCCTCAGGAATAACTTAACAGGGACTCTCTTTGAGAGATGGCTGCTCTCCTAGGTCTCCTAAGGGATCAGGGCCTTGGGGAACATGAAAGGCAAGGCTACAGGTCACTAGCCCAACAATTAGAAACTAAAGTTGTAGGAAGAGTTTTCTGTCCCAGGCTACGAAGATAAGGCTGGCTAAGTCCAGAGGCAGACAAGGAGGGATGTGAAAGGGCGAGGGCTGCGCCCTCCATCTTGCCCCAGGGCGAGGGCTATGCTCTCCATCTTGCCCCAGGGCAGGGGCTACGCCCTCCATCTTGCCCTGAATCCTCCATGTGCTCAGCAAGGAGCTTCTTCCCGGAAGCCCAAACCTCTGCTAGCCACACCTAGGATTTCTTTAAACTAACCAATGATAATCAAGGGAAGTGCGCGCCATAGATACGACCACATTCTGTGTAACAAGACACCGACTTGCACCTGGCCAATCGGCAGGGCCTACAGTCCTCTCTCCTCCCCTTATTCCAACCCCCCTATAAAACCTCTCTACCCACAAAGCTCGGTCTCTCTCTCGTCTCGCCACTGCGTCAGTAAGGAGGCTGGGGGAGCCAAGCCAGGGCTTGAATAGACTCTTACGCTTTTTCATCGGACACGGCTGGCTCCCTTCTGTGGTTTCTTGGGGATCCTGAAATCTGGGCATAATAGGATGTCTCTCTTGGGATTGGTTTCATAGAGTGGAGTCCATCTATCTGAGCAGAGTAAGTCCATCATTCCAGTGCTTTGCCATCACTACAACCCTTGGTTAGTCTGCCCTCAGGATATGGGGTATAACTCTACAGCCGGGTGGCACCTGGATGCTAGGATATCCCTGTGGAGTGGAGTCCACCTGACTGAGCAGAGTGAGTCCATCCTCCCTGTGACTGGCCATCATGGGGATCATTGATAAGTCTATCCTCAAGGTAGACAAGGTAGTTGGAAGTATACAAGGTAAAACTCCATGTCCCAGTTATTTCCCAGGTGAAAAGGGACCTGTGCTACTGTGGTACTCTGACCACAGGATGATGGCCCCATACAGCCCAGAGGCTAACTTCCAGCTGGGAATTTTAATCTGCCTCTTTTTACTTAGATGGGGAACAAGTAAACAGTTACTGGAGATAACCCCTTTGAGTGAAATTTGACCCTGAATCCCTCAAGCTTCTTTTGCAACATAGCCTGGCCCACTATAAAGTGGACAATGGAGAGATTTGGTCAGCTAATGGCACCTTTAAGTTTAATACTATCCTGTAGTTAAACCAGTTTTCCCATTCTCAGGGAAGTGAATGGAGAATTAGGCCTCCTTAGATCAATGTGACTTTTCAATACATACAGCTGTTCTGACTTGCAGAAATGACCCTCAGCTACATGCTACATATAAACTAAATCTCTAGCCGAAACCGGTTTGGCTCAGTGGATAGAGCGTCGGCCTGCGGACTGAAAGGTCCCAGGTTCGATTCCGGTCAAGGGCATGTACCTGGGTTGCGGGCACATCACCAGTAGGAGATGTGCAGGAGGCAGCTGATCGATGCTTCTCTCTCATCGATGTTTCTAACTCTCTATCTCTCTCTCCCTTCCTCTCTGTAAAAAATCAATAAAATATATTTGAAAAAAAAACAAAAACAAAAAAACAAAACTAAATCTCTATAATTGCTACAAAGTCTGAGAGAAAAATTTACACAGGTGGAAAGAAACATCCCCAAAATAGATAAATAAATTTGTTGGTCTTTTGCCAATATTTGTCAACCCTTGAGGTATTAAAAATGACTATCCTTGTTTTATAAATAGTCTTCACAGGGTCAGAGATATGGCTCTGAAAACAATTTTAGTCACCAAATCCTTTTACCTTCTCCAAACCTCCCCTGTTGGACTCAAAATGCTTATGAATAATTAAAATTATGAATCCAAAGCCCTAGTACCTTTAGAATGCAAATGCCTGTTCAGTACAATGTCCCATCATTAAACAGTTTTTGTTCATTTGTGTGCCACATTGAATTAAGTAAAAACTAAATTAAAAAAAATAAAAAAGCAAATACCTGGACGGAAACTCTAATCTAGGTTATCTTTTAAAATGCAAGTTTTTGGGGTAACCCTTATTGAAAGGAAAGAAAAAAAAACACCCTTAGCCACGTGAGCTGATCAAATTAATTTCAGCTGTTAAACATTTATTGCTAGACAAGTTTTAAGTTTACCTAATTTGGGCCTTTTAATACAAAAAAAATCTAGAAAATAATTTGAAACTGCTAATATAATACCTTGTACTTTGTAGAAGGTGTGTTTCTTGAAGCTAAAAATGTGTTTACAATGTGTTCATAAAAGTCAATCTAAGGAATGCTAATTGCTTACATTTCAGTGGCCACTAAAAATTAAGGTTTCTTAAAGTTAAAATTTTGAATTAAAGAGCAAAGGAATTATATGGTTTTGGTAATAAAATGTATAAGGTATAAAAATATATTTTGAAAAAAAAAAGGAAATGAATTGTCTAAAGCTGGTTGTTTCTGAGTGGGTAAGAAAGTGAGTGAAAGTTAAGCAGTCTAGTAAATCCTATCTTCCCTAAACCAAGGACACTTAAAAAACAAGTGATTTGTATTTTTTCTCCCCAGCCAAAGGGTAAATAGCTTAAACTATCCTACTGAGGAAGACAAATAGCAAAAATCTAATTAGTGCCATTTTCAGACCACACCCAAAGATAAATGAAGTTAAGATATGGTTCTTAACCTTGGCTGCACATTAGAATCACCTGAGAATCTTTTTAAAATCCTGATTTCTGGGCCTCTTACTTCAGAAATGCTGTTTCTTTATTACTAATGTTGTGGCCCCACCCCATAAAAAGAAACAGAATTTCTGGAGGATGAGGCCCAGAAATCAGGATTTTAAAAAGATTCCCAGGTGATTCTAATGTGCAGCCAAGGTTGAGAACCACTGAGTTAAGAGAATAAACCTCATTTTGGTATCTATTTATATAAAAACCTTGGGTGTAACATCACAACCTGAGGCTGGACCAACCGGAAGGAAGTCAGTCCTACAGGAGTTGTCTTGGAAATGGCTGTGCCCTCCCTGAGCTGTTTCCCATGAGATTGAGGTTTGAGGCAGGAAATGGACCTCAGAGCGTGGAGGCATCTACACTAATAAAAGAGAAACATGGTAATTGGTGTATGACCGCTACCTTTTTCATTGGCTAATCAGGGCAATATGCAAATTAACTGCCAATAAGATGGCAGTTAACTGCCAACAAAGATGGCGGTTAATTTGCATATGTCGGCACAATGCAGGGAGGCAAAAGGGAAAGCAGGAAGAAGCCCCCTGCCACTGACAGTGATCAGAAACCCAGGAGGGAGATAAGAGCCGAGGGGCATGATCGG
>NW_006290676.1:1060023-1063008 GCF_000327345.1 Myotis davidii | reverse complement strand
GGTTGCAGGCAGGAACCAGCCCTCAGGGCGAGTTTTCAGGCAGGAACCTGACCTCAGAGCAGAGCGTGGAAGTGAAATGATTTGTAATGGATCTATTATTGAAACTACCTTTGGAAATACTATATCTAAACATGCAATTCTTTGTCCAAAAAATAAGCATGTTCAAAAATTAAATGAAGAAAATTTGGATATACTCGATGGAGATTTTCACACATATTTGAGTGATGATTCCATTGATTCCACAGATGTTGCTGAAAAGGAAAATTTTCCCATAGAATTTCTTAATAGTATTACTCTTTCGGGAATGCCATGTCATAAATTAAAATTGAAAGTGGGTGCAATCATCATGCTATTGAGAAATCTTAATAGTAAATGGGGTCTTTGTAATGGTACCAGATTTATTATAAAAAGATTACAACCTAACATTATCAAAGTTGGAGTATTAACAGAGTCTGTAGAGGGAGAGGCTCTTCTGATTCCAAAAATTTATTTGTCCCCATCTGACACTGGCCTCCCATTTAAATTAATTCAATGACAGTTTCCTGTGATGCCCAGCATTTGCGATGATATTAATAAATCACAAGAACAAACTCTAGCCAGAGTAGGAATATTCCTACCTGAACCCGTTTTTGCACATGGTCAGTTATATGTTGCTTTCTCTCAAGTTTGAAGAGCATGTGATGTTACAGTTAAAGTTCTAAATACTTCATCACAAGGGAAATTAGTCAAGCACTCGGAAAGTGTTTTCACTCTTAATGTGGTGTACAGGGAGATATTAGAATAAGTTTAATCACTTTATCAGTCATTGTTTGCATCAGTGTTGTTTTTATATCATGTTTTTGTTGTTTTTATATCATGCCTTTGTTGTTGTTATATCCTTTGGTACTGCTTATTTATTAATAAATTTATATATTATTTTCATATACATTTTACTAATTTCCTTTCATCTCTTACACTTCTATCATAGAGAAAGGGCAAATAGCAATATTAAAATATTTTTGCTAATTAATTCCCTTTTAATGTGCACGAAATTCATGCACCAGGCTACTAGTATCAGCATAAAGCTCATAAATTCTATTGTTACCTCCCCTATATGCCCAGTCTTTAAAGCCTCTCAGAACAAAGGCCCAGCATGCACTCTCCTAAATAAAAATTTAATTAAATAAAACTTAAAGTTTAAAAATAAGCAATTACAGAATTACTATTTGGTTCTTTTCCACTTTGTTAAAAGGACAAGGATTTTCCTCTTGCTTTTCAGATACAAAGAGACTTGTTTTTTAAAGCAATTTGATCAATTATATATTTATCTCCATATCTAAATCCCCCAAAATTTGGCAGTTCTTAATAAGTGAGTAACAATAATACATTTCTTTACATTAATTTAATATGACCAGTTTCTAATTGTGATTTTATTAACCAAGACTTTGACTGAAATGTCATGTCTGAGTGAGAGAAACGTGCCTGGACTCTGGATGTCACCAAAAAAACTTTAAAAAATGAAAACTAACATTGAAGCCAGTAAGAGTCCATTGGAGAAAGCTTGGTACCTTGCTTGGTCACATGGTTGATAGCAGTCTTTCCAGGTAAGAGACAAAGGTTACTATGCAGCAGTACAAAAAGAAGAATCTCTTACCCTTTGGAAGCATGGAGGGACCTGGAAAGTATTATGCTAAGTGAAATACACCAGTCAGAGAAAGACAAGTATCACTTATCTCACTCATTTGTGAAATCTAATTAACAAAATAAACTGATGAATGGAGTGGATCCAAAGACAAAGAAGCATGGAAAAGACTGTGGAATCTTGGAGGGAAGGTGGGGGAGGCTGGGTGGGTGAGAGGGGTTTACCCAAAGAACTTGTATGCATATATGCATAACCCATGGACAGAAACAATAGGGTGGTGAAGGCCTGGAGTGAAGGGGGGGACCTAACGGGGGTCAATGGGGGAAAGAGGGAGACATATGTAATACTTTCAACAATAAAGATTTAATAAATAAATAAAGTAATAATAATAAAAAAGAAACAAAGGCAGCTTTCCTGAGAGATGGCAAGAAAGGACCCTCAAAACATCATTGGAAATGACAAGTGAAAAGGAAAATGGGGGCGAGGCGTGGGAGTGGCACTTGCAACCTAGTTCAGTATCTGGTTAAAACTGTAACCTTACTTCCCCACTCTGACTGACTTGGGCTGAGCTGCAGAGCATGCCCCCAAGGCCCCACCAAGACTGACTTGGGTGGAGCTGTGGGGACCCTCAGGGGCCCACCACAGGAGGAGATACATAGGTCAGAGCCTCCCCATGAGTTTAGTTCAGGCTTTGGATCCGGAATTCCCCTGGACTAGCAGATCTGTGAAATGAAGGTTAAACTTTCCTCCCTCAGAGTGCTGGCTGGTCATTCTCCTGTGCATTCTGCCACAACATTTGGTGCATTGTCTGGGAAACGTCAGTTGAGCTGGCTCCTAGGCCACTGCAGATGAGAGTGGACTTCGGGGCACTCGCTTCGGGCTCTGGGACCCAAGGAAGGTGCACCACTGGCACATTCACCAGTTCCTGAACTTGCAGGACCTGGAGGGACTGTGGTGGACCCAAAAGAGGCAGGAAATGGGTCTGCGTTCTGGCCTGTCCTATGGGACAGAAGAGGTAGCTGACCCCTACCTAGGTAATTCTTTACCTCAGGATAGCTCAGATTATAGAGAAACGGCTTCTAGACGGTATTCACCATCTCTGGGACTTCCTGGGAGGGAAGTCAAAACTCAGACTGGCTGTAAATGTGGTGTGCGCCTCTGTAAAAGTATTTATTTACTGTTCGGGTTTTATGTTTGTTTGTTTCTGTTTTTTGTTTTTGTTTTTAAACCCTTCTAAACCTCTCCTGCGTTTCCATGGTGATTCTGAAAGGGCGAGGATTACGCCCTCCACCTTGCCCCCGGGGTAAGAGCTACGCCCTCCACCTTGCCCCAGGGTAAGGGCTATGCCTTCCATCTTATCCATT
>NW_006290676.1:1048267-1056217 GCF_000327345.1 Myotis davidii | reverse complement strand
AGACAAGGGGGGAAGGAAAGGGCGAGGACTACGCCCTCCACCTTGCCCCCGGGGTAAGAGCTACGCCCTCCACCTTGCCCCAGAGTAAGGGCTATGCCTTCCATCTTACCTTGGCCATGTGCTCAGCAAGGCTTCTTCCTGGAAGCCAAGCCGCTGCTGGCCACACCCAGGACTTCTTTGAACTGGCCAATGACAATCAAGAGAAGTCGCCATAGATATGACCACATCCTGTGTGACAAGACACCGACTTGCGCCTGGCCAATCGGCAGGGCCCACAGTCCTTTCTCCTCCCCTTACCCCAACCCCCTATAAAACCTCTCTCCACACAGAGTTTGCTCTCTCTCTGCCACTTGCTGCTGTGCCAGTAAGGGGGGGCAGGGGAGCCAAACCTAGGTTTGAAATAAATGACTCTTTGCTTTTGCATCGGACTCGCTGGCTCCCTGGTGGGCCCTTGGGAATCTTGAAATCTGGGCACAACAATTCAAAGTTTTTAGTGGAGAATGTTATCTGTCTTTATTCTTTAAATATGTCTCTTTGTTATTTGTTTAAATTGTTTAGCTAGTGAAACTTCTGTTTGTGTCTCTTAAAAAATATGAATGTATTGTTAATCTGAGGAATGTTAATTATTTACATGTCACCTAAAAATTAAGGCTAAGAGTTCTAACTAACTGGAAAGTATGGCTTTGGTGTAATGGAGGAAGGTAAAGAGAAATGTTGAAAGAAAGTTAAATAAATGACAGGCCAGTAAGCCAGGACAAGTAGAATAGGGGAACTGAGATGGTTAAATAGCAAGTTGGAGCCATCTTGTAAATCCTGTCTTCCTTAAATCAAGGACACTTGGGAGTAAATGATTTGCATTTTGCCTCCCTAAATAGAGGTTAAATAGCTTATGTCAATGTATTCTGGGAGACTGATAGCAGAAATCTGAAATCTAATTAGTGTCATTTGCTGTCCACACCCAAGGACAAATGAAGTTAGAAAATAGCCTTATTTTGATCTTTTATTCAGGTATTTTTATTAAAGGAGGCAACCTGGTCCCTCCCTGCAACATGGGTAATAGCTCTTCCTCAAGCTCCATTGTCTTAGAATGTATGTTAAGGAATCTTAAAAAGGGGTTTATTAGGAACTATGGGGTAAAACTAGTCCACTGGGAGTTGAAAAGGATGTGTGAAATAGACTGGCCATATTTTGGAGTAGGATGGCCACTGGAGGGCACATTGGATGTTCCCATGTCAGGAATGTTCAGAATTATCACAGGAGACCCAGGTCATCCCGACCAGTTCCCTTACATTGACCAGTGGCTAAAAATAGCAGAGCTTAAGCTGCTTTGGATCCAGTTTTCTGTATATAAGGGAAAAGGGCAGGCCCCTCAGAAGGAGAATAAGCCTCCTATTCTGCAGGAACCCCCTGAGGAAGCCCTGCCAGTTCTACCACCTCCATATGTGCCTCAAGTGGTACCCAGTGCCTCTTTGCCTAGCCAGGGAAGCTTAGGTATACCACCTCCTTCCGTCTCCCCCAAGCCAGACTCTCCAGAGCCAGTTGACATTTGCGGTCAGCTGATTGGGGACCCAAACCACTCCTGGCTTACCAGATACCTCTTTGAGAAATGTGGGGTCCTCATAATTGGATAAAGTGGGACCCCACAAGAGGGGGATCAATCTTTTACTACCAGCCTTTCACTACTACCGATCTCTTAAATTGGAAGACATGCCAGATTACTTGGTCCCTCTAATGGGCAGAGACCTTTTAGCCAAAATTGGGGCAGAAATCACCTTTGCCCCAGATGGCTCAGCACAATTGCGCTTAGGTGAGAAGACCTCTCCAATGATCCTGTTTTTAGCAGTGCCTAGGGAGGAAGAATGGAGACTTAATACCTCCCAATCAAAGGACTCACCATTAGAGCCTGAACTAAAGAAGGAATTCCCGCTGGTCTGGGCAGAAGGAAATCCCCCAGGCCTGGCTAAGAACCATGCCCCAGTTCTAATAGACTTGAAGCCTGGGCACAGCCTGTAGAACTTTGCCAGTACCCAATTTCAATAGAGACTTCGTAAGCGGTGTCAGTCTCCATGGAACACCCCTCTCTTATCTGTTAAGAACCCTGGGACCAATGATTACCAGCCAGTACAAGCCCTGCGGGCTGTTAATGAGGCTGTTATAACCCTGAAGTTGGCGCTGCTGAATCCATACATCCTCCTGGGACTCATTCTGTCAAAAGCGGAATGGTTTAAATGTCTAGATCTAAAAGATGCCTTTTTCTGCCTTCAGCTGGCACCCTCCAGTCAGCCTCTGTTTGCCTTCGAGTGGGAAAACCCAACCACAGGGGCTCAGGAACAGTTCACCTGGACCAGACTGCCACAAGGGTTCAAGAACTCCCCAACTCTTCTTAGTGGAGCACTAGCAGCAGATTTGTCCAAATTTCCAGGACTGGATGTGGGGTGCATTCTCCAATATGTAGGCGACCTTCTACTGGCTAGCTCCACGCAAACTCAGTGTTGGGAAGGAACACAAACCCTTCTAAGACTTTTAACTGAAACAGGTTACCGAGTGTCCAAAAGGAAGGCTCAGATCTGTCAGATGGAAGTCAAATAGCTGGGTTTCCAAATTAGCCAAGGGAAACAAAGACTAGGGACTGAAAGAAAACAGGCAGTATGTGCCATACCAGTCCCAGCACCCAGTGACAGATTTGGGAATTCCTAGGGGCAGCAGGGTTCTGTTGTATTGATCCCAGGATTCTCAGATCTAGCTAAGCCCCTCTATGAAGCCTTAAAAGGAGATGAAAAGGCACCTATTAACTGGGGTCCTGAACAGGAAAAAGCCTTTGTGACATAAAGACAAAGCTCACTGAGGCACCAGCCCTAGGGCTCCCAGATGTGACACGGGACTTTAACCTTTTCATTCACGAGAACTACAGGGTAGCCCTAGTAATTCTGACTCAGGAGTTGGGACCCTGGCAGAGGCCAGTAGCCTATCTCTCCAAACAGATTGACCCATTGCCTCCAGTGGTCCCCTTGCCTCAGGGCCCTTGCAGCCACAGCCTTATTAGTCAAAGAGGCAGACAAGCTCACTCTGGGACAGAACTTAAATGCTAAAGTGCTTCATGCTGTTGTCACCCTAATGGAAGCTAAGGGGCAACATTGGCTGACTCATGCTCGGATGACTCGATACCAAGGCTCCTATGTGAAAATCCATGAATAAGTTTAGAAGCAGTAAGAACTCTTAATCCTGACACTTTCCTACCCATCGTGGAGGGAACCCCTGAGCATGATTGTCTAGAACAGTGGTCGCCGACCTTTCGGACTTCAGGGACCACTAGTGGTCTGTGGAGCACCGGTTGGTGACCGCTGGTCTAGAAGTCCTAGAGGACGTTTAGCCGGCCAGCTCTAACAGATAGGCCTCTACAGAATCCGAACTTAGTGTTGTTCATGACGGCAGGAGCTTCCTAGAGGAAGGAAAAAGAGGAGCCGCGTATGCAGTGGTATCAAATTTTGAATAATAGAGGCACAGGCCCTGCCTGGAGGATGGTCAGCACAGAGGGCAGAACTTTGGGCCCTAGTCAGAGCCTCAAATCTCAGTAAGGATAAGCACACCAACATCTAAACTGAATCGCGCTATGCCTTCCTACCCTGCATATCCATGGGGCCATATACAAGGAAAGGGTGCTCCTGACGGCTGGAGGAAAAGGAATCAAAAATCAGAATGAGACCTTGAAGTTACTAGAAGCAGTCTGGGAGCCCAAGGAAGTGGCAGTCATCCATTGTAGAGGACACCAAAAAGGAAAAGACTCAGTGTCAGAAGGGAACCGTTGCACAGGCGCAGCGGCAAGGCTAGGTGCTAAGGAGCGGGCAGCACCATCGCAGATCATGCTGGTTCCTGATTTACCTGAATTTCCAAAATACACCCCTCAAGAAGAAGAATGGGCCCAACGAGAAGAGAGTAAAAGGACGAAGGAAGGTTGGTGGATATTCCCAGGTCATAGGGTCTACATTCCAGAACAGTTCGCTCATAGAGTAGTACTACAACAGCATGAACTTACCCATTTAGGGAAGACGGCTCTAGAAGCCTTTTTAAACAGATACTATCTAATTGCCCATCTCCCCTCCTTATGCACCTCAGTCTCTCAGCGCTGCCCACTCTGTGCACAGAACAATGCAAGGCAGGGTCCTGTAGGATCGATAGGAATTCAGCGCTGTGGGCAGGCTCTCTTTGTAATTCTGCGATATGGAATGTCATTAACCATAGGGTCAGATAATAGCCTAGCCTTTGTAGCTGAAGTAGTATAGTAGGTAGCTAAGGCCTTAGGAATTAAGTGGAACTTACATGCAGCCTACAGGCCCCAGAGTTCAGGGAAAGTAGAACACATGAACTGGACTCTCAATCAGGCTATGGCTAAGCTATGCCAGGAGACGAACTTACCCTAGATAGATATCTTACCACTTGTGCTCCTGTGGGTGCGCTGTGCCCTGAGAGCTAGGGTAGGCTTCTCTCCATTTGAAATCCTATATGGCAGACCCCCTCCCTTAATTCGGCCAAAGGGAGGTTTGGGGGAAATAGGGATCTTAGAAATTCAGAAACAGCTACAAGGACTTGGGAAAACTATCCTTGAAGTCCACAGATGGGTTACTGAATGATTGCCCATCTCTCTAGGAACAGCTGTGCACCCTCACAAGCCTGAGGATCAGGTTTGGGTAAAAGATTAGAAAAAGGAACCCCTTAAGTCAACCTGGAAGAGACCTTATCCAGTCGTCTAACTACCCCCTCAGCTCTCAAAGTTGCAGGTCTGAACACCTGGACCCACCACTCCCGGGTGAAAGCAGCCCATCAGCTGGACAATCAGCATCCAGAGTGGAAGGGGACCTCTGACCTGAACCACCCCCTGTGGATCATCTTCAAGAAGATGGTGGATCCAGCTGACCGACCTGAATCTCCTTATCCCCTCCTATCTGGATAATTATTGATTTTGTTTTTTTCTCTAACAGTTTTATTCTGTCTTCATACAAGTGTCGCCGGAACCCAAGACTGGTACCAGGAGGAGAACTTCTCTGCCCTTGCTACTTGGATGACCCCCTTGGGGAAGATGGGGAAGACTTGGGATACTGAACCCCCTTTTTTGTCATCCTCCTTCATCAGGAAGTAGCTAGAGCGGTAGTTGACCTCATCCCCAATTTCTGAGTCTTTTGTAATCCCCAAGGCTAAGAATAGCTTGTGGAACAGAGTGGGTAATGAAAATGAAAATGGGGGCGGGGGGCTTGCTACCTAGTTCAGTATCTGGTTAAAACTGTAGTCTTACTTACCCACTCTGACTGACTTGGGTGGAGCTGCAGAGCCTAACCCCAGGGCTCCACACTTAGGCGGAGCTGCGGGGACCCTCAGGGTTCCACCACAGGAGGAGATACATAGGTCAGAGCCTCCCCATGAGTTCAGTTCAGGCTTTGGATCCGGAATTCCCCTGGACTAGCAGATCTGTGAAATGAAGGTTAAACTTTCCTCCCTCAGAGTGCCGGCTGATCCTTCTCCTGTGCATTCTGCCACAGCACAAGAACTTGAGGAATTCACCCAAGTCTACAGGTATTGCAGGAAAACCTGATGGCTACTAGGTGGCTCAGCTTCTTTGCCCTGAGAGGCTAATTAAAGCTCAATCATGAGATTCCAACAAAACAGATTTTAAGAAGCCTATGTAATCAATTGCCATTCTTATTGTGTCATGCAAAGAACAGGACACATTAAAACTAGACTTAATACAATAAATAAGTTAGTCTTAATTTGGATCTTTTTTTTTAATTTTAATATATATATATTTTTAATTGATTTTTTTACAGAGAGGAAGGGAGAGGGATAGAGAGTCAGAAACATCGATGAGAGAGAAACATCAATCAGCTGCCTTCTGCACACTCTCCACTGGGTATGTGCCTGAAACCAAGGTACATGCCTTTAACAGGAATCGAACTTGGGACCCTTGAGTCCGCAGGCCAATGCTCTATCCACTAAGCCAAACCAGCTAGGGCTCTTTTTTCTTTTTAACTCTCACCTGAGGATATTTTTCCATTAATTTTTAGAGATAGTGGAAGGAAGAGGGAGACAGAGAGAGGAAAACATCAATGTAAGAGAGAACATTGATTGGTTGCCTCCCACAAGTGCCCTGCTGAGGTTGGTCAATCAATGGAGACCACAATCCTAAGTGGACACCTGGAAAATTACTAAATATTCCATTAAAAGCTTTCCTTGAAATCTCTCCTAAAATCTCCTCCCTTAAAACCCTTAGACTCAGTGTGCTCTCTCCCTCCTTCCCAGGAGCTAGCCCTTGCCTTTCTCTTCCCGTCCCCTCCCCCTCCCCCAAGCAAGTTACCATCAACTTCCTCATTCCCAAGCTCCAAAGGCCTTTCCTTTACCTCTATAACATGTTTCCTAAGCCCATTTCTTTTAAAAAATTACTTTTTCTACCTCTGTAATTTACCTAATAAATGTTCCCTTACAGTTTGGGTCTTGCTTTGACTTCTTTTTTTAATTGTTTTTATTATTAAATCTTTATTGTTCAGATTATTACATTTGTTCTTCTTTTTCCCCCCCATAACTCCCCTCCTCCCAGTTCCCGCCCCACCCTCCGCCCTCACTCCCCACCCACTGTCCTCATCCATAGGTGCACGATTTTTGTCCAGTCTCTTCCATCATCTCCCACACCTCCCCCCACGAAATTTCCCCTGCCCCCCCAAGAATAGTCAGTCCATTCCCTTTCTATGTCCCTGATTCTATTATGATCACCAGTTCATTCTGTACATCAGATTATTTATTCACTTGATTCTTAGATTCACTTGTTGATAGATGCATGTTTGTTGTTCATAATTTGTATCTTTACCTTTTTCTTCTTCTTCCTCTTCTTAAAGGATACCTTTCAGCATTTCATATAATACTGGTTTGGTGGTGATGAACTCCTTTAGCTTTTCCTTATCACTTTGACTTCTTTCCTAGCCAGAACCCAAGTACCAAGATTACTAAACCCAGGTTTAGTCTGACCCCATGGGTCAGACACCTGGTGCTGTTCCCGCTGCCTACAATACTATAAGCAGCTAAATGAAACATGACAGTTTTCTGGGTGTCATTATGTAACTCACCAGGAAAGAGATACTGGTATCTGCCAATGGTGCAGATCCTTATGGCAGTGACCCTGAAAGGATCGAGATATTAAAGCCCTTTACACTCAGTCATTCCAGGTTGTGACAAGCATTATGTGTTAAAATCTCAAGAAGATATTTTTGTATCAAATTCTTAATTATTAATTTTATATATCTACTTAATTTCTCAGCATAAAAGAAAATAGAGAAAAGAAATAAGTTTTGTTTGTCTTTGTCAGTAGTATTAGACATTTCTAGTTGTTTGTGTTACCTTAAAATTTTTAGTTTAGTAATTTTTCCACATCTAAACACTTTGGATTTGACACACTTTATGACCTTCATCAGTAGTTAGAATACAAATTGAATAAGTACAATACAAAGCCGGGCCTTCAGAATCTGGGGGCCAAGAACACTGCTCTGGATGGTCTGTGACTCCTTTGGAGATTGCAAAGAAAGTATTATCTGTGAATATGTACATTCTATAGAAGAGATCCTTAGCTTCCCATTCAGGTTTTCACAGGGCTCCATGGACCCCCTAAGTTGTCTCTTCGGAAGCTTATCTATCCATAATAATAAAAGCATAGTATGCTAAATAGACCAGATGTCCTTCTGGACGACCTTCCAGATAAAGCCGGGGCTTCAAGGGAAACCCAGGTCCCAGGTGCCTGCTGGCAGCTTGAGGGAAGCCAGTGCTGGCAGCCAGGGGAAGGAAGGTCTACTCTTGCATGAATTTCGAGCATTGGTACTCTAATATATATACCTATCTACCGTATTTGCCGGCGTATAAGACAACTGGGCGTATAAGACGACCCCCTAACATTTCCACCAAAAATACAGATATTGT
>NW_006290676.1:1044292-1045166 GCF_000327345.1 Myotis davidii | reverse complement strand
CACCGCCACACCCCCATCCGCCCCTCACCCAGGCTGGCCAGCCACTCCAGCGGGCCCCCCCCCCTGATCTGGGACCCCCTTCAGGCCAACCCAGCCGGCCCCAACCCGTGCACCAGCCCTCAATCCTATATAGTAAAAGGGCAATATGCCTCCCAGCACCGGGATCAGCAGATCCGCAAGGCCTCCTGAACCCGGGATCAGTGGAGACTAGAGGGCTCCCAGCACTGGGATCAGTGGAGAAGCGAGGCCTCACTGCCGCTGTGTCAAGTGGAGCTGCGAGGCCTCCTGGCTCCTGGAGCAGCATGACAGGGGGCAGCGCCCAAACCCCCTGATCGCCTTATGGCTCTGTGTGTGACAGGGGCCGGGGCCACAACCTCCCTACCTGCCCTGCTCTGTTCGTGACAGGGGAAAGCGTCCCAACCCCCTGATTGGCCCTGCTTTGTGCCTGATAGGGAGGAGCTCCCAAACCTCCTGATCAGCCCTGCTCTGTGTGTGACAGGGTGGAGCCGCAACCTCCCCATCGGCCCTGCACTGAGTGTGATGGGGGGAATGCCCTAATCCCCTGATCAGCCCTGCTCTGTGGGTGACAGGGGGCAGTGCCCCAAACCCCTGATCCGCCCTTCTCTGTGTGTGACAGGGGGCGGTGCCCCTACTCCCATACCAGCCCTATTCTGTGCATGACAGTGGGGAGCTCCCCAACCCCTTGACTGGCCCTGCTCTGTGCGTGACAGGGGGGATCTCCCCAACCCCCTGATCGGCCCTGCTCTGTGTGTGACAGGGGGTGGCACCACAACCTCCCCATCAACCCTGCCTTGAGTGTGACAGGGGGCGGTGCCCCAACCCCCCAATTGGCCCTACCCTGAGCGTGACTGTG
>NW_006290676.1:1042512-1043795 GCF_000327345.1 Myotis davidii | reverse complement strand
GAGTTCTCACAGCTAAAGCCGGCTCTCAGCTCCAATGACAGCCATAAATCCAAGAATAAAAAAAATGAAAAATGGAGCGGTTGGGAGCTTTAGTCACTCGCCAGCCTGAAAACGGCCCTCAGCCCCTCACCCAGACTGGCCAGGCACCACAGTGGGGACCCCCACCCTGAAGGGGGTATGACCAGATGCAAACAGCCACCATTGCCTCACCCCGGCTGGCGAGGCACCCCAGTGGGGACCCCCTACCCTGATCCAGGACACTCTTCAGGGCAAACCAGCCGGCCCCCACCCATGCACCAGGCCACTATCCTATATAGTGAAAGGGTAATATGCCTCCCGGCACCAGAATCAGCGGGACAGGGGCAGTGCCCAAACCTCCTGATCGCCCTGCGGCTCTGTGTGTGACAGGGGGCGGAACCCCAACCCCCCTGATGGGCTCTGCTCTGTGCGTGACAGGGGGCAGCGCCCCAACCCCCTGATCGGCCGGCACTGTATGTGATGGGGTGGCACCACAACCCCCTTATCTGCCCTGTTCTGTGCTTGACAGGGGGTGGCGCCGCAACCTCCCCATCGACCCTGCCTTGAGTGTGAGAGGGGGCGGTGCCCCAACCCCCCAATCAGCCCTACCCTGAGCATGACTGAGGGTGGCATCACAACCTCCTCATCCGCCCTGCTCTGTGCATGACAGGGGGGAGCTCACCAACCCCCTGATCAGCCCTGCTCTGAGCCTGACCAGGGGCTGCGGGGCAGGCACCTAGGGATTGGGCTTGCCCTCTGCCACCCGGGAGTGGGCCTAAGCCAGCAGGTCATTATCTCCCGAGGGGTCCCAGACTGTGAGAGGGCAGAAGTGGGGCTGAGGAACACTCCTCCCCACCCCAGTGCACAAATATTTGTGTACCGGACCTCTAGTCCTATCTAATAAGAGAGAAACATGGTAATTAGCCATACATCCGCTACCCTTCCCATTGGCTAATCAGGGTGGTATGCAAATTAACTGCCAGTCAAGATGGCAGCCGGCAGCCAGGCAGCTTGAAGCTAACATGAGGCTTGCTTGCTTCAGTGATGGAGGACTCCAATGTTCCCCGCCTGCCTTGCCAGCCTCTGAGCTTGCAGTTTGAAACATTCTTACAAATATAGAAGCTAAACAAACCCCCAGAAACCTGCTTTCAGCCCTCCGGGATCTCAGAGCTGGAGTTGATACAGTGTTTCGATTGTAGAACACAAACAAACCAGATACCTGCTTTCAGCAGCAGAGGCCTCAGAGCTGGAGCCAGAGCTAAAGC
>NW_006290676.1:1038912-1041676 GCF_000327345.1 Myotis davidii | reverse complement strand
GGGAAGAGGCCTAAGCCAGCAGGTCGTTATCTCCCGAGGGGTCTCAGACTGGGAGAGGGGCCAGGCTGGGCTGAGGGACCCCCTCTCTCCCTGAGTGCACAAATTTTTGTGCACCAGGCCTCTAGTATATATATAAAAGCCTAAGTGACAGGCCAGTACTATGACACACAATGACCAGCAGGGGGCAGATGCTCAAAGCAGGAGCTGCTGACTGACAGCAACTTTGCAGAGTGCCCTCTCACACTCTGGGACCCCTCAGGGGATGTTGGACTGCTGTTTTTGGCCCAATCCCCACTGGTCAGGCCGAGGGGCCCCACTTGCCAGAGGGACCCTGCTTACTCCGCAGATGCCCTTCCAGCCCCAGCGCCTCCCTAGGTGCGACCTGCCTGGAGAGACTGTGGGGGAGGGGGTGGTTGGCTCCAGGGTGTGTCTGGCCCATCTAGCCCGGTCCCATGCCACCAGCCACCTTCTAATTAATTTCCTTTCCATATGCACAAATATGTGCACTAGGCCTCTAGTCTTAAATAAATGAAGTTTACCTTAAAATGGAGTTAAACCTTTTTTTTTTTTAATGAAGGTTGTTTCTGGGACTAGAAACTTTTAAAAAAATAAAATATAGGTTGTTTCTGGGGCTTGGTTCTACATCAATTCCATGGTGTAGAATCAGCCACACGTAGAATACTGTTTCAAGATTTCTTTAAGACCCCTGCAAATTCGAATATCAAGCAATGATATCACCAGTTTCTGAGTCACCAAGGTTCTAAATGTAGGTATCATCCCCACAGTCCCTCCTGTTTCAGTCCCGAGGTCCTGTCCAATTTCCTCCAATTACAACCATGTCTTCCTTCCTATATCTACCGTAGCCCAGCCTCATCGCTCCTTTAAAATATAATGGCCTTGCCCTAGCTGATTTGGCTCAGTGGGTAGAGTGTTGGACTGCGGACTAGAGACTCCTAGGTTTGATTCCGGTCAGGGGCACATGATCGGATTGCGGGCTGGGTCCCCGAAGGGGGGGCGGGGGGCTGGTGTGCAGGAGGCGGCCCATCAGTTATTCTCTCTCATCATTGATGTTTCTATCTCCCTCTCAGGCTCTGAAATCAATAAAAAAGTATAATAGCCTCTTAACTTTCTCTTTAACAAGATCAGGTAACCCTTTGTGTGCTAAACTCAAGAATTTGATGTATTTGGCATTGGCCGGGTTTGGCTCAGTGGCTAGAGCGTCCGCCTGTGGACTAAAGGGTCCTGGGTTCGATTCCGGTCAGAAGCATGTACCTTGGTTGCGGGCACATCCCCAGTGGGGAGTGTGCAGGAGGCAGCTGATCGATGTTTCTAGTTCTCTGTCCTTCTCCCTTCCTCTCTGTAAAAAATATTAAAAGAAGAAAAGAATTTGAAGTGTATTTGAAGGAAGTACTTTGGAACCTAAAATTTTAATTAATAACTGAAAATGGTTTCTTCTCTCAAGGGACTTAGAACCCAGTGTACATTTACTCACCTTCAAAATGAAAGGGCATGCTTTCCAAGTCCCCATAGTTTCTTTAGTAGCAAATATTACACCTTCTTCATCTTGAAATGTTGGACTCGATGGAAACAGTGTAAATTATTTTATGGCCCGATTTCCCATTTTCTTGTTTCCACTATAAACAATCCTTAAATGTTGGTGGAAAGTCTGGAATTTTGAGGAGCATCAGAAAGGGCCCTACCTCGGAACATTTTGGGAGCTACCTGTTACTCTGCCTGGAATTCCACCGTGAGTGCCAATCCTACCCCCTCCTTTAGGGCTCTTAACTAGACAGCAGTGGATAATTATCAGCCAGCCTTTGCCAAGGCATTTCCTCAGAGACAGCCTCGTGAGACAGCTCTTCCTTCTTCTAGGTCTCAATTCTACCCATGACGAGTCCATTTCAGAGACACAGTCCATTTCACGTGACCGCAGTTTCCCCAGAAATGAATTCTATTATCACATTATCATAGTAGCATGTGGTTCTCCATCTGTAAAACAAAAGTCTATGTGATCATCTGCGTGAAAAATGTGTCTTCTGAGAGACCAGGGTTGAAATTAAGCCCTGCAGACCTTTAAACAGGAACCGTGCTGTTTTTGCCGGAGTGTAGTCTCCTGTAGAATTCGGTCACAATCTACTGTAAACGTTGAGTCTTTTGCCTGGGTTCAAGTCCGTTTGAACCCAGCAGGGCTTAATTGAGCAAATAGTTCCTTAGTGTGCCTGTATTTTCACATGCTTCTCGGTACTTCCTCTTGCACGGCTCCCCGAATCCTTCTGGCAGATGAGGTGATACTGAATAGCTACCATAGTGTCAGGTTTTCTGAGAAAAACCAGTGGCATTTAATCACTCACCAGTTCGTGGGTAAATTGTTTTGTTTCCTTTACAGAGACCGCTGTTGGCGAACAGCCCTGTGTGCAAATTTCCCCTGGATGCAGGGCAGGAAGAGTAGTGACGCGGTATGGGCCGACACTGCAGAGCAGGCTAGCTCTTGGCTCCCCTTCCTCTGCCTTAGACACTTGACAGCGTCGTACACCGATTCGATAAAAGATCTCCCAGCTCCCGGGGGCAGAGTTAGAATACTGTCGCATACAGAGAATATTTCAGGAAAAGCTAACACCTCGTCCCTGGGTGGGCTCGAACCACCAACCTTTCGGTTAACAGCCGAACGCGCTAACCGATTGCGCCACAGAGACCAGCTCGCCCCAGCCCTGCTGCTGGTGCATACAGATTCCCACGGCCACACCTCTCCGGCCGCCCTGGGCGT
>NW_006290676.1:1036623-1038889 GCF_000327345.1 Myotis davidii | reverse complement strand
TGGGAGGGAAACAGGCTGCAGGAGGCCGCGGGGACCAGGGTGTCTGGGGCCTGGGACACAGGAGCTGCCCGCAGTGCCCGCCCCTACGAGGGGGCCGCTGCCGGCTGCAGGTTTCCTTCTGCGTGGAGGGCCACTAGGGCTCAGTGTAACGCCCCCATCTACTCCTCGCCTTTTTGCAAGAGGGAGGTGCTTCACAGGCTCTGACTCCATTCAGTTTGATAAGTTCAAGACCTAGTTTTATCAGTTATTAGCTGTGAGATTTTGGGCATTTCTAGTTCCTTTTCTCGCCATTTTAACCCCCAGTTTTTCAAAGCCCGCATTTCAGGGCGTTAAATACATTCACATTGCTGTGCAACCATCACCACCATCCATCCCCGGAACTTTCTCATCTTCCTAAACTGAAGTTCTGCCCCCATTAAACAACAGCTTCCTACCCCCCTCCCTAAACCGCAGTACCCATCATTCTTTCTCTTTCTATGAATTGGGCCACGCTAGGTACTTCATATAGGTGGAATCATACCAAACGTGTCCTTTTGTGACTATCTGGCATTCACGAAGTGAACGTGTTTATCCATGTTGCAGCATGTGTCAGAATTCTGTTCCTTTTAAAAGCTGAATAATATCCCACTGTATGGGTGAACCATATTTTCTTTACCTATTAATCTCACTTGATTAATGCTCACTTGATTGTTTCTGCTTTTTGGTTATTGTGACTAATGCTGCATGAACATGGGTGTGCAGATATCTCTTTGAGGCCTTGCTCTCAACTCTTTTAGGTATGTACTCAGAAGTACAAGTGATGAAACATGATAATTCTACTTTTAATATTTTGAAGAACCACCACATAATTTTCCAAAGCAACTGCACCATTTCACATTTCCACCAACAGTGAACAAGGCTTTTCTTTCCTTTTCTCCACATCCCAGCCATCACCTTACATTTCTTTCTCCCCTCCTCTCCCCTACTCCCCTCCTTTCCCTTCCTTTCCTTCAGTTTCTTTTCTTTTTCTTTTAAAAATAATAGCCATTCTAATGGAAGGAAGTGTTATCTCATTATACTACTTTTGATTTGCATTTCCCTAAGGATTAGTGATGAGTATCTTTGCTGAAAGTCTTTTGCATCTAAGTTCTCTGGGATCTAAGGTCCTTCCTCTACTTGCTTCCTCCTAGCCAGAGCCAGTGCTGCTTCAGTGAGGAGGAAGCTGAGAGTGATGGGAGCCAGCTTCTCATAAAGGTAGAGGGAAAGGCTAAGGGGGCCTGCAGAACTGAGATATGCCATGCAAGGGAGATGAAGTAGGAATCTTCTGAGGGGGAACACATAGATATCCTGTTGTCATGAGAGGTACTTGCTCCTCTGTGCTGAGCAACAGCTAGAGTCGGTTCTGCGTATCCCGGCTCTGTAGGGACATTTGTGTAAGTGGTATTCTTGAGTGTCCCATGTGTGAAGAAGGAATCGATGACCTCCACCTTGGAAATAATGTAACAGATAATGCTTTCCAAACTGTTAACTTAAAATTATACATATTTAATGAAATTTTCCATTTGCATTTTTCATTTTCTTCTTAAACACTGTGAGAATATCTTTTTAATTGTTTAAATGATTCTCTCTTTTTTGTGATTCCTCTTAAAAACACAATGAGATCTTTCAGATGTATAAGAAATAGAACTTTGTTTTTCTACTAGAGACCCAGTGCATGAAATTCGTGTACTGGCAGGGGGGCCGGGAGGGTCCCTCAGCCCAACCTGTGCCCTCTCACAGTCTGGGAGTCTTGGGGGGATGACCACCTGCTGGCTTAGGCCCACTCCCCAGGGGATTGGGCCTAAGCTGGCAGTCAGACATCCCTCTGCTGCAGCACTGTTGCCAGGTAGCCTGAGCTTCCCTCTTTGGGGTGATTGTGGAGCCCCTCCGATCGATTGATTGCCCTGCCGGCCCGTGGCGTGGGCATCCCTCTGCAGGGCGATCATGGGGCAATGGCTGGGCACCTGACCAATTGTATCTCACCTGCCTTGGCTGGCCTGGCACCAGTGGGTGTCATAGCATGGTCATCCAGATGAGTTCTACTGTTCGATCGTTTGGTCAATTTGCATATTACACTTTTATTATTATAGATAATGCATTCCATTTCTTTTTTTAAAAATTAAATCTTTATTGTTCAGATTATTACATTTGTTCCTCTTCCGCACCCCCCCCATTACTCCCCTCCTCCCAGTTCCCACCCAACACTCCTCCTTCCCTCCCCTCCCCGTGTCCTCATCCATAGGTGCAC
>NW_006290676.1:1030619-1035516 GCF_000327345.1 Myotis davidii | reverse complement strand
TGGATCGGCGGAGTTATAATTGGATGGTCTCACTCTGATCACTGGGTACACTGGCTCTTGGATCTAAGGAGGTGCTAATCTAGCCTCTGCCTGAGGCTACCCTGCAGAAGCCAACTATAAAGCAATGCAAGTTGCCCTGGGGCCTTGGGCAGCTGCAGTTTCTTAAGTAATTTTCAGATTACAAAGGGCCGGGCCTTTCATATGCAAAAGCCTCTGTGCACAGCTTGGGTGGGGCACAGCCCCAGGGGATCAACTGGGCGGGCAGAGCGAGCAGTATGGCTGCTCTCAGTCCTGTCTTCAGAGGCCCTGGCAATCGCTGCATCTGCCTCTGAGAGAAAGCTGCCCTCGAGTTTGGACCGATGCTGGACAGTCCAGTTTCTCCCGTATGAGTCTGGGTCCCCAGAGACACACCCGGAACTGGAGCTAAAAAGCAGTCAGCAGATGTTTATTGAGTCTTGTTAGAACCTGGGCTAGATACTTTAAGAATCTCCCTTCTATCCAAGAATCTGAGCCATCATTCCTGCCTACAGATAACTTTAATCTACTTCAGGAACAAGAAGATGTATAAAAAAAGTTTCAAGGCAATAAGTGCCAACTGCAATCTGAGGCGAGAACAAGCACTACACAGTCAGTGGAGGAAGTGGATGTGGGGCTGATCCTTAGCAGGATCCTTAGATGGTGAGGAGAAGGAACAGGCACAGACATAAGATATTTTAAATGACTTAAATGTCATCAAAGGGACAATGTATCAGTTACTGTGTGGTGAGGATCCACTGAACATTTTGAATGGAAGATAACAGCAAGGTTTAGGGGAAGGTTAATCAGGCATATGAAGGATGGGCAAGACCAGTTTAGGCGACTATTTCATGAAGAGGCCTTATTGTAGTGGAGGCTGAGATAACAATAGTGATTCCAGAATAGAGAATGGAGGAACAGCATTAGGATGTCCCCATGCCTGGTTTAACATTCACATCTCAGATGAAAGGATTTTTGTACTTCCTGTTAGATGTCACTAGCTGGGATTCCATAATTCTTGAACCAGATGACAGCATCCCCCCAGTGCAGTATAAGCACACACTTTGCTATAATTATTCCCGCACAGCATATTGTCATTAAAAAAAACCTATATTGTTGAGGGTATTGCAGGGAGGGTTATCTCAACAGTGGAGGTCTCCCCTGAGGAACAAGGGTTCCCAACCCACACCAGACCTTCTTCCCAGGGTTCCAGAGCTGGAAGAGAAGTTCCCATAATTCCTGGCTGTAAAAACCAGTGGGGATTGTGGCTGAGTGAGACAGAGGGCTGCTGGAGCTCCAGGTAGTTCCTCTTAAAGGGCCCACACATGGATTTACTTGGACCCACTTCCTCTGTGCTCCAGAGCCTGGGCAGCAACTTGAAAGTAACTAAAGACATATGGAGAGGAACTCAATTGTCTGGCATCAAGGTGAGAAATGGGGAGGGCAGTTTTCTCCCAGATAGAACTGCTGTTAGAGGCCATCATTCCTTTTCTGAGACCGTCCCCTACAGAACTGGCAGGTGGGCACCATATCTGAGTCTCTATCACCCTGGCTCACAATGTTTGCCCTGCCCTTGTAATTCCTTGAGACCCCATCCCACCCAACTTGGAGGCTTACCCAAGCTGTTTCAAGTGGCTTTTCCATACAAATGGTCTCTCTTGCTTCATTCTCCAGACTTTCCTAAAATCTCTCAAGCAGTATCTGACCTGTGTGTGCCCCACACATCTTGCTAAGTGGTCCCAGGCCCAGCACTAGCAGCAGCCTCCTTTGGACCACAGCTTGGCCTTTCCTGGGCACCTCCAAGCCCAGCACAAGTAACCGTTATATTCAGATCACTCTGTAGCTTCTGCTGGCAGGGCACAAGTGGCGGCTGACTTTGAAACTCCCAGGAGGCCCCAGAGCCAGTGCACCCAGTGGACAGCTTCAGACCATGCTAGATTACAACCCCAATACCTCCATTAGCAAGATATTCAAGGGGTGGACTCATTGAGCAACATAGCCCCACTGAAATAAGTCCTGCTTCGTAGGGTCAACTGCTGCACAACAGCTCTTCCATTGTAGTGGCAGACAGTTCTTGCAGCTAATCAGTTGTGTGTGTGTGGGGCGGGGGGGTCAGTCCCTTCCAGAAACACCAATAGCAATCAAGGCTAAACTATAACAGGAGGTTAACAAAGCCCACAAAGGGAGGGGGGTGTACTTGGAGCACCCAACTTGGGTAACTGGGAAGGCTGTGCCACTGGGGCTTACAAGACACCTACTACACAAAGCCACTCTACCAAGTCCAGGAGACATAGCAACTTTTTTAAAAAAAAATATATTCTTATTGATTTCAGAGAGGAAGGGAGAGGGAGAGATAGAAACATTAATGATGAGAGAGAATCAGATTGGCTGCCTCATGCAAGCCCCCCACTGGGGACTGAGCCTGCAACCCAGGTATGTGCCCTTGATTGGAATCAAATCCGGGACCCTTCAGCCTGCAGGCTGACGCTCTGCCCACTGAGCCAAACCGACTAGGGCAACATAGCAACTTTAACTAATATACAAAAACAAACATAGAGAAGCAGACAAAATGTGGAGACAAAGAAATAGTTCCAAAAAGAAAGAACAGGAGAAATCTCCAGAAAAAGAACTAAATGAAATGGAGGCAATCAAATTACCAGATTTAGAGTTCAAATAAATGGTTATAAAAATGCTTAAGGAACTTAATGAAGAACTTCAGCACGATAAAAAAGGACATAGAAACTATAAAAAAGAATCAGTCATAAATGAAGAATACACTAACTGAAATTAAGAATAACTTACAGGGAATCAACAGTAGATGAAGCTGAGGATCAAATCAGCAATTTGGAATAAAGGAAGCAAAAGACACCCAATTAGAACAGAAAAAAAAAAAAGAATCCCAAAAAGAAAAATGCAGATAGTGTAAGGAGCCTCTGGGACAACTTCAAGCATACCAACATTCGCACCAGTGGTGTATCAGAAGAAGATAGAGAGAGCAAGAAATTGAAAAATGATTTGAAAAAATAATGATGGAAAATTTCCCTAACCTGGTGAAGGAAATAGACATATAAGTCCAGGAAGCACAGAGATTCCCAAACAAGATGAACCTAAAGAGGCCTACACTAAGACACATGATAATTAAAATGCAAAAGTTGAAGACAAAGAGAGAATCTTCAAAGCAGTAAGAGAAAAGTGCTTAGTTACCTACAAAGGAACTTGTGGGGAAGCACGGGACTTGTTGGAAAGTCTATAAGGAGGATTCTCCGAAAGGTTGTAGGCCTTTAGGGGAACCTTGCCGAAGGTGGCAGACCCTGCCTTGACTTTTCCAAACAAGTCTGAATTCCCGGGTGTTTTACTGGAATCTTTATGTTTAGACTTCAGACATCCTTGCTTAAAGGACACTGCAGATGCATGTGTTTTCTCAAGGATACTTACCCTGCTGATAGTATCTAGTAGTTAATTTTAGTTCAAGCTATTGCTACAATAAAAGCCTAAGGAGGCAGGAGAATGGGGCTGTCTGGTTCCTTTAGCCAGGCAGTCCCTTAGTGCTCTCTTTCACAGAAACGTGTGTCAGAGTAATCATTCATTTATGTCAGGGTCTGCTGGTCAGACCTGGCAGGAACTCCCATAAGACTGTCAGCTGACTTCTCAACAGAAACATTTCAGGCCAGAAGGGAGTAGCAAGTAATATTCAAAGTGATGAAAAGCAACCAAGATTACTCTACCCAGAAAAGCTATAATTTAGAACTGGAGAACAAATAAAGAGCTTCCTAGACAAGAAAAGACAAGGAATTCATCACCACCAAACCAGTATTACATGACATATTAAAGGGTCTTTCTTAAGAAGAAGAAAAGAAGGAGAAAAAGGGAAAAAAAGATAAAAATATGAACAATAAAATGGAAATAAGTGCATGTCTATCAACAATTGAATCTAAACAACAAAACAAACAAACAAGCAGAACAGAAACAGACTCATAGATACAGAGAACATTTTTTTTAAAATATATATTTTATTGATTTTTTACAGAGAGGAAGGGAGAGGGATAGAGAGTTAGAAACATCGATGAGAGAGAAACATCGATCAGCTGCCTCCTGCACACCCCCTACTGGGAATGTGCCTGCAACCAAACAGAGAACATTTTTATGGTTGCCAGATGGGAGGGGTGCTTGAGGTTATGGATATAAAAGGTGAAGGGATTAAGAAATACAAATTGTTAGTTATAGAATAATCACGGTGATGTAAAGTACAGCATAGGAAATATAGTCAATAATATTCTAATAACTATGTAAGATATCAGATGGTGCAAGATTTATCAGGATGATAACTTAGTAAATCATATAAAGAATAATTACTAGGGTGCATACCTGAAACTAACATAATATTGTATGTCAACTGTAATTGAAAAATAAAAAATGATTTAGAAAATAAACAAAAGGAGGCAGTGTTCTTTGCAATAGATCATTCACTCTGTCACTTACCAACTAATGATGGTGTACTAGTGTCAGATCCTGCTCTCAATGCTTCCTGGAGAGACCCTTTCTTCTGTGTTACAAGCCTTGTAGAAATTCTAAATTCTCTTTTGTAAGTCAGTCTGGGGTTAATGGCTCTTTCCTACAGCCTCTTAGACATCCGAGGGCTCTCCCACAAGTGCTGAGCAGACAGTTGGGAGGCCCCACTTCCTGTCTGCATGTAAGTGCCTCCTGAACCACTGGGGGAAGAAGGGAAACCTCAGAAGAACCGGCCCCAAAGTGAGGGCACCATGGACAACCCTGCCTGTCTGACTACCCTGGTGAAACCCAGGCAGGGGGAGAGAAAAGCCAAAGTTTTGAGAAAAAAAATGAGTAAAAGGAGAGGAACAAGACAAAAATTGTGAGCAAAGTG
>NW_006290676.1:1029418-1030601 GCF_000327345.1 Myotis davidii | reverse complement strand
GGAAGAAAAGGGAAGGGTGGGAGGGGAAAGAGCTCAAGTTACAAATATGAGTGATAAGCAGATGGTGAGAAGTGGCCTTTAGGAACTAGGAAACAGTCTTATCTTATTGGGAGAAAAAGATATGCTGATGGAGAACAGGAAGGAAACAGAAAATAGCTTATCACATTGGAGCTGGCCAGCACCAACTTTCTTAATTTACAAATGAGGAAATTAAGGCCTAGAGAGGGGAAGTGGTCAGCTCAAAGATAGGTTCTTGGAAGAATTATCTGCTTTCTCTCTCTGTCCACTTTCTCCTTCCCTTGTCATGAGTCAGTACTAGAGGACTGGTTGGTTGTAAGCCCTACCTGGGTGGGCCTGGGCAGACATACAACACAGGAGGGTCATGGAGCAGGGAAGGGAAGATCTTTAAGATCTTTTCTGGGAAAAACCAAGATGGCGGCATAGGTAAACACCGGAGATTGCTGTGTAGCACAACTACTTCAAGAATACAACTAAAAGACGGAATGGACATCATCCAGAACCACAGGAAGGCTGGCTGAATGGAAATTCTACAACTAGAAGGAAAGAGAAAAGCATACCAAGACTCAGAGGAGCTGCAGTGCAGAAGTAAAGTACAGAGGTATGGAGGCGCATGTGGAGAGGGCTGGCGGCTGAGGAAATGGTTGTCTTTTTCAATCGGTAGGGAGTCGTAAGCTCTGAGCTCCAGTTCCAGGTTAGTCTCTGGGGATCCAGACTCATACGGGAGAAATGGGACTGTCTGGCATCAGTCGGAACTCGAGGGCAGCTTTCTGTCAGAGGTGCTTGCAGTGATTGCTGGGACACTAAGAAGTGGGGCCTCTGAGGGCAGCCATAGCTGCTTGCTCCTTCTTGTTGATCCCCTGAGACCCCTCCCCGCCCAAGCTGTGTGCCGACTTTTGCATATGAAAGGCCTGGCCCTTTGCAATCTGAAAATTACCTAACAAACATGCAGCTGGCCCAAGGCCCCAAGGCAACTTGCATTGCTTCACAGCTAAGCTCCTGCTGGGTAGCCTCAGGCAGAGGCTAGATTAGCACCTCCTTAGAGATCCAGGAGCCAGTGTTCCCAGTGGTCAGAGTGGGGCCATCCAGATTGCAACTCCTCGGATCCATAAAGGACGCACTCAGGGGGCAGACTCAGTGAGCACCAAAGCCCCACTAAAGCAAG
>NW_006290676.1:1020912-1028717 GCF_000327345.1 Myotis davidii | reverse complement strand
CCTATAATATGTGGACTTTTAAAATAAATAGTGTAAATGTATTTTCTCTTCCTTATATATTTTTAATATTTCTCTAGCTTATTTTATTATAAGAATACATTATATAATACATATAACTTACAACAAGAGATGTGTTAATCAATTTTGAACAACAAATACACATCTATCAACAAGTGAATCTGAAAATCAAGTGAATAATCTGATGAACAGAATGAACTGGTGATTATAATAGAATCAGGGCCATAGAAAGGGAATGGCCTGACTATTCTTGTGGGGGAAAGGGGTGTGGGAGATGCGGGAAGAGACTGGACAAAAATTGTGCACCTATGGATGAGGACAGTAGAGGGGATGATGGCGGAGGGGTGGAGGGTGGGAACTGGGTGGAGGGGAACTATGGGGGGAAAAAGAGGAACAACTGTAATAATCTGAACAATAAAGATTTAATAATAATAATAAAAAAGATCTTTTCTGCTCTCCTTCAGAGCTACAGACCGATGGGTGTCTAGGGTGGCTGCAGCACCTCAAGGCAAACATTCTGGAGGAGAGCTGGCTTGAGCTGGTGCAGATTCAGCAGTGTGATTGTGTGCAGAGCGTGGGGCTCTTGCAGCTTGGCCAGTGAGTGCTGACACTCTCCACAACCTTTCTCGTTGACCCCAGCATCGGGTAGACGTGCCTCTTTGAATACCTATGGGTCTGTTCCTCACATTTTGTATTTAGAGTTCTCACATGAGACTTCAGAGACAAGAAAGGAAGACTCGTGCCTTTGCCCTGTTTCCACTTCCTCCAGGACACCCTCCTGTAGAATTAACCTGGGTTTCCCATTCACGGTATTTTTAAATCTGTCCTGTAGAATTTGCCTTTGCCCCCTCAGCCTGGATTTTAGTTGCACACCTCTGTCTTTTTCCTTTTCTAGATTAGACATTGTCTGAGGCTAGGAGGACCCAGCCCTATTCATATGCTACTTTGCCCCCCTCCCCCCCCCATGTCAGGCCATGAATGTGTGTTCCCAATGTCAGGCCATGAATGTGTGTCATGTTTTGGAGTTTGAAACCAGTGGTCAGTGAAGGAATGTTAGTTACACGTTTGTGATGAGAGTTCTGAAGGACGGAAAGAAGAGAGAGTTGGGTGCTAGAAATGGAAGGTTATTCTAAGAATGGGTGTGGCAGGAAAGACAAGTATAGCTCATGCAATGGAGGGTGAGTGGGAGGAAAGGAAGTGGATGTCGGAAGAGAAGGGGTGGAGAGTGAGAGTGAAAGCACCAGGAAAGGGAAGGGAGAGCCTAGGCAGACACAGAGCTGCACAGGCTCCCCTGTCACTCTGTCATTCCACCACCCCTGCTGCTGTACTCTCCTCCGGGGACTCACAGAATCTCAGCTTCAGACCTCGTTGGTCCTTGTCTATCATTGTAAAGCTGGTCATTTAGATTATTTGTTTTATTTCCACCATACTCTGACTTGGGACATTTAGCAAAAAGAGGTCATGGTCCCCTTGCATGCTGCCCTAATAAGATGAAAATAAATATATCAATCAAAACCATTTTTTTCCTTAATAGTTATTTGCAGAAAAAAAATTCCCATGATCGTTCTGGCTTTAATATCATTTTTGGCTCTTTGAGGATAAACTTTACAATTTGACACACAATAACCATGACACATAATGTGCCTATACTAGTATGTGTGGGTAATGAGATTTTCATCATTATATCTACTGTTCTGTGTTTCTGTCTTTACATTCTTTAAATTTGCTGTTATTCAGCCTTCAATAGCCCAGATATCAGGAGTTTCTATGCAGAAATGAGTCACTAGTTTGCTCTTGGTTCTATGACAGGGCCCTGGGCTCACTCACTGGAAAAATGCTGCTGTCTCTTCTGGGCCAGAGGTGCTTGTGCCATGAGCTGCTATCGCCGTCTCTTCCTTCAGCTTGAACCCTATCTAGAATCCTGAATGAACATTTTCTTTGACATTTTATAAAGTTGTCTACCCTCATTTGTCAAAAATATGTCCCGAGGAAGATTTGTTGAAAGTGAAAAAAGTCCATAACTTCTTCATCTCAGGGACCCACTGGAAGCGTATGGCCATCCTCAGCCAGTCAGGCTGCTGCTCTCACCTGAGTTCTAATGGTGGCCCAGGTGGTTAAGTGCTGGGCACACACAGTTCTCTGCAGCCCTCTGGATGCTAGCCCAGGACCTCACTGGTCCCATCCTGTTCTGGCGGAGACTCTTGTTCCCCAGCATCCTGTGTCAGATGAGCTTCCCTCTTCTGGTGGGCTCCTCCCTCTGTGGACAGGTAGTGGATTCTGCATCTCCAGAGAGCCCCTCATCACAGAGGGATGCAGCTCATTACTGAGAACCAATATGGGTCCTACCTCCAGCAAAAATGAGGACATCATTTCTATATGCAAAGGCTCTGAGTTATGAAAACATTTCAGCTCTAGCCCAAGCCATTGTCATGAAGACCTGATGGGTCAGATAACCTAGGAGCATGCTCTTTCCCCTCTTCCCTGCCTTGGCTTCCATAATGACCCTGGGTGGGGAAGGGACCTGAATTCAGAATCTTTGTTTTCACAACCCATTGTCACAGTGGATCAGTGGATTGTGACCTGAACGCTAATTCTTAGGATGCTCTTGAGTCTTCTAGGAACAGAAGTATCTGACTTTTTTCTATTAAGGTGATTTCTGCAAGGAGAGGAACCAAGAAAAGCAAATTCCTTGGAAAATAAACATAATCAATGATCAGAAGGGAGCATGTTAAAGAGTGCCTAATTTACATCCATTTGTGCTTTGGTGGACATGGCAGTATTATTGAACGGCAGTGTGTGGCATTCTATGAGAGCCAGACAGTCTCAATTTCCATCCCAGCTCAACCACTTACTCTCTGCGTCCTCAGGCAAGCTTCTTGTTGTGGTTTGTTACCCCATATGTGAAATGATGACAGTGAGGGTACTTGTGAGGGCCCATCAGTTTATATATATAAAGTGCTAAAAACAGTGTCTGGCACATAATCAGTGCTCGGAAAAGATGAATTCTTCTTATTAATAAGAAACTTACATGTATTTCTTGAGTGTTGTGATGGGTACATGGTGTTCATTTTATTAAGCTTTAAATGCTACATATGTCTTATAAATCCTGTTTATGTGTCTGATATATTTCACATGCTTTAAAAATACATGAGTATTTATGAAGTTTGCTTCAACAACCCAATGTTCCAGTGTTCCAGGACAGCATTGAAATAAAATATTCCATCCCATTATTGGACCCATGTGCCAAATAGTGAAACTGTGCAGTATTGTTCATGATGCAAAAAAATATGGTGAATGTAGCAATAGTACTGATCCCGTGGGAATTAATATCTGAGCATGTTTTCACTTTCTCCCTTTTTCAAAGAAGGTCAGTAGGCTCTAGATTCATTAGAGAATGCTGGTAGTCTCCAAACTGGCTATCCTGGCCCAGAGTGAGGCTGGACGGCACCGGGGCAGTCTCAGGGGTGGACTGGTCCATTTCTGAGTGAAGGCACACTGCTGAGACTTCCCCACACATCCCCATTCCCAGTGCTTCTCTTGGCTCTCAATTATTTGTATAAAAAGAGGGAGAGGTCCTAACTGGTTTGGCTCAGTGGATAGAGCGTCAGCCTGCGGACTCAAGGGTCCCAGGTTTGATTCCGGTCAAGGGCATGTACCTTGGTTGCGGGCACATCCCCAGTAGGGAGTGTGCAGGAGGCAGCTGATCGGTTTCTCTCTCATCGATGTTTCTAGCTCTCTATCCTTCTTCCTTCTCTATAAAAAGGAATCAATAAAATATATATATATTTTTTTTAAAAAGGGAGAGGTTAGCAAGAATGTTTTGTTCTGGGGAGCAGGGGAAGTTGTTCTAAGGATTCTTTTGAATCACTGTTGGAACCTGTTGCTGTAATGCTAGTCCCTTTCCTTGTGCTAGCAGCGTGTCTCCTCCACTGGATTACAAAGGTCTTAAAAGAGAAACTTGATCTTGTTTATCTTTGAATCCCCACAGTGACTAGCTCAGTATTTATTGAGTGTATGTATGAATGAATGAAACATGGGAGCATTCCTGTGTTCATTCTTTTGAATCACTGTTGGAACCTGTTGCTGTAATGCTAGTCCCTTTCCTTGTGCTAGCAGCGTGTCTCCTCCACTGGATTACAAAGGTCTTAAAAGAGAAACTTGATCTTGTTTATCTTTGAATCCCCACAGTGACTAGCTCAGTATTTATTGAGTGTATGTATGAATGAATGAAACATGGGAGCATTCCTGTGTTCAGAGCTCAGCAGAGAGCTGGACACCAGACTCATTCACTTGAGAGACCTTCCACTGAAGGACAGGCTAACTTCACAGTGCATCTTCCTCACTACAAGTGCTCCCGGTGACAGCCTCTTCATCAGTATTTTTAGCATGTGGCCTTTCTGGACCTCAGGAGCAACATCCACTTCCTGAAACCTGTTCTCTAGCTGACAGCCAGTGACCCACAGAGGGAACTTGGGCTGGGCTTGACAAGCCAGTCTGTTGCAGTGCCAATCTGTTGGGAGAGGAAGTCAGACTGAGTTTTACAGAAAGCCTCCATCTCACTCCCTTCTATTCTGCTGCTGAGGCCACCAACTTCAGTATAAACTAGAAGCTAAAAGATAAAAATCCTGTTCGTAAATCCCAAGAGGAAGGAAGCCTCTCACATCATTGCCTTATATGACAGTTACATCAACCCTGAAGCTACTACCAGGTCAGGTGATGCTAGAAAACCACCAGAATGTAAATATAGCTTTTATAGATCCTAGGATCGGCCTGAGCAAAACCCCTTTGGGATTCATAACATGCTTTTTTGCACCAAATGGATTCTGATTGAGGTCAAGCAAGAAAGCCCTGAGGGAAATTGAGAAAGGGAGAAGTGTTTCTTGAATGGTGGGGCTGGGGGCAGGAGAAGACATGGGACTGTCGTCCCAGAGCCGTGAGAGCTCTCTGGGAGGATTTTGCAATTGTGTGTTTCATGTTTATGATCATCTAAACAGATTAAGATAAGCATATTCTATGCTGGCCAGACAACCCTTTAGGTAGGAGTAGAGCAGATCCTCGATAACGTCTTTTTGTTCGATGTTATTTCGTCATAATGTGGATGAGGTGATTATGGTAAAATTGGTTTTGTTATGCATTGTTTTGCTACCTTGAAGAATCTATTGCCGTCATTAAGTGAGGACTTACTGTACCCTTTTGCCACCACAGGACCCAAGTCTACAGATGTGGTTATAATCATTTTGATACCTAGGATAAGCATTACCCCAACCAGAGCCATTAATCCCTCTACCCCTGAAATATCACAATCACTGTTGCTGCTAAACTGTAGTCTGATAAGTACAATTTCTTTTACTTTCTAAAGGAAATCTTTTCTAGGAGATTTGTGACTCCAACTAAAAAGAATAAGAATAAAGAAAAACAACCACTATTTGGGGGAATAACATCATTGCAATCATCATCATTGCTGTCACCACCACCATCATCACAAGTATTTACCTAGCCCCTGCCCTAGAAACTGCAGTAGGTATTAGTAATGGAATGTTGTTGCTGTTTCTCCATGAGAACCAATGGATGCTGGAGTGTTATCTGGGATCAGAACACAGGTCTTCATGCTAATGATGTGAAGGCCCAACATACAGCTACCCTGGAAGGTGTGGTTTAGATGGAAGTCTGCAGGACTTTGTTTCTGAAGCCTTGGTTGGGCTGTGGGATTAGAAGAGAATTTGGGGAGAATGTCTGTCCTAGAGCCAGAGGACAAGACAATATATGTTGGATAGTAACAAACAGACAAGGGAAGAGATCTTCTATCACAGGGTCCCATACTGCTGTGAGCAAAACTGCTTTGAGCTAAAACCAAATCACTGCAGTGGGTGTGACTGGGGGGACAGACATCACCAGGACCTCAAGAGCACTCACCAGGTATGCTTCCCACCTCTTTCTCCTTAGCCGATCTACCCCATACGTTAATTTGAGCCTCCTGATAGTTCAAAGATTTAGGTACATAGGATCTACACACCCAGCTTCCTGGATGGGAGTTTCTGAAGCTCATACCATGATGTTTGGAATGCCTGATACCTCACTTGCCCTTGGCCCTGAGTGTCCCCTCAGGAATAAGCACATGTACTCTATCTTCAGCCAATACCACCTCTCACAAAGCTCTGTCTTTTCAGTAGTCTTCCACTCACCTGCACAAGAAATCCAATGAAACCACATAGTTAATGTTATGAATGCATTGATTTTACTATGCTTCTAAAGATTGAAGGGCTTCAAAGGAGGTCACACTGTGTACCACGCTGCCTTCTGTTGTGCCTTCATTTCACCTTTATTATTTTTATTTTTTACCCTGTTTTATTCTTCCTGAATCAGTGAGGGATTGCATTTGGCCATATTAACAGAAACCTGACTGCAGGGGCATAACTATATAAATAGGGTATTTGCTTTCAGAGGTACTGTTTACATGATGCAAATTCCACACATTTTAAGTGTATAGTTCAAAGAGTTTTGACAACTGTGCTGTAGATGTATATAAAACCACCCTATCAAAATAAAAAACATTTTTACCACCCTGAAAATGATCTCATGTCCTTTTCTTGTCAGTCCTGATTTCCCTCACCACAGGTTAATTTTGCCTGTTTCTAAAACTTCATAAAATAGAATGATATAGAATGTATTCTTTTATGTATGATTTCTTTGTTCGACATAATGTTCATAAGATTCATTGATGTTGTTGAATAGATCAGTGGTTATTTTTTCATTTTTATGGCTGAGTAGCAGTCTGTTGGATACATAACCTAAACTTTGCTTATATATTTACTTGATAAATAGTTGGACTGTTTTTAATATTTGCCTCTTATAAATGCAGCACTTAAAAACACTGTGAAGAGAACCAAGATGGTGGTGTAGGTAAATGCTGGTATTTGCCAGCTCCCACAACCACATCAAAATTACAGCTAAAATACAGAACAACCATTATTCAGAACCACCTGAAGGCTAGCTGGATGGAAGTCCTACAATTAGAGAAGTACAGCAGAAAGCACACTGAGACTGGTAGGAGGGGCACAGGCGTAGACCAGGCTGGTCTGACACCCATGTGTGGATATCTCCACTGCAGAGCCCTCCTGTGAGAAGCAGGGTGTCCCAGACCCACACCAGACCCCTAGAGCCGGGAAAAGAAGTCCCTGTAACTTCAGGCTGTAAAACCCAGCAGGGATTATGGCTGAGTGACATGGAGACTGCTGGAGACTCAGGCAATCCATCTTAAAGGGCTGGCACCTCTGAGCTCCCATGCTGGGCAGCAGCATTGGGTCATAGGAGAAAGAACTGGGCTGTCTGGTGTCAGGGCAGGAACTCAGGGGTGGCTTTCTCTCAGACAGAGGTGCTTGCAGGAGTCATTGTTTCTGTGTTGGGACCTCCTCCCTGTGCAGAACTGACTGGCAGCCATATCTGAGTTTCCAGAAGGGTGGCTCAGTGTTCACTGCACCATGATGATTCCCTGAGGCCATCCAATTTGCATACACAACCAAGCTGTTTGCAGCTGCTTTTCCATATGAATGGTCTGTCCTGGCTCAGTTTTCAGACCTACCTAAAGTCTCTTAAAACAAGCAGCAGCTGGCATCAGTGTGCCCCATACCTACCATTAAGAGGCCCAAGAGCCCTAGCTGGTTTGTCTCAGTGGTTAGGCAGCCGTGGGCAAACTACGGCCTGCGGGCCGGATCCGGCCCGTTTGAAATGAATAAAACTATTGAAAAAAAAAGACCGTACCCTTTTATGTAATGATGTTTACTTTGAAT
>NW_006290676.1:1019629-1020664 GCF_000327345.1 Myotis davidii | reverse complement strand
CAGACAGTGGCTGACTTTGTAACTCTTTGGAGGCTCTAGAGCCAGTGAACCCAGTAGATATCTTCAGACCATACCAGATTAAAACTCTATGCATCCATGAGTGACACATTCAAGGGGCAGACTCAGTGAGCAACAAAGCCCCACTGAAGCAAGTCCTGTTCCATTGGGGTATATTCTGTACAGCAGCCCTTCCACTGTACTTGCAGCTGGTCTACACAGCCAATTGGCTGGAGGTAAATTCCCCCCAGAAATGCCAATAGCAACCAAGGCTCAACTACAACAAGACTGTACACAGTCCACACAGGGGCACACCTAGAGTGCCCAGCTCAGGTGACTAGGGAGCCTGAGCCACTGGGCCCTACAGGACACCTAATACACAAGGCCACTCTACCAATTCCAGGAGACATAGCAGCTCTAATAAATAGAAATAAACATAGGGAAGCAGCCAAAATGTGGAGACAAAGAAATCCGTCACAAATGAAAGAAGAGAAGAAATCTCCAGAAAGAAAAATAAATTAAATGAAGTAAGCAAAATATTGAATACAGAGTTCAAAACAATGGTTATAAGAATGCTCAGGATCTAAAGAAACTCCTTTAGCGTTTTCTGGTCTGTGAAGCTGTTTTTATCTGACCCTCAATTCTAAATGAGAGCTCTGCTGGGTAGACTAATCTTGATTGTAGGTCCTTACTTTTCATCACTTTGAATGTTTCTTGCCACTCCCTCTGGCCTGCATAGTTTCTGTTGAGAAATCAGGTGACAGTTGTCTGGGAGCTCCCTTGTAGGTTACTAACTGCTTTTCTCTTGATGCTTTTAAGAGTCTTTCTTTGTCTTTAACCGTTGGAATTTTAATTATGATGTGTCTTGGTGTGGAGCTCTTTGAGATAATCTCTTCTCTAATAATAAAAGCACAATATGCTAATTAGACTGGACAGCCAAATGACTTTCCAGATATCATTCCGGATGTCCTTCTAGACAAAGCTGCGATGGCAGGGGCCAAGGCAGAGGCAAGGGCGATCAGGCAGGCAGGGGGGGGG
>NW_006290676.1:1017715-1018456 GCF_000327345.1 Myotis davidii | reverse complement strand
TGTTATCCCCTCCCTAACTTCAGGGAAAAATCCCTACTTGGGGAAACAACCTTTCTCAGAGAGGTGACCTTGGTTAAAGCACATAGCGCCAAGAAGGTGAGTAAACATATTAAGAACAGTATTCCATATACGCCAGGTCCCTTGAAACACATGCTGTGCAGATGTTTCTTCCCTGCAGTGACTGTGTCAAGTAGCAAGGATTGACCGGCTCCTGGCATTCTTTATTTCAGTTAGTGTTACTTAATTCATGACTGGTGCTTTTTATGTCTTTGAAATTCTCACTAAGATCCTTGAAAGTCTCACTAGGAGCTCTTGAAGCTCTCCTTAAGATCCTTGAGCAACCTTATAACCATTGTTTTAAACTCTGTATACAGTAGTTTGCTTGCTTCTATTTCTTTTATTTTAAACATATTTTTGTTGATTTCAGAGAGGAAGGGAGAGAGAGATGGGGAGAAATGAGAGAGAGAGAGAGAGAGAAAAAGAGAGAGCGAGAGCGAGAGAGAGAAATCAATGATGAGAGTGAATCATTGACTGGTTGCCTCTTGCATGCCCCACACTGGGGTTTGAGCTTGCAACCGGACATGTGCCCTGACCTGGAATCAAACTGTGACCTCCTGGTTCATAGGTCAATGCTCAACCACTGAGTCATACTGGCTGGGCTCCATTTCTTTAATTTGTAACATGTTTCTTTGTCTCTGCATTTTGGCTGCTTCCCTATGTTTGTTTCTGTTTATTAGGTAG
>NW_006290676.1:1013862-1017544 GCF_000327345.1 Myotis davidii | reverse complement strand
TAAAAGAGAAACCTCAGAAATATTTTGGTAATATACAGTTAAAACTCTTATTTAAATTGAATTTCTCTGCAACATTAAAATCTAATATTGGGCCTGGGCCTATTATTATTATTACTATTATTATTTGTAAATATATTTTTATTGATTTCAGAGAGGAAGAGAGACAGAGAGAGAGAGAGACAGAAACATCAATGATGAGAGAGAATCATTGATCGCTGCCTCCTGCACGGCCCCTACTGAGAACAAAGCCCACAACTGGGCATTTGTCTTTGACTGGAATCAAACCTGGGACCTTTAAGTCCGCAGATGGATGCTCTAACCACTGAGACAAACCACCTAGGGCTCTTGGGCCTCTTAATGGTAGGTATGGGGCACACTGATGCCAGCTGCTGCTTGTTTTAAGAGACTTTGGGTAAGTCTGAAGCCTGAGCCAGGAAAGACCATTCATATGGAAAAGCAGCTGCAAACAGCTTGGGTGGGACTGGAAATTGGATGGGGTGGGGTCTCAGGGAATCATTATGGTGGAGTGAACAGTTTTGGCCACGCTGATGGAAATGCAGATATGACTGCCAGTTAACTCTGGAATTGTGGAGATCCCAGCACAGGAACAATGACCCCTGTGAGCACCATTGTCTGGGAGAAAGCAGGAACCCTGATGCCAAACAGTGCAGTTTCTCCCTGTATGTCCTTGGATTCTCCCAAAGCTGCTGCTGGGTACTGGAGTTCCGAGGAAGTAGTACCGTGTAAGTAATACGTGGGTCCTTTAAGAGGAACACCTGGGATTCCCACAGCCTCTGTGTACTCAGCCACTGACCCTGCTGGTTTTTATAGCCCGAAGTTAGAGGAACTTCTCTTCCTAGCTCTGGAACCCTGGGCTCAGGGTTAGGCTAGACTGGATGTTTCTGTGGGAGGCCTTGGAGATATCCCTCCTAACTAAAAACACAGCGCACGTGGGTATTGGTCCAGCCCATTCCACAATTCCGCCCTTCCTACCGTTCTCCATGTGCTTTCTTCTTTGCTTCTCTAATTGTAGGACTTCCATTAAGCCAGATTTCATTCAGTTCTGAATGATGGTTGTTCTGTATTTTAGTTATAATTTATGTAAGATCCAGGAACAAAGCCATGTTTGGAGGAAGAACGTTTTCTTCGGGTCAGGCTAGACTGGATGCTTCTCTAGATAACTCTGGAGGACCTCACTGCTTGGGAGTCTGAACTGGAACAAAACACCTACCACTACACTGCTCTTGCCCCACCCAGAGCCCCGCTCCAGGTGAAGAGGAAGAAGCAGATCCACAGAGTTGCCAAGTGGGAGGCAAGGAGTATCCTGAGGACATTGGTCCTGGTTCTGGATGTGCCTAAGGCCAACTTCCCCCCAACCAGGCTAAGGTATATGAGCCCACAAAGCTTCCTTTTGCTTTTCATTTTCTCCAATCCCGAATTGGCAAAGGTTGGGCAGAGGAGAGGCTCCATGTGCATTTGACTGAAACCTGAGGTGCTGGAATTTCCAAGGCACCAAAAGAGACATCTTCTGGGAATGGGGGTGGGAAACGGGAGTGCTAGTGGTGGTGATGAGAAAGAGTAACTTCCTATAGAGGAGGAGGTTCTAGGACACCAGGCTGCAGGGGCATGGTAAGAGACAGATTAAACGGAGTGACAGAGAGGTTGGGAAAGGGGAAGTGACATTGGGGGATATGAGGCTTCCTTCCTGCAAGCCACAAAGAAATGAGTTAATGAGGTAATACTGCAACCCCATAGTAAGAAAATGGTATCTCCCCACTCCCCTGGTCTGGGGAAGGCTGGTGAGTCAAGAGGCAGCCAGAAAAGAGTCAGAAATTACTTTCCATCACAGCACTGGCTCCAGCTGTGGGTAGCTCTGTGGTTCTATTCCATCACTGCACATTTGGCCCTCTCTCCCCTCCCATCCCAGAGCCCTGGGAAAAGGGAGTGTAATGACATGGCTAGATGAGCCTGAAGGAACTATGTAGATCTCCCTTCACTGTGAACTTTGGCATTATACAATACTAGTAGCCCCATGCATGAAATTTGTGCACATTAAAAGGGAATTAATTGCCCTAACCGGTTTGGGTCAGTGGATAGAGCATTGGTCTGCAGACTCAAGGGTCCTGGGTTCGATTCTGGTCAAGGGCATGTACCTGGGTTGCCGGCACATCCCCAGTGAGGAGTGTGCAGGAGGCAGCTGATCAATGTTTCTCTCTCATCGATGTTTCTAACTCTCTATCCCTCTCCCTTCCTCTCTGTAAAAAATCAATAAAATATTTTTTTAAAAGGGAATTAATTAGCAGAGATACTTTAATATTGAATTTTTCCTTTCTCTATAATAGAAGTGTGAGAGATGAAAGGAAATTAGTAAAATGTATATGAAAATAATATATACATTTATTAATAAATAAACAGTAACAAAAGGATATAACAACAGAGGCATGATATAAAAATGACAAAAACATGATATGAAAACAACAAAAACATGATATAAAAACAACAGTGATGCAAACAATGACTGATAAAGTGATTAAACTTATTCTAATATCTCCCTGTACACCACATTAAGAGTGAAAACACTTCCAGAGTGCTTGACTAATTTCCCTTGTGATGAAGTAGTTAGAACTTTAACTCTAACATCACATGCTCTTCAAACTTGAGAGAAAGCAACATATAACTGACCATATTCAAAAACAGCTTCAGGTAGGAATATGCCTACTTTGTCTAGAGTTTGTCCTTGTGATTTATTAATAGTCATCACAAATGCCGGCATCATGGGAAACCATCGTCAAATCAATTTAAATGGGAGGCCAGTGTCAGATGGGGACAAGTCAATTCTTAGAATCAGAACAGCCTCTCTCTCTGCAGTTCCTGTTAATACTTCAGCTTCGATAATGTTAGGTCATAATCTTTTGATAATAAATCTGGTACCATTACAAAGACCCCATTTACTATTGAGATTTATCAGTAGCATGATGATTGCACCCACTTTCAATTTTAATTTATGACATGGCATTCCCGAAGGAGTAATACTATTAAGAAATTCCATGGGAAAATTTTCTTTTTCAGCATCATCTGTGGAATCAATGTAATCCTCACTCAAAAATATGTGTGAAAATCTCCATCAAGTATATCCAAATTTTCTTCATTTAATTTTTGAACATGCTCATTTTTTGGACAAAGAATTGCATGTTTAGATATATTTTTAATATTATCTAAAGCAGTGGTTCTCAACCTTGGCTGCACATTAGAATCATCTGGGAATCTTTTTAAACTCCTGATTCCTGGGCCTTATCCTCTGGAAATTGTTTCTTTGTTATGGGGTGGGGCCACAACATTAGTAACAAAGAAACAGAATTAAAACTTTATTGTGGGGAGACGCTACAGTGTTTTGGACAGGTTCAAGCCTTGGACTGATGAGAGGGCACAGTCCTCTCACTGTCCCGTGCAAGTCCCAGCTTGGAGGGCAGGGCCCTCCCAGCACAATTATAGCCAACAGCTGTAGTGGTAAGCTTGAACCTATGGTCCGAAGATGTGACCCCACATGCCTGTGTGATAGAGTTCAGGTGCATGTAGTTAAGTGAGGTTGAAATCCACGAGAATGTTGTAAACATCTTGATCACGCCCCTACTTTGCCTCGTGGCATCTGCTATAAAATAAAGACACGGCTTGTGGGGGGTGG
>NW_006290676.1:1009836-1013841 GCF_000327345.1 Myotis davidii | reverse complement strand
AGCAGAGGGTTCTCTTGCTCTCCCCTCCACTCCTTCACCAGCAGCAGTGTTAACATGTATTAGTTCACACAAACACTCCATCCATGCTTTTGTTCCGGCTCTCTGGTCCAGTTTAAGAACCCCTTTGTGGCCCTCGAGTCAAAAAGTTTGCCCACCCCTGCTTTAGAAAGATCTGCCTCCACGCTCCGAGGGCAGGTTCCTGTCTCAAACCCCTCCCTTACAGGAAACAGCTTGGGGGAGGGCGCAGCCACTGCTAAGACAACCCCTGCTGGACTGACTTCCTCCCGCTTGGTCACGGCGATTCTGGACGTGATGAACACCACCCAGGGTTTTTATATAAGTAGATAGGAAGTCAACAGAAACAAAAAAAGTCAAAAGGAAAAAATATCATTATACAATAGAGGAAGTCAACAGAAACTGCTCATGGTGTTCATGGGAGAACCTGAAAATCTCTGAATTTGGGAAATCTTTAGGTACCTTAGGGAACTTTTAAGTGGTTGACTTTCTCTAGTGCTAGTACAGGGTGTGTGTTTATGTGTGTGTGTGTGTGTGTGTGTGTGTGTGTGTGTGTGTGTGTGAGAGAGAGAGAGAGAGAGAGAGAGAGAGAGAGAGAGAGATCTAACTGGGCTCAGGGCCTCATGCAGCAGTTTTAAGAGCATAAGCTCCCAGAGCAGTGTTGGGAACCGAGTGGTCTCAGGATGTACTTTCAACTCCACCTACTTCTGAACTAAGTTACTTCTAAAGTTCTGTTCCATAAACCTGAATCATGGGCCATACTCCTAGCACACAACAAAGGGAGACTTGCCTGCCTTGCCTTGAATAGCTGGGATTTCCCTGAAAGGAACACCATGGAGGTTAACTCCCAGCTCGGACTCTTTATAAATGGTACCCAGCGTAGTGGGCCCTACTAACCTTAAAGGAAAAGACCTGCGCTGAGTGTTCAGATCCACAAAGCTTGGAACATCTTTCTGTTCCTTTGGTGGGAGAAGCTAGGTGATTCTTTCTACTGTCTCCTGAAAAAGACAGCTGGGCAGGGAAGAGCTATATTCCCTCCTCCCAGAAAGGCTTTTCATGGTACAGGAGTGAAGGGGTGGGGCAGGGAGAGGCTCACTTGAGTAAGTGTGGGGCTTCACCCACATGCATGGAAACTAGTGTGGTGAGTGACTTTGTCATCATTCAGGGTGATTGGTTCATTTTGGGGTGCTTCACTCATTCTCCCCTGCTCTCCCTGCCTCCTCTGGATTCTGCTTGGGAGAGGAGTGTGCTGGTGAGGGGGCTTGGTGGGAAAATACCCCTGAGTGGAAGGAATACCCTTGGACCCAGCACACAGTTTACAGCTGGCTCTTGCAGACACTCCAGAAGGTACAATCCCAGACTTGGGAACTACTGGTAAGTGGTTCTACAATATTTCTAGGGTGCCTTTGAGAAGACTGCTTGCCACTGGGTACTTAGCAGAATGTCTCTGTTTAGCTTATAGTCCCTGGTTCCTGTTAGGAAGCTCAGGGCTTGTCAATGTGTTCATTTTACTGTGTGAGCAATGCCATTCCTGACATTAATCTTGTTAGTCACTATACTGCTACTCCCCCTTCTGAGCTAGTGTCAGGCTGTGGGGACTATCCCTTGGCTGGGGAGTGAAGGGACACCCTGTGGTCAAGTCGGTTCTGGATTGGTTATGGCACACCACAAGCTGTAGGAAGGCTGTCCTCTTCCTTGGGTTTGCCATCTTGCTCCTTCTTCAGGTTGACATGTGGCCTTTGACTGGGTGCCTAAGCCCCCGGGGGCCTCCATAGAACAACTCAGTCTCCCTGGCTTTGGAGTCTGATAGGTCTGGCTTTGATTTCCTTGTTTTAACTTACTGTGTGACTACAGCCAAGTCACTCACTCTCCTCATCTTTAAAGAGAGCAATAACAGTATTTTGCCCATATTAAGTGAGACATTGGATACCGGGCACATGGTACAGTTGCCTGGAGCATTTATCACACTTGCTGTATGTTACCTTTTTTCTAACTAGTGTTCTGTGACTTAGTTTGATTGTGCCACATTGCACTGGCCAAAGTGAAGGTGGTGAGTGTCTTCTCGGGCACTGGGGCAGAAAGTGTCTCATTTATTTTTGCTTGTTCCTGAGCCTGGATGCTTCAGCAGGGACAGAGGCAGGAGTAACCTCTGAGCCTAGAGTGAAATGGGAGTCAGGAACATCTTTTACCGGGTGGGAAGCGGCCCAGGCCTCCAGCTGCTGCCCTGCCCAGTGGCTCCTCCTGGCTTGGCCCTGTGTTGAGCCCTGTGGAAGCCACCCTCGTGTTGGGAAGGCCTCATCCATCAGGATGTGTTGTGAGGCTTGGGATGTTTTAAAAAGCTCTACATCGAGTTTCTTTCTATGACACATTAGCACCCCTTTGGGCTCCTGGGCCTCTTTCCAGGAACTTATTTTCAGGCAATAGCCCTTTAATTTTATAGTAATCCACACCATCAGATGTTGTAGATTACCTAAACCCTGTGGCCACCTAAATAGATCTCTAAGTGGTTTTCAACACCCTTCAAATACAATGTAAATTGTAATATCTCTCAGGATATGTGAGAACATCTGTTTTTCTTCAAATGAAGTAAACATAAAAGGGTCTCTTGGGATATCTTTAAAATAGACTTAATACAACATTCAGGAATGATGAGCAAAACCTAATCACAGTCAAAAGGGAATGTGAGCATTTCCTATTAATAATATTGGGACTTTATGCTTAATTCAGTGTTAAAAATGGACAATTAAGCCTGTAGGAGTCAGGAAGTTAAATTAAAATGATCACAGTAAATAAATGTAGCCACATTCTGTATTAGTTATGAAATCCACTTAACACCACAAACAATGTGTTTTTAGCTAGTTACAAAAGGAAAACAGAACCAAAAACCATGTTAATGCTATATATACTCTGTTCCTGTGGTCAGGGTCATTTTGCCAGAGGAAGAAATTTAACTTTTGAATCTTTAAATGTCCAGTTATTTAATGAGTCCTCTATTTGCTTGCTTGTTGTAGAATTTCTGACAATAAAACATAAAAAACAAGCGAAGAAACTTTTCTCTCTCCTCCCTGCTTATCCCTAAGAAACTGAATTGTCTGCAGCAAAGGCGTCCTCAGGGGCACTCAACCGCCTCTCTAAGTTCTCCCCCACTCTCTGTGGCATGAGTGCTCTTTGGTTGCAGGGGTTGTAATTCAGTAAGGTGCAGAACCTCTAATCTAGAGCTGGGAACCTCCTGTGGCTATTTATTTGGGGGAAATGAAGCTTGTAATTCAGTTCTTCACTCACTGAGTCTACACCCTGTGCCTTTCTGCTGCTCACAGACCACGTCTACCTCTATTCCATCTCCTATCAGGAGACCATAGAAGATGGGTATTCATTTTTAATATACATACACCTGCATCAAGTCTAATTTTACACATCTCAATAGTACTGTCAAGTGGGTTGTTTGGGTGCTATGGTGCTTATCAAATACTAGAGGCCTAGTGCATGAAATTTGTTCTTGGATAGGGTCCCTAACAGCTGCCAGCTGCCAGCTGGGGCCTTCCTTTGTTCTGCGCTGCTGCCTGGTGGTCAGCACATGTCATAGAGAGCGATCAAACTCCTAGTTGGTTGAACTCCCGAGGGGACACTTTGCATAGGAAGCTTATATATATATATATAGATTCCCTCAAGAATAGCCAAAGTCAACCAAGCACTGGGAACTTCAGCTACGTGCCCGAGTGATCCCTGACAAAGCACTCTAACAATACTTACAATGAAGGTGTCTTAGAGGAAGATCTCAGGGAGTGGCACTGACATTTATTCAGAATGTTGTCAGAAATCTGAGAATTATTCTTGATTCCTTTTTTACCCCCTACTCCACACTCAGCATTGTAGTGATTATTTAATAAATAGCCCTGAAATCCACCAACTTCTGGCCAATGCCATTGCTACCCACCAACCATAATCTACTATCTTTTCTCCACAGATTTCTGAAATGGACCCCCAGCCGCT
>NW_006290676.1:1008315-1009805 GCF_000327345.1 Myotis davidii | reverse complement strand
CTCTTCCTGTCTTCATGCTGGCCTCCCTAATCTGTTCATATTGTAGCCAGAGAGGTCTTCTAAAATGCAAATCCAGTTGCCAGACTCCTCCTCTTCAATCCTCGAGTGGCTTCTCTTTGTCCCCAGGATCATTTCAAAACTCATTGATGGCAGTGATGGTGGGGGGTGGACATGGAAGAGGGCATAGAGAGGATAAATGGTGATGGGAATAAAATCCTATATAATAAAAGAGAAACATGTAAATTGACTGCCCCTCCACTATGCTCACCTGCCAATCAGGAGTGGGTATGCAAATTAACCCTACAAAGATGGCAGGTTAATTTGCATACACAGGCACCAAGCAGCCCGAGGAGTCCTGGGAATATCCTTGGGACCCAGGCTGCTCCTAGCCTGTAGGCCCGCGCATAGGCCCTGAGCGGCCGGGGTCCCAGGACACCCACGGCCACTCCAGGTTTATGGGCACAGGTGCCAAGCAGATGTTCCCACCCTGTGGCTGCTTGTGCGTGCACTGGCACCAAGTGGCGGACTGGGTTCATGCCCCCCAGCCAAGCGCCCACAACGCGGGGCTGGCTGCTGGTCTTGGTGGCATGCAGAGACCCAGCGGTTGCCTTGCATGCGGTCCAGGTCTCTGTACATCCCCAAGCCCGGCGCCCACAACACAGGGCAGGCTGCTGGCCTTGGAGGCGTGTCCCCCATCCACCCTGTGGTGGGGACATGCCCCTAGCCCAGTGGATACAACACAGGGGGTCCTCTGTGCATGAGCTGCAGAGGAAACACCTTTTCTTTTCTTTTTTTTTAAAAAAATATTTTATTGATTTTTTTACAGAGAAGAGGGGAGAGGGATAGACAGTTGGAAACATCGATGAGAGAGAAACATCGATCAGCTGCCTCCTACACACTCCCCACTGAGTATGTGCCCCCAACCAAGGTACATGCCCTTAACAGAAATCAAATCTGGGACCCTTCAGTCTGCAGGCTGATGCTCTAGCCACTGAGTGAAACCAGTTTGAGCATAAACACCTTTTCTGATTGCTCATTGGCTAACCTCCCTGTATGTCACCACTAGTGTTCTTGGTAACTTGGGTTATAAGAATCCAAGAAGGTGATCTAGGGTTTTTCCACCACACTCCTGGAGGAAAAATGAAAGTCTGCTGCTGGAGGGGCTAAGAAATGTTATATCCTGTCCTAGCCAGTTTGGCTTAGTGGATGGAGCCTCAGCCTGCTGACCACAGGGTCCGGGTTCGATTATGACCAAGGGCATGTACCTAGGTTGCAGGCTCCTCCCTGGCTGGGGCCTAGGTCAGGGCTCAAGCAGAAGGCAACCAATCAAAGTGTCCCTCTCACATGGATGTTTCTCTCTGTCTCTCCCTTTCTCTTCCACACTTTCTAAAAATCAATGGAGCCCTGACTGGTTTGGCTGAGTGGATAGAGCGTTGGCCTGGGGACTGAAAGGTTCTGGGTTCGATTCTGGTCAGAGGCATGTGCCTTTG
>NW_006290676.1:1007177-1008177 GCF_000327345.1 Myotis davidii | reverse complement strand
GAGGCTGGGCTGAGGGAACACCCCCCATCCCCAGTGCACAAATTTTGTGCACCAGGCCCCTAGTAACAATAATAATAATAATAATAATAATAATAATAAACTCCTTGATGAAACTGGCAAGGCCCTTTGTAACATGGTTCCTGCGGAAACTTCCACACCACCTCTTCAATCTAGTTTCCAGCTAAGTGGAAGTTTTTTCAGCTCCTCAATTGCATTGTGATCTTGCTCTTGCTCAGGATCTTTACATGTAATTTCCCCCTTTCTCATCTCTTTGCCAAACTAATATATACTCATCTTTCGGTTTCATCTTTGGTGTCACTTCTTCTGGGAAGATTTTCCCAATATCCTCTGTAAAAAAGACTGAAAATAGTTGTCTACTCTATTATCCATTTACCATTCATCCCAGACTCCACCAGGGCAGTAATGTGCATGGTCAAAAGACTACATTCCTAGTCTCTTCTGAAGTGAGGAAGCCCATGTGACAGCATTTTGGCCAATGAGATGGAAGCTGAGATTGCAGGGTAGGATTTCCAGGAAAGCTCTTGAAAGGGTGATTCCTCTTTTCTCTTCTCATTCTTGCTTCCTAAAGTGAAGAACAGATGGCAGAAGCACCAGAGCCACAATGGACAATCAAGTGACAATGAGATGGCAGCCACATGTCATGTTGATAGAGCAAAAGAAGAATTGGCATGTGGGTTCTTTTTTTTTTTAAAAATTCTAATTTCTTTTTTTTAATTGCTTAAAATATTACAAAGGGTATTACATATGTGTCCTTCCCCCGCCCCCCCCCCCTAGACAGTCCCCTAGCCTCCCCTATCCCCCAGTGTCTTATGTCCATTGCTTATTCTTATATGCATGCATACAAGTCCTTTGGTTGATCTCTTACCCCCTGCTCCTACCTCCTGCCCTCCAACCCTCCCTGGCCTTCCCGCTGCAGTTTGACAATCTGTTTGAGGCAGCTCTGCCTCTGTATCTATTATTGTTCAAAAGTTTATAATGG
>NW_006290676.1:1002433-1006471 GCF_000327345.1 Myotis davidii | reverse complement strand
ATCCACTGAGCCAAACCGGTTTCGGCTGATGGTTTCTTTTGCTGTGCAGAAGCTTTTTATTTTGATGTAGTCCCATTTGTTCATTTTCTCTTTAGTTTCAAGTGCCCTAGGAGTTATATCAGTGAAGCAATTACTTTGGCATATGTTTGAGATTTTGTTGCTTTTGGATTCTTCTAGAATTTTTATGGTTTCCTGTCGTACATTTAAGTCCTTTATCCATTTTGAGTTTAATTTTGTGTATGGTGTAAGTTGGTGGTCTAGTTTCAGTTTCTTGCATGTGGGTTCTTGATGATCTTGGAGTGGCCACACCAGTCCAGGTTTGCCTACTGCCAAAATTTTTTTATAAATGAGAGAAAAATAAAGTTTAATATTTAAGCCATTACTGTTTTGCTTTTTCTGCTTATAGCAGATACATTTTATTCTAACCAATATTGCCATTGACTGAGTCTATTTTGCTTAGTACCAAACCAGTGGTATGTATGCTCAATAAGTATTTGTTGAATGAGTGAATAAATGAGAGAAGGTAGAGAATACATAGCATTTAGTCTTTCTGCCTAACTGTCATCTGATCATTTTTAGGATCTAGGTACTGTGTTTAATAGGTCAGTTGAAGATCCTGGATCATTCTTCTAACAAATTACTTAGAACTCTAGTCACCACACATCTCTAAAAATAGTTGATCTGAAATTCCTTTAAGATTTTGATTTGTTTCAGATCCATGGACTCATTGTTAAAGATTTACAAGAAGCAGAAAATGCAAAGAGACTAATGTGTTGGTAATTTTATGAAGAATTTAAGGTCAGTGTCTAGATTCATTCTTTTGCACATAACAAAAAATGTTGCATATAGCAAAAATGGTGTTGTTCCAGCACCATTTATTGAAAAGATGATCTTTTCTCAATTGTATTGCTTTTGCTTCTTTGCCAAAGATCAGTTGACTATAGATAATCTATATATATAGAAGCTTAAGCGACCAAATGACCGAATGACCAGTTGACAATCGCTATGATGTGCACTGACTACCAGGGGACAGATGCTCAATGCACAGGATCGAGCTCCCTCCTGTCTGGATTGGGCTTGTGGAGATTGAGCTGAAACTGCCTATCTGACATCCCCTGAGGGGTTCCAGATTGTGAGAGGGCACAGGCCAGGCCAAGGGACTCCACCAGTGCATGAATCCGTGCACCGGTCCTCTAGTATTGTAATAACTATGTAGAGTGCCAAGTGAGTACTAGAATATTGGGAGGGATCACTTTGCAAATTATGTAATTTTCTTACTACTATGCTGTATACCTGAGACTAATATAAAATGATATTGAATGTCAACAGTAATTGATAAATAAAAAATAAATAACAAAATAAGTCATGGAGATATAATATACAGATTATGACTATAGTTAATAATACTTTATCATATATTTGGAAGTTAAGAGAGTAGATCTTAAAAGTTCTGATCACAGCCCTAGCTGGCTTGGCTCAGTGGATAGAGCGTCAGCCTGTGGACTGAAGGGTTGTGGGTTTGATTCTGGTCAAGGGCATATGCCTGGGTTGTGGGTTCGATCCCCAGTAGGGGGTGTGCAGGTGGCAGCCAATCAATGATTCTCTCTCATCATTGATGTTTTTTTTTCTCTCTCCCTCTCTCTTCCTCTCTGAAATCAATAAAAATATTTTTAAAAACGTTCTGATCACAAGAACAAAAATTATAAATATGTGTGTGTTGGATGTTAGCTAGACCTGTTGTGATGATCATTTTGTAATTATACAGATATCAAGTCATTATATTGTATACCTGATACTAATATAATATTATATATATGTTATATCACAATAAAAATACAAAAAGAAATAAAGTTTTAAAAAATCAGTTGACTATATTTATGTAGGTTGATTTCTGGGCTCTGTATTCTGTTCCTGCCGGGAGCTGGTCCATACTTGCCGTTTCAAGGGACCTGGCATATATGGCATACTGTTCTTAAAATGTTTGCTCACCTTCTTGGCACTATGTGTTTTAACCAAGGTCACCTCTCTGAGAAAGGTTGTTTCCCCAGGTAGGGATTTTTCCCTGAAGTTAGGGAGGGAATAAAACCTCTTAACTAAGTGCCAGGCGGGTAATTAATCACTCTAACTACGAACAATGACAGAACTTGGCTGGAGATGCTGGCTACAGAACCTGGCTGAAGAACCTAGCAAGAGAACGTGGCTAGAGAACCTGGACAGAACCTGGCGACTGAACCTGCCTGGAGAACCTAGCAAGAGAACATGGACACAGAACCTGGCTGGAGATCCTAACCAGAACTTCGCTGGAGATCCTGACCAGAACTTGGCTAGGGAGCCTGGCTAGGCTGCTGATCAACTGAACGCTGTCTCTGTCTCATTCCTTCTTCGCCGACTCTGTCCACACCTTTGGGGACCCCTGGACCTGCTGGGGTTGGACCCCAGCATGTTCCATTGATCTATTTGTATATTCTTTGCCAAAGAATAAAAACTGTCTTGATTACTGTAGTTTTATAGTTAGGTCTTAAAGTCAGGCAGTGTCTGAATTTGTTTTTCTCCTTCAATATTGAGTTAGCTATTATGGATCTTTTGCCACTCCATGTAAATTTTAGAATTTAATTGTCAACATCCACAATATAACTTGGTAGAATTTTGATTGAGATTGCATTGAATCTATATATCAGGTTGGGAGGAATTGACATCTTGACAATATTAAGTCTTCCTACCCAAGAATATGGAGTATCTCTCCATTTATTTATTTTTATTTTTTTAAAAATATATTTTATTGATTTTTTACAGAGAGGAAGGGAGAGAGATAGAGAGCTAGAAACATCGATGAGAGAGAAACATCGATCAGCTACCTCCTGCACATCTCTTACTGGGGATGTGCCCGCAACCCAGGTACATGCCCTTGACCGGAATCGAACCTGGGACCTTTCAGTCCGCAGGCCAACGCTCTATCCACTGAGCCAAACCGGTTTCGGCAATCTCTCCATTTATTGCCTTATCCTTTTTATTTAATTCATCAGAGTTTTGTAGTTTTCCTCATATAAATCTTGTACAGATTTGGTTAGATTTATGCTTAATTATTTTATTTTGAGGGAGGGGTGCTAATGCAAATGGCATTATGTTTTAAATTTCAAATTCCACTTGCTCAATATAAGAAAGTGATTGATTTTTGTATGTTGACCTTGTTCCTGAAATCTTGCTATAATTATTGGTTAGTTCCAAGTTTGTTTGTTTGTTTTTATTGATTGTTTCAGATTTTTTACATAGACAATCATGTCATCTATGAATAAAAGCAGTTTTATTTATTTCTTCTCAATCTATAAATCTTTTCTTTTCTTTCATGTCTTGCTGCGTTAACTAGGACTTCCAGTATTTGAAAAAAGTGGTGCATCTTTCCTGACTTTAGGAGGAAAACTTCTAGTTTCTCATCATTAATTATGATGTCAGCTGTAGGTTTCTCATGGATGTTCTCCATCCAGTTGAGGAAGTTTCCCTTAATTTCTAGTTTGCTAAGAATGTGTTAATAATGGAAAGTACCCAGGTTTTATACTAGCCAATTGAGAATTTAGTAGAGGAGCAGAGCTTGCGGCAAAATTCATAAAAGGTGAAAACTAGACCAGAAAAAGAGCTCAGTTATTCCTTTGGGTTATGCCATTTACTAGCTTAAATATTGAGCAAGTAAGTTACTGTGAGTCTTAGTTTCTACTTTGGTAAAATGGACTAAATAAGATAATGATGTAGTATGTTTAGCACTATTTTGAGTAAAAGGTGAGCCCTCAGTAAATGTTAGCTATTACTGCTTGTTCTTTGATAGAATTTCTGTATCAATAAGTCCTTTCCCAGTGCTCTAAGATCCAGGCTTAAGTAGAACTATTCCATTCTTTCTTGACTTGGGGTAGTTTGTCCCTAGGATTTTATTTGGTATTGGTTACACAGTGACCTACTTTTGTGAAGCCTTTCCTAATCAGTTCCTAACAGGAAAAAAGAAAACTGTTAACTGATTTGCTCCTTCTTTTCGCTAATTTGTAGTTAATT
>NW_006290676.1:996340-1002404 GCF_000327345.1 Myotis davidii | reverse complement strand
CCCCGTCAGGGATTAAGCAGGTAATCCAATATCATGGTTGGGTATTGTTTGGGCCAGTTCAGGATATCTGGTCCCTGACCTTAAAATCTCAGACAGGGGATCATACCACCTACCTACTTAAAATACAGGCCAAAGCAAATAGTCGAATAAGAGATATATAATAAGATGCTAGAGTTCCTGACTTTGTTCTTTAGGCAGGTTAGCTCTTTAGTGAAGGAAGAATAAATTATGGAGATTTCCACCACCTGATATTTCTAACCTATTTGAAATGCAAAGCTAAAAGATCCTCTAATCCATACAGTTCATAGTTCAGTTAATATAAACTCCTTTTTGAACCTTTTTCAAATGAAGTGATTGTGTAATTCTACGCAACTTACTTTAACCTCTAAGTGAAAAATACTACTGAGCTACTAAACCAAAATTTTTTTTAAATATAAATTTTATTGAGGTACAATTTACATACAATAAAATGTACCCATGTTAAGTGCACTATTTTGATAAATAAGTACATCCATGTAACCATCATTAAAATCAAGATATAGAACATTCCCCATATGGTTTCCTAGTGTTCCTCCTGAGTCACTATCCAGTCCAGCCTCTGCTCCAGGCAACCATTAATCTGCTTTCTGTCACTATAGATTATATTATTTACCTTTTCTAGAGCTTCATGTAAATGGAATCATATGGCATGCATTCCTTTGTGTCTGTCTTCTTTTGCTCAGCATATTGGTTTTGAGATTCATCTATCTTGTGTGCATCAGTAGTTTGTCCCTTTTTATTAGTGAACTAGAGGCCTGGTGCACAAAATTCATGCACTTGGGGCAGCCGGGGGCCCTCAGCCAAACCTGCGCCCTCTCACAGCCCGAGAGCCCTCGGAGGATGTCCGACTGACGGCTTAGACCTGCTCCCTGTAGAGAGTGGGCCTAAGCCGTCAGTAGGAAATCCTTAGTGCTGCTGCTTGCCAGCTGTGAGCCTGGCTTCTGGCTGAGCGGCGCTCCCCCTGTGGGAACGCACTGATCACCAGGGAGCAGCTCCTGCATTGAGTGTATGGTCAGTGCATGTCATAGTGAGTGGTTTAGTGGTCTTAGCATATCATTAGCATATTATGCTTTGATTGGTTGAACAGATGACCAAACCAGACACTTAGCATATTAGGCTTTTATTATATAGGATTAGAGGCCTGGTGCACGAATTTGCACACGGGTGGGGTCTCTAGGCCTGGCTGGGGATCAGGGCTGATCAGGGCCATCTTGCACAGCGCCTACTTTTGTGAAGTCCTTGATCAGGGTCAATCAGGGCCTGCCGGCTGAGGGCAGGGACTGGCTGGGGGGAGATACTGCAGGAGGTTGGCTGTGGGAGCACACTGACCACCAGGGGACAGCTCCTGCGTTGAGCATCTGCTCCCTGGTGGTCAGTGCATGTCATAGCGACTGGTTGACTGGTTGTTTGGTCTTAACAGTCACTTAAGCTTTTATATATATAGATAATTTCATAGTAAGAATATACCACAATTTTTTTATTCCATTCACCTGCTGGTGGACATTTGGGTGATTTCCAGTTTTTGGCTATTTTGAATAAAGCTGCTACAAATTTTATAATACAGGCTGTGTGTCTACATGTGGTGAATTTATATTCCACAAAATTCTGCGGCCTGCTCTTGCTGTAAAATTTCTCAGGAGTACAGTGTTCTGAGACCATGGCAAATTATATATTCCAAGGTAAAGGACAAGTTCTTACATTTGGCCCCTCCTTCCACTAGAAAGAGTCATAGTGCCTGGAACATCTATGCGGATCTTAGAGGCAACATATACTTCATTTGGGCATGCTAGTCCAACACATTTCCTGAGTAACCAAAAAAGCTGCCAGTTTTCAGTGAGACTCTACAATAAGAGAAGGCTCTGTATACAAATTCAGACTGCTGTGCAAGCTGTACAAATTAAGACTCAGTGGATATTAATGGTGCTTGAAGCATCCGTGACAGGTAGGAATGCTATTTGGAGCCTTTGACAGCCACTGTAGGTGAACCTAAATGTAACTCCTTAGGATTTTGGATCAAAGCTATGCTACCCTCTGAAGATAACTATTATCCTTTGGAAAAACACCTGGCTTACTATTGATAATAAACACTGAACACTGTACCATGAGCCATCATGTTGTCTTGTGACCTGAGTTGTTCATCATGAACAGTGTCATCTGACCCACACAAGGAATTTGGCTTCACACAACAGCACCCCATCATCGTGGAGAAGGAGTGGATAAAGGAGACAAGGCTCCAGCAGTACCTGAAGACACAAAACACGGCACAAGCAAGCACATGCCCTCAGCCAGTACTGCTGCCAAGTTGACTGCTCCTTTCAATCTGAATCTATGTCCTCAAGAGGAGTTCTCATGACCAGTTGACTGAGGAAGAAAAAAATTGAGGTTTATAGGTGTCTGCACAGTATGTTGGTACTACCCAAAGTGGCTATCTGCAGACTATAGGTTCACTCTGAGGTGGCCCTGAGGACAATGCTAAAGGATAATCACCTCAATGGGCGAACACAGCAGTGAAAGTGAATGTTCCTTTTGCCCAGAGGAAAACAATGGCCCTAAGCACAAATCTGCAATAACTCCTGGAGAGTAGCCAATGGTTTAGGCAGATAGTCAGGAACTTGGAAGGGATCTAATTGGAAACTCGTGGCAAGAAGGTCTGGGAAGAGGAATATGGATTGATTTCCCTGGATGTGCAGAAAATGTGAGAATTTGTGTCCCATGTGAATGCTTAGAAAAGCAACTGAGGCAGAAGAAGGAGGAGCTTAATAGTCAGGTCAACAAGATGATCCCTTTTGGTGGCATCTGTTAGCTACACTGGTTCTTACCCAATGGGTTTACGAATACAGTGGCCAAGGGGCAGGGTTATGTATTGACACAGCAACATGGATTTCCACTCATCAAGGCTAATTGGCTAATTGGCTCTAGCTACTGCTGAGTGCTCTATCTATCATGCATGAAAATCTGCATCAGTATGGTGCCATTCCCTGTGTTAGAGCTGGTGAATAGCAAGCCATCTGGTTTAGGGTGATTCTAATGGACCACTCCCATCAGGGCAGGGACAGTGCTTTGTCTTCACCGGAATAAACACTTGCTCTGGAAAATGACTTGCCTTCCTTGATGATAGTGCTTCTGCAAACCCACCATCTCTGTACTTAATCCCATTGTCCTGGAGTTCTATCCAGCATTGCTTCTGATCAAGGAAGCAATTTTATAGCAAGGAAAATCTAGCAATAGACTCATGATCATGGCCTTCATTGGCCTTGCAATGAAGCAGTTGGCCTGATTAGAACTCTGGAATGGACTTTTAAAGGCTCACTTATAACACCAGCAAGGTGGCAACACCTCATAGGGCTGTGGTTATATCCTTCAAGATGTAGTATGTGCTCAAATCAGCCAGGACTCAGGGGTCCAGGAATCACTGGGTGAAAATGAGAGTGGATTTCTCACTATCACTCCTGATGTTCCAGTAGTGATTATGCTTCTCATCTCTGCCACTTTTAGCTCTAGTCTAGCAACCTTAGTTCCTATGGGAACAATGCTTCCATCAGAGAACACAACGATGGTTCCATTAAACCGGAAGCTGAGTTTACTGTCTCCTCATGCCAGAGAACCAACCGGCAAAGAAGGGGGTTCCTTTCTCTGCTTGGGTGATTGTCCCTGATTATAAAAGGGACACTAGACTGCTACTACGCATTGGGGTGAGGAGTTTGTGCTCCCAGGTCCTGTGTTTCCTGTCAATGGAAAATAGCAATAATTCAATATCTACAGAACTGATAATGGTCTGCCTCTTCAGGAATAAAGATTTCAGTCACCTCTTCATGAAAGGAAGCTGGCCAGCTGAGGTACTTGCTGAGAGAAACTATGGTATGGATAGTAGAAGGTAATTATAAATATTAGTCAACAGCCAGCAATTGGCTAAAGAAATGAGGACTGTACTAGAGTTGAATATTTCTTTTTTATCTTGATCTGAATATAACTGTGTATATATTAATCATTTTCTATTTCTCCATTCAATTCCCTACTATATAACATAATATGTGTTAATAGTAGTTAACCTTATATCTCAGCATTTATGTTGCCAACTATCAACAGGGAACTATGGCTCAGAAGCAAAAAGAATGTCACCTAAAGATGAATAAAGAGATTTATATCATTTTGCAGGGGAGAGGATTAATGCATTTTTATTTTTATGAGAAAGTTTCATTGTGTTTGATAGAAGCATTATTTTGCCATTGTCTTTTTTAGAAGTTAACATCTGTTTGGCTTAAAGGGATGTTTATGGCTGCCGAATCGACAAAGGGTGGACTGCAGTAGGTAATGTATTGTGTCCACTTGCTTAGGTTGGAGCCATGCTCTCCTAAGTTCACTTCCCTGCATAGTTCTGGGTTAGTGTGTGCCACAGGGGGCCTTTTCTATGAGGCCCGGAAGGTGGGAGTGAAGTGGCAGCCATCTGTGTCTGCTGAGCAGGGCAGGCAGGGCATGTAACTCTGTTGCACATACATGTTTGCTTACTGCTGGCTCTTCTGGTGGGCTGAGCCCTCAGCTCTCCCAGCCTCTGCTGTTAACTCCTTCAGCTTCTCTGACTGCTGTGCGGTGAGGCCACCAGGTTTTTCTGCAGAAAGCCCTGGTCTTAAGAGGTTTGGCCTTAAAATCAGTGAGTGACAGACATGGGCTCCAACCTGTCTTCATGGTTTCCTCACATTTTAGTCTCAGCTCATTCTTATAGGTTCAGGTTTTCCCTTGCTTTCCCTGCTCCCTGTCCCTCTTTCCTTCCTGATGGCCTGCCCTTTGGAGTTTAGGCTTCAGTACCAGTTGCAGAAACAGCAATTAGGATTGAACTGTGTACTCCAAAAAGACACGTTGAAGTTTTAACACCTGTTCCTCAGAATGTGACCTTATTTGTAAATGGGACAATTGCAAATGTAATTCAGTAAGAAAAGTCATCCTGTGGTAGGGTGGGCTCCTAATCCAATATGACTCTTGTCCTGTAAGGAGATGGCCATGTGAAGACAGAGGCATGAGATGTGAATACACGTAACCATGGAGACAGAGCTGGAAGTGGTGCAGCTGCAGCTAAGGAACACCAGTCAGTGACTGTTTACCACCACCAGGAGTTGGACCAGGCAGGCTTCAGCAGCAGCGTGGCCCTGCTGACACCTTGATCTCAGACCTCCATTCTCCAGAACCGTGAGACAATCAGTTTCAGTTGTTTTAAGGCACTCGTTTGCGGTCCTTTGTTACAGCTGTCCTAGAAAACAAATATAACACAGAGACTACTGGTATTTAACCAGCTCCCATAATGGTGTTGGGTCATCACTATTACAAGTTTTATATACATACTAGGAGCCTGGTGCACGAAATTCGTGCACTGGGTGGGGGTGAGGAGGAGTGTCCCTCAGCCCAGCCTGCCCCCTCTCACATACTGGGAGCCCTCAGGCATTGACCCCCATCAATCTCCAATCGCAGGATTGGCCCCTTGCCCAGGCTTGATGCCTCTGCCAGAGGCGTCAGGCCTGGGCAGGGGACCCTCATTTCCCCCCATCACTGGTTCTGCCCCCAGCCCAGGCCTGATGCCTCTGGCCCAGGCGTCAGGCCTGGGCAGGGGACCCCCAGACCCCTCTGATTGCTGGCTCTGCCCCTGGCCCAGGCCTGATGCTTCTGGCCCAGGATTCAGGCCTGGGCAGGGGACCCCCCTCTACCCCCATCACCGGCTCTGACCCCCGCCCAGGCCTGATGCCTCTGGCCCAGGAATCATGCCTGGGCAGGGGACCCCCATCTCTCTCTGATCGCTTGCTCCACGCCCCCGCCCAAGCCTGACGCCTCTGACCCAGGCTTTAGGCTTGGGCAAGGGGACCATCATATCCCCCAATCCCTGGCTCTGCCCCCCACCCAGGCCTGACGCCTCTGGCCCAGGCATTAGGCCTGGGCAGGGGACCCTCAGCCCCCTCCGATTGCTGGCTCTGCCCCCTGCCCAGGCCTAATGCCTCTGGCTGAGGCATCCGGCTCCAGCTCCCCGCGGTTTCAGGCTCCC
>NW_006290676.1:972421-996147 GCF_000327345.1 Myotis davidii | reverse complement strand
CACTGTCAGTGGCAGGGGGCTTCTTCCTGCTTTCCCTTTTGCCTCCCTGCATTGTGCCTACATATGCAAATTAACCGCCATTTTGTTGTCAGTTAAGTGCCATCTGAGTTGGCAGTTAATTTGCATATAGCCCTGATTAGCCAATGAAAAGGGTATCGTCGTACGCCAATTACCATTTTTCTCTTTCATTACATAGGATAATCAATCACTTAGTGGTTCTGCTTCTCTGTTCAAACCCTGGCTGATATAGAATATACATTTTCATTTCTTTTGGAAAAAATGCCTAAGAGAGGAATCGCTAGTCAAGTGTGTATTAAGCTTGAGAAACTGCCAAAGTTCTTTTAAGTATTTTTATTTATATTTTGCCATCTTTACACTGTCACCGGCAACGAGAGTTTCACCCGATGTTCATCCTTGCTGACCATGTTCAGAGGAGTACAGGAGGCTCTCACTGTTGTTTAATTTGCATTCCCTGCTGACTAATGTTGGTGAGCATATTTTTATGCACTTGTTGGTCATTTTATATCTTTGTTTGTGAAATGTTTGTTTAAATCATTTACCGATTTTAAAAATGGGGTTATCTTCTTATCATGACTGGAAATAAGTTCTTTATATATTCTGGACAGAGGTCCTTTGTCAGATTTATGTATTACAAATATTTTCTCCCTGTCTGTGGCTTGCCTTTGTATTTTCTTAATGGTGACTTTTAAAGTGCAAAAGTTTTAAATTTTGATGAAGTCTAATTTATTCTTTTTTTCTTTACAAACTTTTTGTGCCTTATCTAAAAAATCCTTGCCTTCCTCACAGTCACAAAGTCTTCCTCCTATGTTTTCTTCTAGAACCTTTGTAGTTTTAGCTTTTATGTTTATGTTTAAGACTCAATTCTGGTTATGTCTTGTGTGATTTTTGGGTAAGGTCAAGGCCTCTCCATCTTGATATAAATCCAGTTATTCAAACACTTTTTGTTGAAAAACTTTGCTTTCCTCATTCAATTACTTTGCCAAAAATCAGCTGAGCATATATGAGCATCACGATTTTTAATTTTATCAGAACTAAATGTCTCCAGGGCAGGCTGTGCCCATTGCTGACCACTTCTCCTTAGACAGTCTGTAAGGTAGATCAAGCTGATATGTGGGCAAAGGAACCTGTGTCCAACCTCTGTTGTGCTCAGCACACAGCATGATGTTTTCTGCACTTCTGGATTACTTGCTTTATTTTTCTGCAAGCTCATAATAATACACTGTGCTGTGTATCTCTGTTAGAAGAGGGAAGAGGCTTTCTGCATACTATTGTGGTTTCTTGCAGACTGTATGACTATCTGTGGACCTTTGCTTATATTTTCTTATTATCAACTTCTAGCTTGAGATTCTAGGGAATGAAGGTCTTATCTGTAAATGTCATTTAGATTTGTAAAGCACCTAACTCAGGATTCTTAGCATGCGTGGAATTTAATCTACAGCTTTGAGGTTACAGCAAATTTACCTTCTCTCAGTTTCCTCATTTATATAATGACACGAGGCCTCATCTCTGTTTAGTTCAATTTGGTTCTGCCATGGCTGTTCATGTAAAGAAAGGCCATCTGACTGTGGCCAGGGAAGGAGACTGACACTCAACAGGCTGATTTGTTTCTCTGGGAGACTATCAACGTGTGACATCTGGAACAGACCATGGCCTGGCATTTGTTCATATAACTTACCTTTCAGATCAATATTGGTCTGAATAGTCTTTCGATTGACTGAAATGAAAAGAGCTGCTTTGTAACTATCTATGATTTGTGCCTGTAGACCTGGGCTATATATCTCTATGTCCAGTCTAGTGTTGACACCTCAACCTGGGAGAATTCTGTCCCCTCCCTCACTCCCGTTATGTGCAAGAGAAATCCTTGTCCTAGTGAACATTGAGGACAACAGTGAATGGAGAGTGAAGAGATGTCATGAAGTGGCAACATGCACTGGAGGTGAGATGGAAGATGTGTGGATGTTGTTGCCTGACAACCCAGCGAAGTGGCCCCATGTTGCCATGGTGATGGAGGTGTGCTTTGGCTAAGGGCATGAGCAGCTCCCATGTTTCAAATAGCTGCTCTTAGTGCCACTGCCTTTTCTGAATTGCTGCCCCTGAGTTCTGCTTGGCCTCAGCTGTCCAGATCTCTGCTGACAAATGGCTGTCCTTCACAGAGAAATCACTAAGAGCACTCTAATTAATGCATGTGCTAATTATTCTCCCGCATGCCCAGCACATTTGTCTGACTGGCCTGTCACACTAGATAAGTGCAGTGTATGCGCCAGCACTGAGGGCCCTGGAACAAGGGTCCCGGAGGAGAAGGGCTCTGGGCCTTGAAGCTGTGGGATGGTTCTTGTTAAATTACCTCTACTGACGGTCAGGTGTCTGGGGATTAAGTTATTTTCTGTGAAATGTATATGTTTTCCTTTCTTTTCTTTTACCAAAAAATTTCTCTTTAGAGGCTTAGGAACCATCGCTCAATTCACGAGCCCCTGAGGGGGCTGACTGCCCAGCACAGGCGCAGAAGGACCAGAGAGTCCCCAGGTCAGAAAACTGTCCCGGCAGCAGTGTTCAGGGGGTTAAAACCCAGACTTTGAAACTAGGCAAGCCTGGGTTTGAGTCCCAGTTCTGCTCCTTACTGTATGTGTGTCTGTGGGCATGCGGCCTAACCTGTCTGAACCTCAGTTTCATCTTTTGGGCAATGGGAGGAATAATTTGTACCCAGAGGGTTGTGTTGAAGAGCAAATGCACAGGTGAGGTCCCCAGGACTCAGCGGTGTCCCCAGGACTCAGAAGTGTCCCCAGGACTCAGCAGCTCAGAGCTCCGCGTCCCAGGTTTGGTCTGGTTTGGTCCTGCCTGCAGAGGGCTGGCTGTTTGGCTGGAGACCCTCTTGTTAGGGATCCAGGACCCAGTGTTCCCCTCCCTGCTTCCTGAGTTCTTGCCCTTTTTTTTTATTTTCTGTCTCAGCACCTTTCTATTAAGATGAATGTCATTTCCAGAGGCGTCACCTCTGATAAGTGCTCCTCTGCACTGCAGCCAGAATCCTAATGTGTGCACTGGAATTGAAAGGCCAACTTGGCTAACTATTCAAATGCTCTTCTCAGGGAAGTAAGCTCACCCCACAACGCGTGCTGTCCACTCTGGCAGTTGACTCCAGGGAGCCCAGGTGTGGAGGTCCCACCACAGGAGGGGGCGCAGCTACTGACCTCCTGCCAGATGCTATTACCAGGTGCTAAAGCGGAAATTGTTTGGTACCCTTCCCCTCCCCTTTGTGGAGCTCCTGGGGGCTTGGGAAACGAGCAGGAGGCTGCCCTTTCCTGGTTCCCTGAGTTCCACAGAGCTGGCAGGGTTTCCAATGGTATCTGGGCAGACCATGTCGGACTCTGGTGATGTGTTTTCCATGTACCTGCAGAGCATGGCATTAATGCACACACCATGCACATAAACACTTGGCAGGGGAGAGACTAGGGTGAGCCTTAAAGACTGCAGGACAGAGAAACTTCTTTAAAAACTTGACACGCTATGAAGTGTGCTGACCACCAGGGGGTGTGTGCAGAACAAGGCAGGCGTTGGCCACGACGGGCTGGTGGAGCAGATGAGCCGGGGCACCAGACCAAGGTGAGGAGGCAGTTGCTGTCATTGGGCTGAGCCTCTCGTAGTTACTGAAAATTCTTTGCTCCTGTGCACCACAGTCCCGCCAGGTGTTTGCACCTCCTGCTGGCACCAGCCCTGCTCGCACCTGCAGCCGGTGCCTGGTGCCAGTCCCAATTGCCCTTGAGGGCTTCTCTACCTCCCCCTGCTCCTGAGGGGGTGATCAGGGCAGCAGCTGCAAGTGAGGCTGGTGCCATCAGCACGTGGGAGCGGTGGTGGCAGAAGCAGGCAGGGCTGCTGGTAGACAGGGGACCAGGAGCCGTTGGCGGAGAGGCCAGGCAGGGGTGCGGAGGATGGGCTGAGACCCATCCCTGTGCCTACTTCAGCCTCATGGCCCACAGTTCCTTTCAAGGTGCACAAATTCGTGCACTGGGCCCCTAGTGGGATTATAAGTAGTGTACAGTAATAGCATGATAGAGGATGTACCCAGTACTCTTCCCCAGGCCCCTAATCTCTGTTTAGGGAATGATCTCTCTCAACCATATGACAACTATGGAAACTACCAGGTTCTTTTGTTTTCTTTCCATCTGGTTGTCCTAGGAATGGTTATCTAACTACCAGGCTGATGAGATGGTTCTAAAAATTAGATGAGTGAAATCAATCCTTTATAGGTAACAGAGTTATAAGATGTAAAACTCCACAGTTACAGGTGGACATATTTTCCTCTGTGTGGAGAAAACTGGTCTGTAGAGAGAAAAAGACTGACAATCTAAAGGAAGTTGAGAGAGACCGAGAGAGAGCACCTCATGAGAGAGAGAAAGAATTCCTTGGCTCCACGGCCCAATCACATCTGGACTCTTTTCAACTTTTGGTTATTCAGGTCCTTGGATTCTTTGAGCCAATAAATTTCCTTTTTTGACCAAGTTAGTTTACGCTGCAATTCTATAGTTTGCAATCAAAGCAATTTTAAGGGGACTGGTCTTCACTTTGAATGCATTACCACTGAATTATGATGATTGCTTGCAGACTAACACTTCATGGGCATCAAACTCCTTGTCTACTGGGACCTAAGTGTCCCGGAGACTTACCCAACTCAAATACAAATGGGATGTTAAGGAGAACACAAAAATCTTTCTAGTGCTGAGCCACTCTGAGGGTGCTCAAAGCATGACCAGCCTGGACTGCCCTTGCAGCCGGCCTCCGTGCACCTCGTACTCAGGCCGAGCTGGCCTCTGCTGCTGTCCACAGAGGGTGTGTGATTATCGCCCCATGCTGGCCTCTTCCACACCAAGAGGCAGATCCCTGCTGCCACCAAATATATTGGCCAACATTCTCTTTCCAAGTGAGGTTTTGCTAAAAGCTCCTCTTAGTCACTGCTGAAGAGTTGCGTCTGGGATGAAGGTTGCAGGAATCTTGCATTTCTCTTGCAACTTCCAAGGGTTTGCCATTTACCAGGGAAAGCTATCCTGTAAGCTGCCAGGTGACCACCTGCCCCACCCAGCAGGTCTACGCTCACACCTTCTCTGTATGCTTGTCAATATGTTGAGAAGACTCCAGGGAAGGTTTCTCCACAATTACCTGATGGGAGCCAGTTGCAGTGTTTAATAACACTTCCTGTTTGGAATTTTTCCTTAGGGGTCATCAGCAACCCTATTTCTGCCCGTTGTCTCAAATCTTTGATTGAGTTTTATTTCTCTTGCTGCTTTCAGATGCCCCTCCTCCTCCTTATCCATCCATCCACCCATCCATCCATCCATCCACCCATCCATCCATCATTCCTTCCATTTATCCAGGTCTTATTACCTGACTGCCACTGTGGACCCTGCCATGTGTTAAGTATTCCTTTCCCCTACTAGGAATTCAAGAAAAGAAAGGCAGTACTCAGGACACAGATCATTTTGGTGCTCTATAAATAAAAAAGTTTCATTTTTTTCCCCTTCCTGATTCTTTCTCTAGCCCTGCTTCTTCTGGCAGGTCACACTAAGCCAGGGCATTTTGGTGCCTGAGGAGAAGAAGAAGGAGGAGGTGGAGGAGGAGGAGGAGGAGGAGGGGAAGAGGAAGAGGGGAAGGAGAAAGCAGCACTGTGTATTGTGCTGGGACCTTCAGAAATTCTAATGATGAAAGACAGAGTGCAGGCTCTCACTTCCCCTTCCTGGACAGTGCAGACGTGGGTGGCACAGAGCAGTCCTCGCTGGTGAGCCTGAAGCAAACATGGATCAAGAAACCGTGGGCAATATTGTCCTGTTGGTCATCGTCACCCTCATTAGCGTGGTCCAGAACGGTAAGAGAAGCCTCTCACTTGGGCAGGAAAACAAGGGGAAGTTTTATTTGTTAGTTGTATGAAAGTCAGGCTTACACAATACTCAAGTTTTCTCTGTACTTTCGTTTTATCTATATTTTTTTCTTTGAATGTATAGAGGTGTGTGTGTTTCCATATAGATTGGGCGTTTTGCTTGTCTTGTTCTTTTTTTCACTTGAGTAGTGATGACTAACCAGGCTTGCAGTGCCAGGGCAGCTACCTCGAGGCTTTTCAAAGACCCTCACCGAAGGGCCTGCAATCAGCATTTTAACTATTATTAGTTAGTGGGGCCAGAGAGAAGGACAAGAAGCCTAGAAGGGAAGATGAGACATATATTCACTCAGACACTGGGCTTTATTCTGTGCAGCTGGGCTGACTTCAGTGCATCTGAGGTTACTGTCAAGTGTAGGCTAAAAAAAAAAAAAAGGGAATTTTGGGGTTTGTGAAAGGGAAATAACCTTATCATTATTTTTTCTTTTGAAGAAACATATCTTTTGTAATGCTTTCCTCCCTCTAGCAACATATATTTTTTGAAGCATTTCCCATATGTATTATATACGTACATAAAAAGAGAGAGGGGAGAATATTCTTTTTTGTTTGGGGCTGCACATCCATTAACCTTGATAACAGTTTTAAAAAGCCAAACAGGATACCCAGACCCGACAAAGGTAGGACTATGTAGGACTCTCTCCTTAAGGTTCTGAATTAGGACTGCATCAGACTCTGTTTATAAGTATCTCCAGTGGCTTTGTATTTTGCAATTTAGTAAGATAGAGAAAAAGGAGAGTACTATAAGGACAGCTCTATAACTTAATGATAATGAATGGTCACATACCACCACACTTTGGAAATTTGAGTATTTCATCAATTTTGGATATTCTGATTTTTTTTTTTTCCAATTTGAATGTGGACAGAGACTGGTGGTTAAACCTTCTGAGCAGAGAGCAAGGCTCAGAGGCACACTCTGAGAAGGTTTCCTGTATGGGACAGCACGTTGCAGCTTTCTGACCCAAATGTTTTCCTACAAAATCACACACAGTAGGTTGCAACTCCAGCGGGAACAACCGGACTGTTTCGGCTGCCATTTCCTCAAGTCACGGCTGTTTCATGGGGGCACCATTTTGTCAATGAGCTCCCTCAGTTTGTCAATGGGCAAAGGGTTCATTCATCCCTGTGCACCCCATCAGGGACCCTGCCCTGTGCCAGACAATGCTCTGGTTCCCTGAGCAGACAGCTCTAGTTCCTGCCCCAGGGAGGGAAAAGAGCAGTGGGAGCAGATGAGGTCAGCAGCAAGCTCTCTGGGCTGCAGCAGTGCGGGTGGTAGGCAGACAGTGCTGGGTCAGCTCTGTGCAGGCTCTTCCCCCCAGCCCTTCCCCATGGAACCATCAACACAGCTAAGGAGTGTCCTGGCCAGGGAGCCAGAGCCTTCTCACTGCCTGCAAAGAGGACTGAGCTTAGCCCGGAGGTGGGCCTTCACTCTGAGCTGCTCCCTCTCAGTTCAGGCCTGGTGAGGCAGGGAGCTGAGGGAGTTGTTGCAGGGTCTCCTGTTGTAAAGAACAGTCTCTTCATCTCTCCTAAGGGAGATGCACCAGCCCTGGCCCTGGGCTGTCGAGTGGGTGCTGAGTTTCTCTGTAATGGCATAGTGCACCCTGAGCAGAGATGGTGAGATTTTAATTATTTTCGGTAGATGAGATTAAGAAGTTCTTTGGTACAAAGTGGAAGGAGGGATTATAGATGACCCAATGTCTAAGCTTTTACAGGCCATTTAAGCTAGATAAAGACAGAACACTGTGGTGTCACAGAGTTCCACTGATGAGTGGGATGGAGGCTTCCTGGTCGGGGAGATACAAATATGGACAAGCACAGAGCTACTGTTTTGGGCTGGAGACTTTTTCATGCTGGGCAGATCCCACATGGCCCCCCACCTCAGTCTCTGTTCCTCCCCTGTTCCCCCGTGATCCTCAGCAACTTGGGAGCAGAGTGACCTTGTACAGTGCTGCCCCACCTCGTGTTTGGGGAAAGGACAAACTAAAGCCACAGAAAGAGCCCTTGTCACCACCTGGGTGTCTCAGGACAAGCGCGCACCTTTGTGAGGCACAGGCGTGAGGGCTTTTTGTTTGTAACTGTTAAACATGCCGTGTAGGAGAACAAGAAAAATTCCAATGACTTAGAAGACAGCATCTCTGCTTGTTTTCTCTGTGAGTGTCTAGGCAAACACAAAAGTCCAAATGTATGTCACAGAGCCTCTCTTTGCAATTCTAATCAACCTCCATGTAGCAGCCATAGATCTACCTTACAGGATCTGGAAAATATGCAAAAACTGTGCTCCCCCCCTTGCCCACAAAACATTATTCCAAACCCTTCCTGTTTGTTTTAAGAAATATTTACATGCTGTAGCGAGGCACTGCACACTTTGTCTTTGTCCCAAGACAAGTCCCTGTTTGTCCATGCTGGTGTGTGGGGCTCTGTGCCTTGCTACACAGTGTGAGCTCATATTCTGGAGAGACCAGGGTGCGGCCACCTGGAGGAACTTCCTCCTCTGCCTCTCAAACGTCCTTTAGTCATCAAGATCTTTGAACATGTGGCCCTCTGCCAGCTTGATCCAGCAGAACACAAATATGGACATGCAGAAAAAGTCTGAAATATATCATTCTAAGAAAGTGAGGCCAGAATTACCAGCACCTACTTTCCTAGACATGGAGCAAAGGTGGGTCACAGATTTGGAGGTGAGGGTGAGCCTAACTCAGGGGTGGGCAAACTTTTTGACTCGAGGGCCACAATGGGTTCTTAAACTGGACCGGAGGGCCGGAACAAAAGCATAGATGGAGTGTTTGTGTAAACTAATATAAATTCAAAGTAAACATCATTACATAAAAGGGTACGGTCTTTTATTTCAATAGTTTTATTCATTTCAAATGGGCCAGATCTGGCCCGCGGGCCGTAGTTTGCCCACGGCTGGACTGGTGACGGCAAGGAAAAGATTTTTTCCAGCAGGAGAGCTGTTCCCTTAGTCCTGCTGGCGGCAGGGAAGGTGGTAGGAGTTAACATCATCCTCTCTCCTCCAAGAGTGACAACCTCCTCAATCAAGTCTCTTCTTACTTTGAAGCCAAGAAGGGTCATAAGGGTTTGTGAGAATTGTGATTGGAGGGGAATAGAGCTGGTAGGAACTACCTATCTTTCAATGCCTTCCCTGCTACTCCCACCCAAATGCACACACTCACATAGTGAGTCTCATGAGCCTCCATATCAGAAGACCTCACAACTCAACCTGGGCTCTAGCAACAGAATTAGGGACTCAGGAAGTTCCCCAGTACAGAAATCTTCACACATCCTCAACAGCTCCCCCTGGAATACTGCCAAATGGAGAGTTTCCATCCACTGAGCGTGCCCTGCCCATTATCAGTGGTAGTGAGACTTTGCTCTGTGTCAAGCACAGTCCTTTGTGCTAATTATTATATTATCTCATTTAATCCTTGCATCCTATGAAATATATACTATTAGTATTCCTATTTTACAAATAAGCAAAGTGGGGCTTAGAGAGGGTAGACCATTGGTTGGAGGTCCTAGAGTCAGTAGTGGTGAAGCTAGGATTCAAACTTCCTCCAGAGTGTAGACAATTACACCATGTATATTGCCTCAAATTCATTTACTCAAGAAATCACTACCCAGGAAGTGCTTTTTAATTTTTTTTATTTATTGATTGAGTTGAGAGAGAGAGGAAGGAAAAGAGAAAGAGAGAGAGAGAGAGAGCGATATTTGTTGTTCCACTTATTTATGCATTCATTGGTTGATTCTTGTATGTGCCCTGACTGGGGATTGAACCTGCAGCCTTGGCATATTGGGACCAATTGAGCTACCCAGCTAGGGCAGAAAGTTCTTTCTAATATTGAGGTGAAATCTGCCCTACAACTTCTATCCATCAGCCCTATTTCTGTCCTCTGGAAAAACTTAGACTATGCCTTCTGCTTCTGTGTTTACAAAACTAGCTGTAACATTTCTTCTTCAACAAATCATTTCTCATAGGTCTTTGTTTCCACAGTCCCTTGTCATTGCCCACTCTTTCTACCTTGCCATGTTCTTTCTAAAATGCAGATAGTTGTCTCCTGTGCAGGCAAACTGTTCCCGAGATCCAGATATCAATTCTATTAAAATAATCAACATATGGAATATTTTTTCAAAGACTTGTATGGCATTGCTGGCTCATAACTTTGCAGTTAACTAAAATCTCACGATTTTTCTTTGCGATCTGAAAAAAGTTATTTAACTTTTCTGACACTCAGTTTCCTTATTCATAATTCCTGTGTGTGGTGATTGCAGGTATTGCATGAAATAAAATAGGTAAGGCAGCTAGCAGTGCCCAGTGTGTGGTTGATTCTCAGGAATGGTTTGCAGCCTTCTCTCTCTGAGTCTATCTCTGTTTCTCTCTGGTTTGGCCTAATGTTAGTAGCTGGCCAAGATAAGTGTGTTAATGGTCTTTGTGTGCACAGTTTCTGCAACATAGTTGAGGATAACAAGGGGCTGGGGTTAGAATGAGCAAAGGTAGTCCAACTCTTTCAAGTCTAGCTTGGAAAGAAGGAGAGGTAGATCTATTGGAAGATTGGATTGAGACAGGCTTGCTTTTCTTTTGTTTTAAGAGTAGGAAGGATCTGAGTATGTTTCCAGAGTAAAGAGAAGGAGGGGTAAAAAAAGCTTGAAGGTTCAGAAAATAAGCAAAACACCAATTGAACAAAGACCTGGAGAGGTGGCAGGAACAGGGTCAAGGTCACAGGCAAGCCTTGGGAAATAGGAAGAAGCTTGTTTTCTGAGCAAGGAGAGAAAGAATGGCAGAGTCGGGGAAGTAGAATCAAGTTGTGATGCTGGTTGCAGAAATAACCTCTGACTTTCTTAATACTGTCCCAGTTTACATGTTCAGAGGCCAGGATGTCACCTTAAGTTCTGGAAAGATAATGATTAGAATTTTCTACTGGATTTTGTACTAAGAAGAGACATTCAGAATGGACAGATGTGTGCTTAAACCCTGTGTAGCTGAGGGATCCATGCAGTGAGCATCTGTGTGACAGTAAGAGGAAAACACATCCTCATAGGCCCAGCTGGATCTGATCTTCAGCTTTACTGGGCCCTAGTGTAGTGACTCTGACATCGTTATTTAGCCTCCCTGAGGCACAGTGTCTTTATCTACAAAGTGGGAACAGCACTGGCCCAATAAAGGAACCTATATCCCATGCCTACCAGAGTGCCTGCAATATGGTAGATTCCCCTTTATACAAGCCAGCCCTGGAGATGGGCTCAAAATGAGCCCATTCTTGGGGAAGAAATGCACTTTTGCCAAGCAGAAAACCATAAAAGCTTTTATTCAAATATAAGGCATATTTTCCATACTTTTCTGAGATTAATAAGAAGTTGATGAAAGGGAGCCTTGTGGATGGATTTATGACAATCTCACTTTCCATCCCCCCTTTTCACTCTTGAAATAGGAGTAAAGGAATAAAATAGGGGGAAGGGAGAAAAAGAGAGACCTTCACTCCCTGCCCCCAACACCCAATATATAGACCAAGGGAGGGCAAACTTTTTGACTCAAGGGTCACAATGGGTTCTTAAACTGGACCGGAGGGCTGGAACAAAAGCATGAATGGAGTGTTTGTGTGAACTAATATAAATTCAAAGTAAACATCATTACATAAAAGGGTATGGCCTTTTTTTTCAATAGTTTTATTCATTTCAAACGGGCCGGATCCGGCCCGCGGGCCGTAGTTTGCCCACGGCTGGTATAGACAAACCCACTGGATTCTGTCTCTTCCATAGCATCTCTTACCTCCCACAGCCATCACCCTAATCAGCTCCCTCCCTTTTTCTCCTCACTCCTCTCCCTGGTCTCCACACTAAAAACAGGGTGGCTTTCTGATTACACCATGGCTCAGCTTACACTCATCAATAACGCCTCTTTGTTCTCGAGGTGGAAATAAATTCCAAATTTATTAACTTGGCTCTCATCAAGGTCTCAGTGACACTGTTAAATCCAGTGGGTACTTGTCAACCAACATCTTCTTCAAGCCTTGGCTTACTGTTTCCTCACTGAGGTTCACTCTGCCCAACCTGTAGGGCTCTTCCAATGGCCCTGTACCATGCTCTGCTTTCTCTTTGCCCATAGCTCCACACACTGTGTAATTGTAATTGCTGTATTTTGTTTGCTTGTATGGTCTGTCTCCTCCTCTTCAATCTTTGCCAGAACATAAGCTCCCTAGGCCAGGACTCTTTGTGTCTTTTGTTCTAGGATGCAAGCTAAGTGTCTGGATCATGGCAAGTGATAATTCATACATGTCATTGAAAGAACAATTTACCACCTATCTCTCTGGCCTCATTTGTAATTCAACCAGGTCCTACTCCCCACTTCCCACTCCTCATCATAAGCTAGACATACTGAACCAAGGATAATTCTTGCCTCCAGACCTTTGCATATTCCATTCCACTTGAGTAGAATGATTTTCCCTGTTGTCTCCTGCCCATCCTTCTCCTTAGCTAATTCATACTTGTTCTTTAGACTTAATTCTAGGTGTCACTTCCTCTAGGAATCCTTCTGTGACCCAAACACTGAATTAGGTTGCCTCCTTTTTCCCACTATAGCACTGTGTTCTCACTCAATTTCATCTTAGTATGAATCACTGCACGCTAATTTCTGCGGTTCTCAACCTGTGGGTCACGACCATCGGAAAACACATATAGCATATCAGATATTTACATTACGTTTCATAACAGTAGCAAAATTACAGTTATGAAGTAGCAACGAAAATAATTTTATGGTTGGGTGTCACCACAACATGAGGAACTGTATTAAAGGGTCGTGGCATTAGGAAGGTTAAGAACCACTGGTCTATTTCTTTCAACTGTAAGGTCCTTGGAAGGGGGCTATGTCTTGCTCATGCTTGCATCACCAAAACCAAGGGGAGAGTAGTTGCTGAATAAATTTTGCTAAATTACATTTAATGGAGGACATTTTGGGCTGTTTGGAAGTCAAGCCAAACTTTTTTTTAACATTTAATATGAGATGGCAAGCTCATGACTATGTTGGTTATAACCCAAATACAAACCTTTTCCTTGGCAGGATTCTTCGCCCACAAGGTGGAGCATGAAAGCAGGACCAACACTGGGCGGAGCTTCCAGAGGACAGGGACACTTGCCTTTGAGCGAGTCTATACTGCCAAGTGAGTCTAAACCCTGACACTGCTGACTAACAGAGTCGGGGCATGGGCACCGGGGTCTCTCTACTGGAGTGACAACCAACCTCAAGGCCACATGTCTGTGTGGCCCAACCTTCCCAATACCAGGGAAGTAGGGTTCCCAGGGGAAGTAGAACTCCCCCTGGGAAGCTTTGTGGAAACCCCTCACCATCTCAGTAAGTGTATTATAAGAAAGGAAGTGGGGACCCTGGGAGTGAGGAGGTGAGATCTCTACAACTCCTCCTTGTTCCAGAGCTTGGGACCGTCATTTTGTCACATAGTTGACCAATTTCCTGTGTGGTTAGTGCAGAGGTAATACAATGAAAATCAGCCACGCCTCACCTTCTGCCTGCAGAAGCAACAGACAGGACCTGCTGACAGCAGCCTGCCACTCATTGACCCTGCAGTTCCTTGGTGGAAATCTGGAGGTGACACAGTACCTTTCATAATGCTGCTCTTCTTGGGCAACCAGAACAAGAACAGAAAGAATGGGGGGATTATGCAATGGCTTTTCCACTTTTAATTCTTTGCTTTTGAATATAAAGACTGTTTTAAAACACTGGAACAGCCAGTGAAGGAGCTGGTGCTATTTGGGATACAATGGATTTTATTCAAACCCTCATTTCCCTCTGTGCAAAATGCATTTAAACAGAGGGCTCAGCCCAGCACGTCTGCTGCTCCTCTGTGCCTGTGATTGAGGCCTGTAGAAAAAGAAGGCTATGACTGTGAGCTGGTGAATGGCCTCCAAGCTCAACTTGGAGGCAACTCTGATGTCTCTAGAGATCTTTCCAAGGGAAGAATCATGGCCACCCAAGGAAAGGACTTTCAGATTGGCAAGAACAGCACAAGCAAACACAAGGATGGAGTCATCCTAGAGTCGGAGGCTCATGGGAGCAACTTGGGGGAAGGCTCCACACACAGGGCTACTGATGGCTTCTGAGAAGTAAAGTGACTTCAAAGGCTCTTAACTGGGTAGACCTTCAGCATACTCCCTGACACACTTTTGCTTCTGTCCTTTGCCTCACCAAGCTATTTTTACTTTTTAAAAAATTTGATGTAGGAATGGGAACGACGGAGGGGGAGTCCTCTCCATTGCCACTTTTCATCATCAGTCCCATAGCTCCCCAAGCTTCTAAATTTCTGCATACATGGTCTGAGCCACTCCTGGGCACAGTTGTAGGGTCACCCCAAGCTGAATTTCTGGCCCCCATTTTGCCCCCTGTTATTCCAGCAGCCTGATCGCAAGGAAATCCTTTGCTGAATTACTTATAGGGAGATTTCTATTTTAACATTTGGGCCTTCACTGTATTAATTCTCAGAATCAATTGAAGAAATGTAAAGATGTGGCCACTGTAGGCATTTCGGACCCATTTAAAGGAGACTAGGGAAGCACACAAGGTGCCAACAACCACTTGCAAGGGGAGAGGTGAGAGCTCCCTTCAGGCACAGTCTGTGTGAAACAGCTGTAACAAAGGTGTCTGTGACCTGGGGCGACATAAAAACCTCTTTGAACAAGGAGTCCAAAGTAAACACTAATACTCCCCCACAAGTTTGGAAAGAGAAACTTTTCCCCTCCCATATCACTACTTTCTAAGCAGTTATGTTGTGTTCTTAGGTACTCCTCAGTTTGTCTACTTGGAAGAGGTTAGGCATTTTGGCCATGCAACAGAATTCCACTGTCCCTTGGGAGAAATTAGGTTGCCTTTTGCTGGCAATGAAGAAACAACAGAGCAGTTTGGGCTATCTGTCTCTGCCATTCCCCCCAGGAGTGAACTAGCTCTGTTTCTAGGAAGTTGCTGTGTTCACACCTTGCCTGTTGCCAGTCTTTGAATTGCGGAAGTTCCATTTGGTAGTGGTTGGAGGTTCTGCAATTTTGTGGAGTTCCTGACATAAGAAGGAACTAGAAGAGCATGGTGGGCCTTATGTGCTGCTCGGGCCCTCCACTCCCAAAACCAGCATTGTTAAGTGTCTTTCCCACTTTATGGGACTGGGGGTAAGGAGAAGAATGAGAGGAGGAGAGAGAGAGAGCTGTGGGGAAGGGGGGACAGGAAAGAAGAATTTCTGCAAGATAAAGGTTGCCCAGACACTGCTGTGGTTCTGTTACAAAGACACTTCCTCCCTGACCAGTTTGATAGAAGGTGCTGGGGATCAATGCAACAAGGCATGGCATGTTGGTGAAAACCACAGCCCGCAAGTCTGCTTGCCTTTGAAAGCTGCAGAACGAGGTGATGTGTTAGTCCAGTAGAAAGCAAACACTAGCCACATTTTTTCCAGGGGCCTCCAAAAGCACCAAAGAAGGGTGAAAAATGAGTCCTGAGGGTGCAAGGAAAAAAAAAAAAAGAATATGTCATTAACCTTGCTGTCTAAAAAAAATAAAAACTTAAGATTTACTCATTTTTATTTTTTTAAATTTATTTATTTATTACTATTATTTTTAATTGATTTTTAAAGAGAGTGGAAGAGAGAGGGAAAGACAGAGAGAAATATTGATGTGTTGCCTCCAGCATGTGCCCTGGGCTGAGGAGGAGCCTGCAACCGAGGTATGTGCCCTTAACTGGAATCGAACCCGGGACCCTTCTGTTTGCAGGCAAATGCTCTACCCACTGAGAAAAACAGGCTAGGGCAAGATTTTCTCATCCTATCTAATAAAAGAATACAGTGGGGCCTTGACTTACGAGTGTCCCGACTAAGGAGTTTTTCGAGATACGAGCCGTCTCTCAGTCAATTTTTTGTTTTGAGTTGCGTGCTAAAATTTGGGTTACGAGCCAGCTTCAGATACCCCACCACTAGTTGGCACAGCGAACGTCACAGTGGCAGTTGGGGGGAACCAGGCCTGCAGAGGAGGGCAGTTAAGGGCAATCAGGCCTGCAGAGGAGGGACGTTAGGGGTGACCAGGCTGGCAGGGGAGTGGTTAGGGGTGATCAGGCTGGCAGGCAGGAGAGTGGTTGGGAGCCAGCAGTCTTGGATGGTGAGAGGGATGTCCGACTGCCCAGTGGGGTCAGGCCTAAACAGGTAGTCAGACATCCCTTGAGTGGTCCCAGATTGGAGAGGGTGCAGGCTGGGCTGAGGGACACACAGCCCCATGCACGAATTTTGTGCACCAGACCTCTAGTTTTTAATATACAGATGGAGAGTAGTATGTGTGTATAATTATATAAAATATACTTATCAGAGGATTGCATGATAAACACTTTTGGTTGATGGGGTGTATGATCCTAAATATTTAAAGACTGGTTATGAAGGCAAAAGTAGTAGGAAGGATTAATGGTGCTGGTGGTTGAAAAGCCCAATGCATATTTTTCAGTATAAGATATGGCTGTGGACGGATACAGATAGTTAAAGATTGTGGGGCAGTTGATAAACAGACATCACAGCCAAGTGTGGCCCATCAGCTCAGACTTGGCCTCCGTTAATGGTCTCCTCAACCCCATCCCCATGAGGGCAGACCTGAGCCAGCATTTGAGAGAAAAGGAATCTTGACCTTGACTTTCCGTTCATGGATATAAGTCATAGTTCAAAGCCCTATTCATAGCAGATGAGCACAGGAAGAGCAGTCAAAGTTTGTTTTTTGGAGAAAAATATCAGTTAGTGGACCTAAGACTCTTCCCTATTAGTGCAGGTAAACACAGGTTGCAGAGAGGAGATGTCTCATTTCCTAATTTCATAGTTGACAAGTTCGTGTGCTGTTGACAAGTGTTAAAGAAGAACAAGTGCTGTACAGCAAGACTTTTTGAGAGCCTTCACTGTGCTAAGGGACACTGTGATTTTTGGTTCTCCAAGAAGGGGAGGGATTTTAGAAAATGCATTTTGGGAAATGCCACCCTCACGTTCCTTCTTCCCTGCACCTCTCAGAATCCACTCTAGGCTCCCTTACAATTGTTTGAAGGTGATAGATGTACATTGAGTCTATTAATTAGTACTGATACAACTACTCTTATGTACTTATTTTAAGTTAACCGATACTAACTAATGAAACACTGAGTGCTTCTATATCTCATTCTGAAAGGTGGAGAAGAGTGAAAGAGAAAGTAACAAAGAGTTCTTTTCACCATCAAAACGTTGGCACAACAAACTGTGTGGCACAGCAAACTGGATGTAGCCCAGAGAGCTGTTGCCAGATCTGCCGAGTAGCTCATAGTTAGACCTCAGGCAATGAGAGCAAAATGGGTTTGTCGGTTTTGTCTTGCAGGGAAAAATGGCACAAAAGTCTCCACAAAAGATATTTTGGGGTGGTAAATATTTGTCAGTAGGAAAGACAAATTTAATAGGGGATTCTAAGAAGAAAAACACCGGAGCAAGAATAGCCACTGTTTCTTGAATGCTACTGATGAGCAAGGCACTGCGTTATCTCATGCTATTCCCACAACAAACCAGAAAGGGAATTACTGGTGTCTCCATTCACTGTCAATAGATGAGAAAATTGAGGTTCTGGGAGGCCAGGATATGCACTCACTTTGACACAGTTGCTAAGTGGCATTCCCACATTGGACCCAGGCTTTGGGGCTTTGAAAATCGCAAGAATGGCCACGAGGCACTCCATCACTGACCAAAGCTACTTGAATTCATCCCACCAGCAGCCCTCTGTCAAGAAGAGGCATGTGTGCATGGAGCTTAGTTCTGGTGGAGACATGTCAGAGATCCTGGATGGGGAGAAGGTACTGGCTTGGTTAGAGTGAGAGACAGGATGGGGGCATATTCTGAAAATTCATAGGAGGAATCCATTCTCTTACAGCTGAGAGAGTTTCATTTTACTCTGCAGACATTTTATTAGGGACCATGGTGACTCAAGACAATAGGCAAGAATGACTGAATGGCTGATCCAATGTCAAATCACTAGACATTCTGTCTAATGAGCAAATTCTTTGATCAATGCAGAATTTTTAGGAATGTTGCATCACCCAGACAAAATCAGTTCTTTAAAATCAATCAACCAACCAACTGACCAATCAAAGCAGAAGCATGAGACTGAGGAGGAAGCAAGGACGATCTTTGGTATTAATAAACTTTCAAGCTGTAGGAGCATCAGATATTAGATCCCATCAGATACAAGATGTTATTTAACTAAATAAAAAGAGATGTTCACTCTTATTTCCTTATACTGGGAAGTGGATTACATTCTCAGTCCTCAGGCTGCAGTTTTGTTCTCTTATAACATATAAGAATAGAGGTCATGTTCATGCATAATAGCTGCTGCAGCTACCATTCTGGTACCTGTTTATTAACCAAGTACTTTATCCCAGGTGGTATTTATAAGGGGCTCCTGCGCTGCCCACTAGGTAAGTGACAATGAGGCTCTGCTCTCTCCTGTGTCTATATTCCAGCATAGGACACACTGATTTCTTAGCTTTTACATTCATTGACTCCTCCAGTAAAGGCTGTTTTAAACATCAGAGGGATGGCAAGGCCCCTATGGCCAGGAACACTGCCAGCCTCTGGGTTCTCTGAAGGGAGCGGCCCCAGAGATGGTAATTCCAAAGTTCCCTGTGGTCCCCTTGAGGCCCAAGGCCCTATTAGTTTGAACAGGTATTCATAGCCGATTGAGGAGGAAAATCATGAGAACAGGATCAAGAGGGATCCAGATGAAGGAATCCAAGGAAGGAATTTGGATCAAAGGCCAAATATATTTTGAAAATTGCCTCTTGGGTTTTACTTGCACAGTTTGAATTACATGAGAACAATGGAACTCAGACTTGAACATACATCAGGATCACTTGGAGGTCTTGTTAAAATAAAGACTCCTAGACCAGACCCAGAGTTTTTGATTCTAGAGGTCTGAAGTGGGCATTAACACCTGCATATCTAATGAATTTCCCAGGGGATTCTGCTGGTCTAGGACCACACTCTGAGAACCACCAATTAGACCACTAACTCTTTGAGCTTAAATGGATCTTGGAGTTATTCATCATCAGTCTCTTAGCTTTATAGGCAAGGAGACTAAATTTAAAGAGATTGCTGTGCCAATGACCAACAGCTGGTCAATATCAGGTCAGGGACTCAATCCTACTTCCATGCCCCTCTATCGTGTTGCCCCTCCCTTTCTGTGCTTCCTTGTACTGTTGGGTTATTTTTCTGTGGACATAGGTATCGTCTTTCCTGATGGAGACTGTAAACGCCTCAAGAGGACACTGGTAATTTAATTTCTTATAGTCAAAGAGGTAACAGACCTGGTTTAGAGTCAGACTGACCAGTGTGAGAATCCTGGCTTTGTTACTCCATAACTGGGTGACCCTGGGCAACTTATTCAGTTTCTCCCAGCCTCTGTTTCTCACCTGAAATGTGAAAGCACTTGTAGGCAGAATCATGGCCCCTCAAGGATCATCCCAGGCACCTATGAATATGTTATATTACACGGCAAGGGGAAGCCAAGGTGAGTAACCAGTTGACTTTAAGATAAAGAGATTGTTCTGGATTATCTGGGTGGAAGGAGGCAAAAGAGTTGGTGTCAGAGAAACTCAGTGTAAAAAAGACTTGATCGACCATTGCCGGCTTTGATGTTGGAAGGGGCCACCAACAAGGAATACAAGTGATAGCTAGAAGCTGAAAAAGGCAAGGAAATGGATCTACCCTAGATCCTCTGGAGGGAATGCAGACACCTGGATATTAGCCCAATGAGACCATTTTGGACTTGTGATTTCCAAATAATAGATTTGTCTTGTTTTAAGGCAGTAAATTTGTGGCTACTCGTTACAGTCACCATCGAAAATTCACACAGTCACCATGTGTACTCACAGGTTCGAGGTAAGTTTTAAGGAGACAAAGGTGTAAAACACCAGTATGGTGCTTGGGTTAGAGTGAGAGTCCTTCCATGGGAGCAAGGACGGAGCCCTGCACACAGAAATCACACAATCAGCAAGATGACTTTCTGAACATCAGCTTTTCTTAACCTACCCTCGTTTCTTTAATGTGTGACGTTGCCTTTCCTTCCTCAGCCTGGCCTTGGGTCTGAGCTGACTGTGTGTCTGCCATAAAGGTCTTCTTAGCTGGGCTCTTCTCCCAGCCACACCACCCTAACAGCCACCACTGTGTTGCTCACTTGTCAATTTCAGAAGCACTTTGGCAAAGCCAGGTGCAGGAACTCTGCCATAGCGAGTCCATTAAGAAATTGAGTCTCCAATGGGCTTCACTGAGGAAGAGAGTGAATGGGTTCTGAACACATGTCACTTTACACTGCTGTCCATTTCTGATGTGGCAGCTGGTGCCAGTCTTCATGGGTAGATGTATGTGGAATTATGAGTGGGGCTTTTGCTCCAGATGTGATGGTGTGTATTAATTTGTGGTTTCAGGTAGTTTTACAGAGGACACTGTGGTAACATGTTTTCTGATTTTTCTTCTTTAAATTTATTTATTCTACAGCCAAAACTGTGTCGATGCGTACCCCACTTTCCTTGTCGTGCTCTGGAGTGCGGGGCTACTGTGCAGCCAAGGTAAGCAGCTTCTCTCTGTGTTCCCTGTCTGAAATGTGCCGGAGGAGGCTCCAGTTCAGGCTCCTTGTTGAAAGGAGTTTGTCTGACCTCCCGCTCTGATCTGTAAAAACCCTGGAGAGGTGCGGCCCGGAGGCCGGAGGCCGTGTTTCCCCGTGCTCTGTGCCAGTGGATTGGTGGATAATGCATTGCTAATGCTGGCTCCCTGCGGTTGAGAGTGCCTGCACTGACAAGGGTGGTTTAAGGCTAAATGTGACTCAGAATCCGTAAGCAGTGCTAGCTCAGATACAAGGGCATTATAAATGAGAGTGCCAGAGGGATCTATTCTGGGGCTGCTGTCACTTGGCTTTCCTGCTAATAAGCTTCCAGGCTGGCAGTCCTCCCTCGGGCCCTGTCTGCAGAGTCTTGGGCTGGATTCCAGGTCTCCAGCCTTTCCCAGTTATCAGCAGCCCACAGTCTTGACTTCAGCAAGTTGACTCCCAGAGTGGATTTAAAATTAAATGGAAACCAGAGTAATATTTTTTGGTTTCCTTTGGACACTGGCACTGTGTCGGGGGGAAGGGTGGCATGACTTGGTCAGCCAAGCAGGGTGTATCAGAAGAGGTCACTAGTGTTCTCTGATGAACTATTTAACCCTCATCACCTCCTTCCACTTCATAAAGCAGGTAGAGTGGATATCCTTCCCCCATCATCCTTGGGGACACTTTGGTTCAGAGAGATAGGTCATTTGCTCAAGGTTACTCAGCTGGTGAATAAGGAGCCACATTGAGAGCCCAGGTCTTTTGGCTATAGCCTGGATTTCTCACCAGTAGCCTTTTACTTTATTCATTTATATAATACACATACATAGAGCACCTACTTTGTGACAAGCCCTATGCTTGGATACATAGTAACTGACAAAAAGATGGTGGGGAAGCGCACAGTAGTTGGCAAGATGAAACAGAAAATCAGTGACTGGATAAATTCTCACCAAGAGTGGGACATGCCATGAAGGAAAAGAATTAGAGCAGTGATAGAGAAGAGAGGTGAGGGGTGGCAGAGAAACCATTTCAGGGACACCTGTGGCCTTTTTCTGTGCTCCATGAGGCTGTCACTAGCTCACTATTTTCCACTTTCTATCCTTAGTTAAATAAGAAATATATCCAGCAAGACTTGAAAATCAGGTCAAAATATGCTCACAGTAGGAGTTATGATTCCTTTTATGTTTTAATGATACTTGATGTAGATGAATATAGAGTTGTTCCAGCTAGACAAATACAAAGGGAGTCTACAGGTGTTTCAGAGCCTGGGACTATGCATTCCTGTCAAACATGTGTTGGCATTGTCAGGGGACAAAAGTGTCAGTAAACTCTGTTCGATAATAGTTATATCATGTAAAAATAGTAGGTGGTAGAATTTCTTAGCTGAAAGGAACCTTGGGGATCATTTGAGCCCAAACTCTTTACTTTATAGAAAAGGAGCCCAAGCCCCAAAGGGACAAGTGGCTAGCTCGGACTTTAGAATTGTAGAGCCCCGATTTGCACCCACTGTGCTCCTCTTGCTGTTCTAGGCAGCCCAGGTGCACAGAGGCACACACCATATCCGGCATGAGGGCAACAAATGTGGCCATTTCCCACCCTGACTCCTATTATAGTTCAGTGCAGTTCCTGGTTAAAAAAAAAAAAAAAAAAAGATGGGCTGGTAAGTTAGTTCAGAGCCATCCTGATGGAACAAACCAGGAAAAACTTCGCCCAGAACAAATTGTGAATGGTGACAATTTTGTGACTTTTGGAGAAAGGATGAACTTCACAAGCAGTTTCTTTTGCTTTGGATTCCTTATCTGTCCTGTAACAATAGTATTTGTGGAGGCAAGGCAGAGTTGTGGAACGAACACGGGTCTTGGGGACTGACAGACCGGGATGATTCCACTGCTGTTGTGACCCTGGGCTGTTACTCAGCTTTCCTAAGCCTCGGTTTCCTCATGTGTAAAACAGGAATGACCGGATTCCCAGGATGATTGTGTGAAATAATATGCATTCAGCCCCTGACACAGTGCTTGGCATTTCGGGTTAAACCATATAAAACTGCAGCCATTTGACTGTTTGTGACTCATGAAAATGGCACTTTCATATAGTTCAGCTTAAAAGTAGAAGCTCAATAAATGTTATTATTGATGGTGCTAGTGTTAGTAATAATGCTTTGAACTCAGACCTGTTTTCAAATTCCACCTCTCCTCTGGCCAACCTATATGACTTTTATTCATTCATTTGACAAATATAGAAGGCCAATATGTGCCAGGCATGAGACCAGGCACAGAGATGAAGACTGGTAAAATACGGCTGTCCTCAGGAGTCTTTTGGTCTGGTAGGTGACTCTGGACAAACTGACTTCTCGAAACCTAAATTTCCTTAAGTGTCAAATAGTGACAACAATGTGCTCCTTACCAGGCTGAGAGGATAGAAGACCCATGTATACAAAGAGCCTTGGCAGTACTGGCATATAAAAAGTGCTCACTCAGCACAATTCATCTGGCATTTGAATAATGCTAGCAGGTTTTCCAAGTGCTTTCATACTTATGCTTCACTGTATTTGGCTCTGAATTATTTCTGATAGGTGAGGAGCTATAATCGGCCCTTTATCCAGATGTAGACCAAATTAAGTATTAGCTCCAGCTTATGGTAGTCCTAGTGGGGCTGTACTTTCTGACTCGGCTCCAAGCTCCTGACTGTAGGATTTTTTGGGTGCTGCATACAGTTGCTCTTCACAGGCTAGAATGCAAATGGAATCTCTTCCTCCAGAGACCTTTTCTGAATGGTAGCAATTGTTCAGAGAAGTTTGAGCATTGTGCTGCCTGGAAGCCCAGAGGTAAAGGTTATACTTTTAAGAGAACTAGGCTCAGAGTGGGCTCGGGGTCTGCCCCTTCCTCCCACAGATACATCTAACACCTACCTAGCAGTATTATACAAGCCTCTGGCCGCTCAAGCCCAGGTTTCCTACATCTGGAAATAGAAAAGATGATACTGGTCATATGGGAAGGGTTCAAATTAGATATGGTTATGAAAATACTTTGCAAACAATACCACAATGCCAATCTAAATAACATCACTATTATTATTTTTAATTTTTAATTACAGTTGACATTCAATATTATATTAGTTTCAGGTGTACAACATAGTGATTAGATATTTATATATTTTACAAAGTGGTCCCTCTGATATTTCA
>NW_006290676.1:959164-972215 GCF_000327345.1 Myotis davidii | reverse complement strand
TTTGGATATATACCCAAAAGTGGGATATTGTTGGGTCCTATGGGAGTTCTATTTTTAGTTTTGTGAGGAACCTCTATACTTTTTTTCCACAGTGGCTGCTCCAGCCTGCCTTCCCACCAGCAGTGCACAAGGGTTCCCTTTTCTCCACATCCTCATCAACATATTGCTTGTTGATTCATTAATGGTAGCCTTTCTGACAGGTGTGAGGTGCTATCTCATTGTGGTTTTAATTTGCAGTTCTCTGATGATTAGTGATGTTGGGCATCTTTTTATATGTCTATAACATCACTATTATTAAAATGTTCAGATTTCTTCCCACCCTAGGCTGTTTGCTGAAGTTCACATCAGCCCAGACTGTCAGAACTTGAGGCCTCTGCTAGATTTTGTGACAAGCAGTAATTGCACAATGACTGTATTTTTAAAAAAATATTTTTATTGATTTCAGAGAGGAAAGGAGAAGGAGAGAGAGATAGAAACATCAATGATGAGAGAGAATCACTGATCAGCTGCCTCCTGCATGCCCCCAACTGGCGATCAAGCCGCAACTGGGGTTTGTACCCTGACCAGGAATTGGACGATGCTCAACCACTGAACCGTGCTGGCCAGGCCACAATGACTGTATTAACATTGTGTTAACTTAGCCTGTTTGATATATATGAAACTAAGGTGTTTTTCTTTTTCTTTTTCCACCTAGTTCCTGCTGCCTTTGCGGGGCTGATGTACCTGTTCGTGAGGCAAAAGTACTTCGTCGGCTACCTGGGAGAACGAACTCAGAGGTAGGCACTGGGAGTGTTTAGGAACCACGTAGCAGTCATGCTTCTTGAGCATGAAGAGTAATAATTCACAACCATATTCTGCGTAGCATTTGAAGGCTTGGGGGACCACTTGAGGTAAGATGGCCAAAGCATCCTCTTTTTCTCCCTGAACTTTGTGGGCTCTGAAAATACAGCTGGGGGACTTGAACACTGAACAATTCCTGCCCCTGGTGTAGGGCTCACAAAGGGTGCGTTAATGCCATGCGCTGCACATTCCTTGCAACCCCACACCCTCTACTCCCACCCTTCACAGTCTGGGTCTTGAATGTCATCCTATGTCTAGTTTTCCCAGCCTCCGGTGAGTGAAACATTCCATTGTTTGCCTAGAGAAATGAGAACTAAAGCTTGCACCTTGTGATAAGTTCTCTTGAATAACAGATTTTCCAGGGGTCAACAGAAGGAATGTTGAGGACATACGGTACAATCATAGGCAGAGGATGGGGACTGAAAATGGAGTCAGTGTTACATGGCTTACAGATGGTGCCAAATTAGCAATGACACATCCACTCCAGCTGGATTGGGAAATCTGATTCTAGTAAAATGAATGATGGCACTTACAGGAGAAACATTCCAGTGGCAGCACACCTAAGACAACAGGATTCCTACTGTAGCAGAGGGGCGCCAAGAGTCAGGAATTTGTTCTAAGAGGTTGAGCTCAGCCTTCCCCTTCAGTTTTCTTTCTTGTCTACTTTCACACCCCTCTCGGCCTTTTACAATAGCACACTTCTCTAGTGGCTAATGGGTTCCCCCATTAGATAGCATCCTTCCACAGTGACAAAGGCGCTGACATCCCAGGAGGTCAGCAGGTGAAAGCATTACCCCTGGGGAACTGAGAGCTGCAAAGCCAAATGACTTGGTGGCTTGGTAGTGAGTGGCCGGAGAATAATGGCTTTTTCTTACAATTCTTTCCCGGTGCTCATGTCTCCTTCATTCCTCTCTAGTGGCCTTCCTATTCATCCTCTAAAACCACATTTCCATTATCTCTCTTATTCTTATCAACACTGTCCTAAGTAATGTTCTTTATTCTCTTTGACCTGGGAAAGCCTCTATTCTGCCTTCCCCAGGAGATTACCTACTGTCAGGAGTTGTGTGGGTGTCTATCAATAAAATAAGGGGGCTTGGCTTCCCATCAGCCCTGTCTTTCTCCCCTAAGACACGGGCATTTGGTTAGGTCACATTTTTTCTCTTTATCAGTCACCACTTGCCTGAGATCTTAAAGTTGCTTTAATTCTATGACAATCTGTGGTTCATGATAAAATTAGTCCATTTACCCATAGGCCCTTCTTATTTTAAAGATAATCACTACTAGGAAATGGATAGAGGCAGCAAAAATAAACAATAGACTATAGACTTAACATCTGAAAAGTATTTGATTTCTCCAGAACTCATTAAAATGTAAATGGCTTAACTTCTTCTTTTTAAATCATTTACAATTTTTTTCCCAATTACAGTTGACATACATTATTATATTAGTTTCAGGTGTACATCCCAGTGATTAGACATTATATAACTTACTAAGTGATCATCCTGACAAATCTTGCACCATTTGACATCATATATAGTAATTAGGTTATTATAGACTATATTCTCTATGCTATACTTTACATCCCCATGATTATTCTGTAATTACCAATTGTATATTTTAATCCCTTCACCTTTATTACTCATCCCTCCAAACCCCCTCTAATCTGGCAACTGTCAAAATGTTTTCTGTGTCTATGAGTCTGGTTCTGTTCTGTTTATTTTGTTTTTTAAGATTCAATTGTTGATAAATATGTATTTATTATTGTTTTATTGTTCATATATTTTTATCTTTTTTTTCTTCTTAAAGAAGATCCTTTAACATTTCATGTAATACTGGTTTGGTGGTGATGAACTCCTTTAGCTTTTACTTGTCTGGGAAGCTCTTTGTATGTCTTCTGACTGTCTTGACTCCATTGCACTCTCTTTCCTCCTTTGTCAAATAATAATTGAGCATAATGGCTTGGATTGATTTCTGGGTTCCCTGTTCTGTTCCATTGGTCTATATATCTGTTCTTGTGCCAGTATCAGCAGTTTTTAGAACTGTGGCTTTGTGATATAGCTTGATATCCGGTATTGTGATCCCTCCAACTTTGTTCTTTTTTCTCAGGATTGCTGTGGCTATTTGGGGTCTGTTTTTATTCCAGATGAAGTTTTGGAGAATTTGTTCTAGGTCTTTGCAATATGCTGTTGGTATTTTAATGGGGAGTGCACTGAATCTATAAATTGCTATGGGTAGTATGGAGATTTTAATGATGTTGATTATCTGTACCATTTTAAATTTTTTTGTTAATCCTCACCAGAGGATATTTTTTTCCATTGATTTTTAGAGAGAGTGGAAGGGAGGAGGGGAGGGAAAAGAGAGATAGAGTTAGAGATAGAGATAGATCTATTTGTTGCCTCCCCCACTCACCCGGACTAGGTTGGGATCAAACCTGCAACCTAGGTATATGCCCTTGACTGGAAATTGAACCCATGACTTTTCAGTGCATGGGCTGACTCTCAAATACTGAACCACACCAGCCAGGACCCTCCCAATTTTTATTCACTGCACAAGGGTGTGGGGCCAGCTTGTTCCATGATTCTGCCCCTTCTACCAGTCTCCCTGTGGCTTCTTTTTAAATTCCCTAGTTGTAGGACTTCCATTCAGCCAGATTTCAGGTGGTTCCTAATGATGGTTGTTTTGTAGTTTAGTTGTAATTTTGATGCTGTGGGAGGGGGTGGGTGCTGCATTTACCTGCCCTGCCAACTTGACCAGAAGTTTAATGACCAGAACTTTAAATCCCTCCCTGGTCTCTCCCATTACATGGTTATAAGAAGATTCCACCAGCTCCTTTCCTCATGATCTATGCTTGCAGATATTACTTATCAGTCATGGTGATCTTTCCTGCAGAGACCAAATGTGTCCTCATAGTGCTTCTTAACACACAGTCTTTGATAGAAATGATAAACTGTATACTGGATGAGATGTTCAATCCTAATCTAGACCAAAATGTAGCCTGAAGTAGATGCAAGCCTGAGCGGTCTGTGGCTAGGTCCAAAGAAATTTTTAATTCTGCCTTCTAGAAACTACTTGCTAAAGCCCTCGCACATCAGGGACCCCCCTCTTTTGTTTATCTGCCTCTGTATCTGGTCTGTGTCACACTTAGTCTCTGCAAGACACCTTAATGCCCTAATGCTTTTAGGGTCTGCTTTAGTTCTTGACCGTACCCACAGAGGAAGGTGCTGCTCAGTGAGTTCCTTCTCCAGAAATTTCTCCCTTGGGTTCTAGATCATCTTTGCTTTTCTCCAGAAGTTACTTCAGCCCATCCCCTTCAGAAGTTCCAGTGGGTAGGGAAGACATTCCTTAGTGTACATCCTCCTTCAAATGCCTTCTTCTTCTTCTTCTTCTCCTTCTTCTTCTTCTTCTTCTTCTTCTTCTTCTTCTTCTTCTTCTTCTTCTTCTTCTTCTTCTTCTTCTTCTTCTTCTCTTCTGCCTCCTCCTCTGCCTCCTCCTCCTCCTTTCCTCACCCAAGGATCTCTTTCCATTGATATATATATATATATTAGAGAGAGAGTGGGAAAGGGGAGAGATAGAGAGAGAAACAGTGATTTGAGAGAGACATATCGATTGGTTGCCTCCAGCACATGCCCCAATCAGGGCCTGGGATTGAGCATGTGACCAAGGTACATGCCCTTGACTGAACTGAACCCAGGACTCATCAGTCCATGGGCCAGCACTCTTCCACTGAGCCAAACCAGCTAAGGCAAAGCTGCTTCTTCCAGGAATTTTGTAGCTCCTGCGTTTAGTCCTCTTAAAGTTTATGTTTCTTATTCTCCGTCCTACATCCTATTCTCCAAGCCCATTCTCCCTATCCTGACTGGGTCGTCTGTAGCATCCTTAACCAAACAGCAGTTAAGGATGAATCTTAGTTTTTTCACTGTTCATTCTAAACTACTATCTGGGCCCAAACTCAATAGCAGTTGGCCTTATATTACAAGAATATCTGACTTTTATCACCCACCATCACCAGCTGGCACTAGGTTGCTCTCTCTTTCTGTCCCAAAGCACCTTGACCCTGTTGGAGTTCCCACTAAACTCTTCTGCAATTTGAGGTTCTCAACTAAGTGGTTGGTAGGTAAAGATTAGCAACTCTCAAGGCCAATAAGCTCAGGTTACTCAGCTCCACCTTCTTCTCATTGTTTGCTCACTCCTCATTCAGCATTCATTTAGTAAATATTTAATGATCATCTGCTCTGAGCTGGGTACTTTAGACCTGTTCACCCAAGGAGACCCTGGGGATTAGGGGCATGGGGAAAATTCAGAAATATTAAACTAACAACATACTAATGGGCACAATTTTCAAAAGAACTGATTCCTCCCAATGAATTTCCCTTTTAGTGTCAATATTTTGTTTATTTATTTTATTATTATTTTAATTTTTTAGTCCTCACCAAAGGACATACTTAGAAAGAGGAAGGGGGAGAGAGAGAGAGAGAGAAACATTGATGTGAAAGAGAAACATCAATTTGTTACCTTCTGCATGTGCCCTACTGGGGGAATCAAACCCTCAGCCCAGATATGTGCCCTGACCAGGAACTGAACCAGCACCAACAACCTTTTGGTACACAGGATGAGGCTCAACCAACTGAGCCACTCTGATCACTCAACATTTTAGAGTCTGACCCCACCTCCCAATTATGGGGCCATGGGTTATTTCATCAGAGTTGGAGAATGAGCTTGCTTCTTTTGGAATTCCTGGGTGAGCACATGGATATCAAGGCTGGAGTTTTCAAAGTGAAACCCACCAACCAACTGCACCAGACTCTTCTGGGATGCTTATTCAAAGTACAGATTCTGAGGGTCCTCCCAGACATATGAAACCAGAATCTCTGGGGTGGAGGCTCAGGAATCTGCAGGTGATTCTTATACACATGGAGTTTGGGAGCCACAGAAGGCTGCTCATGCTTTTTTTCTGAGAATTATTCATTCATGTGACACACATTTATGGAAGTCTTGATTTATTGGAAATGAGTGGGTGAATGAAGGAGACAATATCCTGTTCTCATTGGTCTTACCATTTTTTCCCTTTAGAAGTTACTAGGTTTAAAGTGATATTTCCTTATTGAAAAGAACAGAATTTTAAAGCCAGAGGAACCATAAAATTTTCTTTTTCTACCCATATTTGGTGTACATTTTTGTGTGAGGTAGGAGAGGGGTGGTGAGTTGCCCAAGGCCACACTGCAGAGAGCTGGGGCTGGAACTTGGGTCTCTGAATGCCTGGGTTCTCCTCTCTTCCACCACATCTCCACTTCTTGGAAGTTTTAGGTACATTCAAGATAGGAATTGTTTGGTACAATGCCTCTTTTATGTCTTCCTGTAGATTTTATGCTAAGTGTGTGTGTGGGGGGGCACATCTGTTTCAAAACTAAAAACCAAATCCTAGCCTCCAGAATCTGAAGGAGTTCTCAGGAAGTCAATGTGGCAGAAAGAGGAAGACTCTGGCCTCACACAGACAGGTTTGAATTCGCACTCTGCCTCTTCCTGGCTGTGTGACTTTAGGCAAAGTGTTCAACTTGTCTGTCTTCCTTTTCCCCACCTGGAAAATAAGCTAATCATACCTCATGGAGTGGTTCTGAGAGTTAAATGAAATCACAGGTATAAAACTCCTGGTTTCTACCGATGCTTAATGATTTCAGTCTGACCTTCCCCACCCCAATTTAGAGAGAACTATGTAATCCTAACCTTAATTTTTGTTATTTAAAAACAATTTCAATTATGGTTGACATTTAATGTTATATTAATTTTGCTCAACATAGTGGTTAGACATTTATATAACTTAAGAATGATCCACCAATAAGTCTAGTACCCACCTGGCACCATACGTAGTTCCTACAATATTATTGGCTATATTCCCTATGCTGTACTTTACATCTCCATGATTATTTTGTAACAGCTAATTTGTACTTTTTAATCCTGTCACCTTTTTTTACTCCCTGATCCTCCTCCCATCTGACAGTTTGTTCTCTGTATCTATGAGTCTATTTCTGTTTTGGTTGTTCATTTATTTTGTTTTCTTAGATTCCCCATATAAGTGAAATCATCTGCTATTTGTCTTTCTCTGTCTGACTTATTCACTTAGCATAATACCCTCTAAGTCCATCCATGTTGGCCCTGTACATGATAGGTGTTTGCTAAGTTCTCTGCACTGCCTGAGAAGATGACATATCTCCTTTGGGGGAGGTATGCCTTGAGACCTTTGCAAAATCCTGCCCACATTTAAGAAGACCACTATTCCATTAGGAGGCATCATCATTTTATTCCTCACTACAGACTTATCTTGTGTATGTTCTGAACAGCTTCGCAAATCCCCCCCTCCCCCCGCCGCCTTTTTTTGTAATGAGCATATGGTGGCCTCGTTCATGTGGTAAATCAGAACCACCACAATATTTGACTTTTCACAATTTAATGCTTCTGCACCCTCTGTTCTCTGTCTGAAAAATAAACTCCTTGACATTCTTTTCTCTTCCTTAGTAGAATTAGCAGGTAACTCGATATTCATCTGCTAGGGCCACCATAACAAAGTGCCACAGACTAGGTGGTTCAAACAACAGAAATTTAGCATCTCTCAGTTCTGCACATTGCCTCCTTCTGAGGCCTCTTTCCTTGTTGTGTAGATGGTCACCTTCTCCCTGTGTCTTCACTCATGGTCATCCCTCTGTCAGATTGAGTCTTTAAAGACCCTATTTCTAAATACAGCATTATTCTGAAATATGGGACTTAGTATTTCAATTTATGAATTTGAGTGGGACACAATTTAGCCCATAACCCTCTCTTTTGGGACTCCCCTCCCCAATACGGAGATAGAACTTCTCATTTCATGAGCATGACTGTGAACCAAAAAGTCAAGGAGAGACGAGCACAGCTGGCCAAGGAGCAGGGTGCCTCAGCAGCACTTCTCAAACGTGAATGTGTCCGGGAGTTACTGAGAAAGCTTATCAAAATGCAGATTCTGATCTGTAGTCCTGGGAGGGGCCAGGAATGATGAATTTCTAACTAGCTCCATGCTGTTGGTCCAAGGAAGGATCACACTTTGAGTAGAAGGAAAGCTGATACTCAATTATTGAGTGGTTTTCAAACTCTTGACATGGGAAAATTATGGATTACATTGTGAACCTTTGGGGTCCCTTTCAAAAAGATAAAATTTCTACAAACTTGTGGACACCAAATTTTGCTCTCTGATTATATCAAGAATCAGACTTGGCGGTATAAACTCACATATTCGGCTGGGCTAGCTGTTCTTGCTGAGGAGTCCTGGTTGTCAAAGGCTCCCTCACCAGGGTCCATCCTAACAGCCATAACGAGCCATTTGGCTGGACTTTGCTAATGCCACACAGATGGACCCAGCCACAGAGATTACAAAATTCCGCAGATAGAGGGAGGAAGCCAGGGTGGCTGCTGTGAACAATTAGGTGGTCACATATTTCTGGGGAAAAGGCTCTTGACCCCCGCCAACGATATGCTTCAGCAGCTCATGATTAGAGCCTTTGATAGAAGAGTAGGAATGTACTAGTATAAAAAGCGTCTCTCCCTCCATTCACTTAAAACACCCATCATTCACTGCTGGGGGCCCAGCTCTCATTAGAGTGAACATGAGTTATTCCCAGGCAGATGGAAGTCTCAGATGCCAAAGCACCTTTTAGATTTCACCAGCCTTGTTAGCTCATTTAAACCATCACTTCTCTCCTGGAGGCCCTTCGAAGCTTGCATTATACACAGCTGCCCCAACGCTCTTAGAGGCGCTCCTGGAGAGGAGCAGCATAGAGAGGGTCTGGATGAGTCGATGGGATTCCTCACCCCCAGTCAGAATGCCCAATGACCAGCAAAACCTGCTACTTTCATGCTGTCGAGGACTAGAGTTCAGAGAAAACTAGGAGCACACAGAGCAGCTGTATGCTGAGCCTATCGGTGAGGGGTCTGAGGTCTGGGCTCTTTGGCTGGGTTTTGAAATATGTTCAATGAGTAATAATAGCTAAGAGACCACCATCCTTCATAGGAAGTAAATGGAGCATTCTTGAGTGAAAGGAGCTATAATTTAAACCCCATATATTTCAAAGTGATAATGTGTGTGTGTGTGTGTGTGTGTGTGTGTGTGTGTGTGTGTGTGAGAGAGAGAGAGAGAGAGAGAGAGAGAGAGAGAGAGAGAGAGAGAGAGAGAGACAGGTGTCATTTGTGCAGCTTTTATAGGTTTCTCTCTTCTTTTCCAGCACACCTGGCTACATTTTTGGGAAGCGTATCATACTGTTCCTGTTGCTCATGTCCGTTGCTGGCATACTCAACTATTACCTCATCCTATTTTTCGGAAGTGACTTTGAAAACTACATAAAGACGATCACCACCACCATCTCCCCTCTGCTTCTCATTCCCTAACTCTCTGCTGAATGCAGGGATGGTGCTCTCATCTGATCAATACCTAGAAGTCATCATCACTCAGCCCTTGAGAGATGCAGCCCCTCTTAGATAGGAAATAAATCTAATGACCATCTAGGCTTCACAGCTTGAGTTCGCCATGCTTTCCTGGAAGAAAATAATCCTGCATCAGCTCCACCCCTGGAAAATGGCAGTATCCAGGATTTGTTACCCAGTCCCACTCTCTATGTTCCTTGCCTTATCCTGCTTTCTGAAGATGTTTTGGGTCCAGATTTGTGTTTTCCTAAAATAAAATGTAGAGACATGTTTGAAGCTAGTGTTTGAATTTTGTGTGTGTCTGTTGCTAAAATTGAATAACTAGTTTGTTTTACTCAACCTAAATGATGATAATAAGACATACATTATACACACACACACACGCATGCACACACGCACACACACACCCGGAAGGGTATCCACCAAAATGTCAACTGTGATTATCTCTTAATGAGAAAATCCCATTAAACAAAGAAACAGAAGATACATAACTGAAGCCTTGCCTTTCCTAAGAAGCCTTCCCTAACTCCAGGTTGGTCTATGTTGCCTTCTGACCTCCCACAGCACCCTGTGCACATCTCAAGATATTTCTTAAGAAGTGCCACTCTGCCCCACTAAATCATCAGCTCTTGAATATCCCCAATGTCCTGTTGTTTTTTTCATGTGCTATGCTCAGGATGGGCCCATAGCAGGTACCAATGACTCAAACTATCTGGGAACTCAAACAAACATCCTGTAAAGTGTTCTATTATAGGGGACTGTAGGTGTGAGTTTTATGAGATTAAGATGTGCATTTTTAAAAAATACTTTAATGAGATAAATTCTGGAGAAATGCCAAAACAAAAACAAAAACAAAAATAACAAAAAAAAGGAAAGAAAAGAAAATGCATTATTTGTCCTACAGACAAACAGACTACCTGAAGAATCATTTGTTGACTGTGCACCCCGCTCCCCACCTCTCGGCCCCATGAGGACTAGGTTGACTCATATTATTTAGTTTGAATGTGCTGTAACTTAGTGCCAACACCTATAATAAGGCCAGGTCCATCGCAGATGCCCCCACATAGTGTTGAATAAGTGAATAAGTGAATGATTGAGCTCATAGACTGCTGGCTGGCAGTATTTAATAAAATATGTGTTGAGTCATTTCCCATATTGTGGATAGACTCGTGGTGGTCCAACCATCATAATACATGGTGTCCTTTGGCACAAAAAGCACAATTTGGGAGATGTCTGGGTGTGGTCAGGAGTCCAGGACACCCCACAGAGAGAAGCTAGCCCCTACAGGGGAGTCAACTCATCAGGGCTGAGCTCTCAGTTGAGGTGACCAGCAAGAGGTGAGTGCCCTTCAATCCCAGCTGAGTCTTTAAGGGTCCCCATCTTAGGCAGGAAGAGGCAAGTCTAGAGGTCAAACCTCCCTCAACTTCCCCTGAGTTGCCTGGTTGGGGAGTGGAGCAGATGAAGACAAGGAGTTTGGCCTGTGTGGTGTCCGGGTCAATTGCCTCATGTGAGATGCTCAAGGCAGCAGATCTCTGGACTTGGGGAAAAGCTCCCAGGCGGACAGTCTGGCCTATCTGATGGTGCTGGCTAAAGCCTGCCTGGGCTTTCCCTGCCGAACCTATCCAGCAGAAGCTTCTTAGTGCCATTGCTTTTGTAGAGTTGCTTCTGCTCTTACTAGTAGCTCCCCGTTGAGAGTAGGACTCGAATATCCTAGCTGGGCATTTCTGTTCTTGGTGACAGGAAAAATCATGGCCAGCTTCAAGGGTGACTTGGCCCCTAGGCCCACCTCAGCCTGGGCCTGGTTTGCAGGGTGATTGATTGTCGCAGCTTGCCTGAGGCTGAGGAGCTCCTGGGAGGCTGGGCTTTCAGTTTTAAAACTGAGGTAGTCCTGGGAAAACCAATATGAGTTGTCTCATTAAGCGTGGACTAGACCAGAAAATTCCCAGTGGATCCTGGGGAAACCTTAGCTCCTAGAAGCCACACTGTGCAAAATGACCATAGGACCTTGCAGTGCAAGGAGAGGAAATGATGAGATGGCCCATTCAGAGGCTCTGTGGATGGTGGCCTGAATGGAGCATGTGTAACTGAGGGCAAGAGGGGTTAAGATGTGGCTGGAGCAGGCTTCCGGATGCACAGAAAAGAGTCTCAGGTGCAGGAGGGGCTCCTCCTCTGATGGAAGGCAGTACTGAAGTGGTCAAATTCTCTGTCTTCAGGGCTCTGGGCCTGGACTGAATTTGTCACCTCCTCAGTTCTATGACTTTTCCCTAAGCCTCAGTTTTCTCATGTGTTAGACTGGGATAATAATAGTGCCAAATTTAGAGAGCTGTTGTGAAAGATAGTAGCATAAAGCAAATAAAAATGGTGAGCACATAGTAAATACTGAATATTACTATTATCTATTATTGCTGTATTTGTTATTGTTATCTTATTGTATTAGTTTTCTATTGCTGCAGAACAATTCCCACAAACATAGTGGCTTAAAAACACATACATTTACCATCTCACAGTTTCCATGGGTCAGGTGTCCTCAGGGTGAGCTGGGTCCTCTGCTCAAGGTCTTACCAGGCTGTAATCAAGGTGTCACTCTGAGCTGTGATCTCTGCTGAGGCTTCGGGTTCTCTTCCAGGCTCACTGATTGTTGGCTCAGGGCTTTGCAGTTGTAGGACTGAGGCCCCCAGTTCCTGGAGCCCCTTCCCTGACTCATGGCCTTCTACACAACATGCTGGTTTTCTTCTTTAAGGCCAACAGGAGGGTATCTTTGGTGCTTTTTTCATTTCTGACCTGTAGACCCACTTTTATGGGGCCTACCTGATTAGGTCAGGCCCAACCAAGGCAAGATCCCCTTTGATTAACTTGAAGCCAACTGGTTGAAACCTTAGTTACAGTTGCAAAATCCTTTTTCTTTGACTTTATCATGCAACAGTGTGATCACACTCATGGGGAGGAGATCATGCAAGGTGTGAGTCAGTTTAGGACTCTGACTGCCTCTCTTGTCTTCGGGAGCCAAAGGGAGCTGAGTAGACGATGACGTTGCGGGTGCTCTGGGCAGAAGCAGGCTAGAATGTGTGTGTGTGGTGCGTGTGTGTGTGTGTGTGTGTGTGTGTGTGTGTGTGTGTGTCTGCATGCCCAGTGGCCAAATTTGTACGTGTGAACACCTTGGGGAGAATTCTATGAGGCAGGAGGCTAGGGTCCCTTCCAAGTCCTGAGGACAGGGCTCCTTAATCTCCTTAACAGAACAGATGAAGCTGAGACATAACATAAGTGAGCCTGGCTGGTGTTGCTCAGTGGTTGAGCATCGACCCATGAACCAGGAGGTCACAGTTCATTTCTGGTCAGGGCACATGCCTGATTTGCAGTCTCGTTCCCCTATAGGACCATGCAGGAGGCAGCCAATCAATGATTCTCTCTCATCATTGTTGTTTCTATCTCTCTCTCCCTCTCCCTCTCTAAATCAATTATATATATACTAGAGGCCTGGTGCACAAAAATTTGTGCACTCGGGGGGAGGGGTGTCCCTCAGCCCGGCCTGTGCCTTCTCGCAGTCTGGGACCCCTTGAGAGATAACGACCTGCTGGCTTAGGCCTGCTCCCGGGTGGCAGAGGGAAGTCCTAATCCCTAGGTGCAGCCCCTGGTCCGGCTCAGAGCAGGGCCGATTGGGGACTTGGGACGCCGCCCCCTGTCATGCACAGAGCAGGGCGATCTGGAGGTTGCGATGCCACCCTCAGTCACGCTCAGGGTAGGGCCAATTGGGGGGGTTGGGGCACCATCC
>NW_006290676.1:945814-958690 GCF_000327345.1 Myotis davidii | reverse complement strand
ATTTCTGGCCTTTGCTTACAATGTTGCAATCCTGCTGGCTGAAGTCCGGTGGTATTTGTTACAGTTTCTTAAACTGCAGGCTCAGAGGCCTGCAGCCGCAGGCGGGGAATGTTGGTTTCCTCCGTCACTGAAGCAAGCAAGCCTCATGTTAGTTTCAAGCTGCCTGGCTGCTGGCGGCCATCTTGGCTGACAGTTAATTTGCATATCTCGCTGATTAACCAATGAAAAGGGTAGCGGTTGTATGCCAATTACCACGTTTCTCTTTTATTAGTGTAGATATATTTTAAATAGGTGCACTCCTCCTTCCCCTTCTATTTTGACTAAAATAGGATTCTTTTCATGCTGAGAACCTCCCTGGCTGTGAAGAGGGAATCTGTGCAGCTGTTTTTTTCTATTCCCCTCTCCTCCACCCCATGCTTCCTCCAGTTCAGGACATGTCCCACCATCACTCAGTTGCTCTTCCTTCCCACCCCATGTCAATCATTACATGGAGCTCTGTCAGCTCTACTTTAAGGTACATCCCATGGCTGGCCCCTCCTCACCATCCCCATGCTGTCCCTGCTGTCTGAGTCAATGCCAATCTCTCTCCGGGAAGCATCCATGGCCACTTCCCTCAGCTCTATATTACATGCCCTTGCTGAAAATCTGCGAGGGAATTTCATTGCTCTTAGGACAAAGGTTTATCCTTGACGTGGCTGTGTGAGGCCTGTGCAATGGTTGGTACCTGTGGCCTCTCTGCACACTGTCCCTTGTTCACTCCCTCTGCTTGCTCAGCTCCACCCACACTGGCCCGCACCCAGATGGCTTGGTGCTCCTACCTTCCTTTATTCAGTGTCTGCCAACGGTCACCTGCTCATGGAGCCCTCCAGGACCACTGCACCACATCTGCATAGAAGCCCAGTCCTTCCTTGGCCCCACCCCCATCTCCTACCCTCCCTTCCTTCTCTTCTGTGTACTTATCACCACCTGACATTAGATCACTGACTTACCCGGTTACTCATCTATTGTCTGTCTCCTCCACTGGAACAAGAGTTTCAAAAGGGCAGACTTTGCCTATGTTGTTTACCCCCATCCCAGGGCCGAGAACAGTTCAATTATATAATCAGTGCTCAAGACATACCTGATGAGCTAAGGACAGAACAGACAGGGTTGTGGGATGGTGTCCATCGGGTGTGTGTGACCCTGTGGGGTGGGGGGTAGGAGGTGATGATGGCTAAAGGGCTAAGAGCAAATCTGGGACCAATCGCCTAAGAGAAGTTCTCAAATTTCAGTGCACAATGTTCCAGCTGGGGAACCTGTTAAAAATGCAAGCCTTTAGCGCCACCCCCAGAGAAATGATTGGTAGGTCAGGGATAGGGTTCAGGAATTCATGTTCTTAAGATTCTCAGGCTTTTCCTGATGCAGCTGGTGGCAGACCACGCTTTCAGAAGCTCTTAGCTTGAGAGCTGTACCATCAATACCAGCCACATGCAGCTACCGAGCCCCTGAAATGAGGCTGCTCTGACTTGAGTATGCTGCAAATGTGAAATGCACACCAAATTTTGAAGGCAATGTAAAAAAGTAAAATATTTCAATAATGGTTTTATATGGATTACCATTGAAATAATAATCTTGTGGCTCTATTGTGTTAAATAAAATGTATTATTAGAATTAATTTTACCTCTTTCTTTGTAATTTTCTTAGTAGTGGCTACTAGAACATTTTACATTACAGGTGAGGCTTGTGTTATATTTCTGTAGGACAATGACCTAGTTCTGTGGGGCCCAGCAAGTTCTCAAGGCTGAAAAGAAACGCTGGCCCTTACCTTAGGTATGACTTATCGCAGACAATACTAAAACATGTGCCAATAAAAATTGCCATAGGACACCAACTGGTTTTGTCTGAATCTGGAAAATAGTTCTTCAAAGCTTGTTACCATGATCATGAGGGTGTTTCATTAGGTATTTCTGATCACAAAAGTGGCACATTATTAAAATATCGTTTTTATGGTACCCTAGAGGCAAAGGTTATCTGAATGTGGAGAGAGAGGCAGTTTGTGGAACGGTTGTATAAATGAAATCACTGGAAAACAGTGCGCTCGATTGAACGTTGGCTCAGGGGCGAATTCTTATTAAAATGTTTAGGTAGCAGTTTCTGTTCATTTCTGCAGAATTGCTCTCCAAATTAAAAATCTGGCTCAGCACCCTAATAGCCCTGAGTCCCAGAAGAAGTTTATCCTCTTTTTTTCCTACTATCCTTGCTTAAGCTCTTAGTGCTCTGCTGGTAGACAGTGCAGATTGTCTGTAAGGAGCACCTGCATAAAATTTACCATCACCCTGCAAACCGGCACGCTCCCCCTTGCCTCAAAGAAGTCAACGCAGGCTTCAAGAAAATCAGAAGATCTATTCACAGAAAAGCAACAATTCTGTTTCTGTTTCAATCATTTTTGGAAACAATTTTTAATGGATTTTGGCCTTAATACTGAAGTTGCTGCAAAAATGGACTTGCTGTTTAGTAGACTGGAAACACCACATAAACATAATTAAATATAAACTTTATCAGAATTCAAGTTAATAAACAGCTGCTCAGCTAATTAACAAGAGGGCAAAAGAATGAAGATTTGGTGCACGACCTTTTAGTTCTGTGTGCATACATTCAGGTCCTCAATGGCGACCAGCACGTGCCACAGCACTGTCAAGAAATGTCTATTCTCATCTGGAGCCAGGAGGCCACCCTCTCTGGGTGCATAACTCCCTCCCTCCCCCCAATTATATTTCAACTTATTGATGCACTGGCCAGTGACGTATACAGAGTGCTAGCTGATATGATTGACCCCATGAAGCTGGATAAAAAGAGGGGGGTCTGAGGGAAGGCTGTGTGTGTGTGTGTGTGTGTGTGTGCGCGCGCGCAGTTCCTACCTACTGAGAAGGAAAAACCACAGTAACATTTTGTGATTCAGTGAATCCTTCCCCCTTCAATCACCTGGATTAATGGTGACCACAGAAAGCTTAGCTAATGCCTGAGCCTCATCTCATTGCAACCCTTGTCTCAAAGCCCTTCCTTTCCTGAGTTTCCTGCCTTCATTCTTCCTATGTATTGAGGCTATAATTGAGAAATTAAATGAGAGAGACCAGACAGAGAAAGTAAGTGAGTTGCCAAGAAGCTGAGATGTGCTTATGTGCTCTTCTAGAATGTTCGGCTTTACCTCCGTGAGGGATTCTCACTTGGTTATCATGAAACAAGTAAAATAAAATCTGAGCCCAGGGCCTGATCTTCATAAATGGTAAAACATATAAGTAAACAAATAAGTAAATAAATAAATAAGCCATTGCTTATACCTCTTATCACTCTTTTTTGTTTGTTTGTTAATCCTCACAGGAGAATTTTTTCCATTGATTTTTTTAGAGAGAGTGGAAGGGCAGGGGAGAGACAAAGAGAGAAACATTGGTGTGAGAGAGACACAGCGACTGGTTGCCTCCTGCACATACCCTGACCAAGGCCAGGGCCATAGCCTGCAACTGAGGTACATGCCCTTGATCAGAATCGAACCCAGGACCCTTCAGTCCAGAGGGCACCACTCCATCCACTGAGCTAAACCAGCTAGGGCTTATCACTCTTTTTATTGTTCATTAGGAAGCATTCTAAAGCATAGCATCAGAAAAACTCCTGCCATTGAGAGCTAACTTGGTGTTTGGTTCAGTCAGACCCAAGAAAAGAGGAAAGGTGAAGGAAGTGTCATTGATGGGTCAGGAAATAAGAGGAGAAAAGAGAAGAAAGAAAAAAAAAATCAATAAAATGAAAATGTTGAAGCGGCACTTTGAAGTATGTGAAGAATACAGAATACACTGCTGCTTGTGTGCAGAGATCAAAGCTGCTACACCCAGAGGTAAGCCTGGTGTAATAGAGGGTCTTTGTCTCAAGGGTGCTACCTTTTATTTGGGGGAACAAAATTGTTTATGAACAGATAGTCAATAGTTTACCCTACAGTGGGCAGGAATAGCAGTAGAGACCATGGGATCTCAGAGGAGGCAGTGGCTGCTGCCCCAAATAGTCAGGGATAGGGAGGAGGGACCTCACTGGGGCCTAAATGAGCAGACTTATGATTGTGATAATGGGGGAAATGTGCTCGTTGGTGAGCTATATGACCCAGAAACCACTTAGCTGGGCACACACCTCTTCTTGGACCCTGGAGGTTGGACTCATTCAGTTTTACAGATGGCTATAATCTAGAATGTTTTTATATTAAGGCAAACATGGGTATATTTAATGTGATAGAAATGCAAAATCCATATGATTTCTTAACATAAAACACAAGACTTGAAAGCAATATCTTTCCCTGTGTTTCTATGTTCTGTAGTCACCCTCCGCTGTGGTTGAGGGAGACTTTGGTAAAAAGTTTTGCGAGATACTGGACCTTGAACCCCGGGCTCAGGAGGACATAGTAAGCAAACCACTTTGACTGGAGTGAAGGATTTCGGGGAGGAAAGCCCATGGGTTAGGTGTGTGAAGATGTTAGGTGCCAGCCAGGCTATGGGATCTGGATGTGATCAGTAGAGTTGTTGAATGTGTTTTTTTGTTTTTTTGTGTCTTTTTATTTTTTGAGAGAGAATGATGACTTGTGGAAAGAAGAGCTTTAATACAACATTCTGGCAGCTTTGTAGAAGATAGTTTGGAGAAAAGAACTAGCTAGATGCAAAAGAGGAAACAAGCTGGAAATAGTGGGTAGGTAACAATTTCAATGGTCTAAATGCAAGATGGTGGCTGAGGGAATGGAGAAGACAGAATGGAAGATGTAACATTATGAATAAATAACCAACAGGAAGTATGACTGGTTGAATGAGTGCAGGAAAAGGGGAATAAAGAACTCGTGGTTTTGAGCATTTTTTTTTAATCCTCACCTGAGGATATTTTTCCATTGATTTTTAGGGAGAGTGAAGAGAGAGGGAAAAACAGAGAGAAACATCAATGTGAGAGAAACACATTGATTGGTTGCCTCTTGCAAGAGCCCTGACCAGGGCCTGAGCCTGCAACTGAGGTACATACCCTTGACAGGAATCGAACACAGGTCTGTTTGGTCCGCAGGCTGACACTCTATCCACTGAACCAAACTGGCTAGGGCTTGAGTGTGATTTTGAACATTCTCTATCATATTCCAGGCCCAGGGCTAGGTGTTGGGCATCAGTAGTGCTATGAAAGACAAGATCCCTGCCCTCAAGGGATGTTTATTCTAATAAGGACATTAAATAGAGAGTGCAGGTCACATAAGCTTGTGGACAGTTTCAACTTACAGTTCTGTGTAAATATCATGAAAAATTAACATCAAAGAACATTGGCTAGCCACTTATAATAAGGAGAAATGAGAATCCCTAAACCCTTGATAACAAACTTGACAATGCCTTTATTACTCTCTCACTGTGTGCCAGACACTGAACTATGTGTTTTGTATGCTTTATTTTATTTAATCCTTTAATAATCTACAGGTGAGGACATCTGCCCCAAGGTCAAAGAGTTAGGAAGTAGCATATCCAAGATCCAAATTCAAGATTATTTTATCTTAAAGCTGTGAATTGACTTTATCAAATAGGTCCAAGCACAACTCCTGGGTAATTTGGGGTATATGGTGGCATTGAGACATTTATGGCAGATGAGAGTTAGCTATGTGCTCATACCTCACCATCATGTTATTAAGAAAGAAATTCTCAGACCAAATCTGGCCTCAGATTTGTACAAAACAAACATTCCTTTAGAAAGCAGGCCCAGGACAGTTTATACAACTGTAAGCTTGATGAATTCCATCTCTTGAGCACCTTTTAGAATATCTCACCCAGCCCTCCATACTCGAATGCTTAATTGTATCATTCAGAGTCTATTTCTGATAGTCATCATGTAGATTAGCAAGCCTCTCATTTCAGCAATAAACACTTATTTCTGACACTCACTATCTTAATTTCCAAAGCCTCAGGTGATGACAGATCCCAAGAGCTGATGTCTCTCTGCTTTATTGCCGCTGTACCATCTCTGGAGGCTGACTTATTAGAGCATCTCAATGCCCTAAGAGTCAAGGCTCCCACTAACATCTCCTGTTCCCATGCACAATGTCAAATGATTTTGAAATATGGACATCATAAAGTAAACCCATACTCTTAACTATGACTCCTTAAAACCTATAAAATAGATTTCTTTAAAAAATTGGTCCTGATAAAGTATTTATATTATTTATTTATTTATTTATTTATTTATTTATTTATTTATTTATTTTTGGCTAGGGAATCTTAAACTCATGGCCTGGGAGTAACAATAACAGCTAATGATAACCAGCTTTCATTATGGGCAAGGCACTGTGCCAAGAGCTTCAGATGTATCTTTATTTTTGATTTTTTAAACTTTTCTTTTTAATCTTCACCAGAGGATATGTTTTCATTGATTTTTAGAGAGAGAGGAAGGGAGAGAGAGAGAAACATCAAACCTACAACCTAGGTATGTGCCCTGACCAGGTGTCAAACCCACAGCCTTGTGGTGTATGTAACCATGCTCCAACCAACTGAGACACCTGGCCAAGGCTACCTCATTTATTCTTCAAAGCAAACTGATAAGCAACATATTACTATTACAGACCTGCTGTACAAGCGAAGAGAATGCACGTTGGAGAGAGCAAGTAATTGAACACAGATACCACAATTCACAACTGATAGTTATGGGATCAGGGTCTGGACCTGAGGGGTAGGGAAGCTGAAAACACTGAAATTTTACTCAAAATTCTGTGTGGGCATCCGTGTTGTTCATGTGTTCCTGGGAGTGGGGGTGGGGAAGGGTTGTGGTCAGTTTCTGTGACTTTAAGTGAATTATTGAAGGCTTTCAGCCCTGGGGTGGAAGCTGGCTCCGTCAGAATGCAGACGCCTGGCCTGACAGCTGCCAGTCGTAAGTCATAGTCCTAATGGAGGCACAAAGCAGATGCTTCATTTCCTCCTCTGCGGACAGACCTATTGAACCAGGTCTTTAAATCTGAAAACACAGCAATGTTGTCCTAATTTATGGAAAACATGTCGGGTAAGAAAAATCACATTCATAAGAAATCAATTGATCCTTTGTATTTTCCAGTTCAGAAGTGGCTCAAAGAGCAGGGTGGCTCCACACCAGGGAACATAAAAGTGCAGGTCTTTTTCTCATGGTTTGTCAAAGAAATGCATGTCTCCTACCAGAGACTTCTTTTCTTTTTCGCCTCTAGACTAAAAAATCCAATTGCTGGGTCTCCACTTAATATGTCAAAACACAACCCCTAACTTCCCCAACATCCAAATAACTCCCCCCAGCCTCCACCCGCCACCCTGTAAATGGCAACTCTGTACTACCTGCTCAGGTCAAAGCCTCAAGGTCAACGTTGACCCCTCTTTCTCTCTTACTACACATCCAATTCTCAGCAAATCCTATCAATTTTACCTTCAAAAGATGTTTTGAAAACCTGATCATTTTCACCACTCTGCCATCTCCACCTTGTTCTAAAATTCTGCAGTGAAGACACAGATCTTGCCTGTTTCGATTACTGTCCTATTTCAGTTCCTGGATCACAGCGGACACATAGTGGGTGCTCAGTATTTAATGAGTAGATGTCTTGCCTGGATTATTGTAGTAATCCCCTAACTCTGATGTCTCACCTTTGGCACTACTGACATTTTGGGCCTGTCAGAGCCAGCAGCAAGAGCACCACACAGCTCCGCTGGTAAATTCTCCTATGCGACTACGCCAGGGCTGGTTCCTGCTTGAACCCTGCCCACTGTACTAACTGTTGGGAACTTAGTCCAAGTTCCTCCTTTCTCCTCTGCTCACTAGTAACAGGTGTTGGGTCTGAGCCCCTCTGCCTGGGGCTGGACTTTCTAGGACACCATGTCCTAGATGGAGAAGCCATGAGAGGTTGTGGGTATATAAGAATGAGTCTTTATTGCTGAAGCCAGTGGCTATATCGCCATCAGACAAGAACAGTCCTCACAGCAAAGTCCATATAGGCAGGCAGCTGGACACCAGCTGGTGAACATATATCTTTCCCATAAGCAGCATCAGTCTCTGTACCCACAGCTATTATCTGAGCAGCCACTCATCACCTCACATCGTAGCGGTACCTGAGCTCCCTGGCTCAGCAGCTTCTCCTGTCTCCTGCCCAGCTGCTCTCTCTAGTAGACTTCTTCACACACTCCATCTTCACTGCTCTCTCTCCATACTCCAGCAGACTTCTTCTCACTCCTGCCTTAGCCAACTCCAGCCAACTAGGTGGTTAGTAACCTACTTTTATACCATTTAGACAAAGAAGGCTTTGTGCCAATAGTGACATCAATCATATTTGCTACTGAAGGGCACAGTGTACCATGTGTCCTTGCACCAGCTCATGGTATCTTAGCCTGATTAGGATTCCCAGGCTCAGAGTCCTTGGCCATCCCATTTAGGCTGATGCCCAGAGCGGCCTTTGGCCATTCTGGGGTATTGATAATCAGGACTCTGTGCTCCCACTGGTTTTGACTACCCAGGGACCTGGCATGGTTCCCATAGGGCCTCATGAAAGTCTCATGCACACTGTAGGATAGTTAATAGCATCCCTCCGCTCACCAGATGCCAGTAGCACACTCTGTCCCACCCATAACCATAACTTGTGTCCCACCCACCACCATAAGCAAAAATGTCTTCAGACATTGTCAAATTTTCACTAGGGAGCAGAACCAACCCTTGAGCTGGTCATCCACTTCAACACTCATGGCCCACAGTCTCTGAGTGTCCAGACTGACCCTAAACATGGAAGCCAAATACCTTTCAGCACTGATTAAGCCTCTCCCATCTCCTCCGACCTTGTCCCTCCCTGTGCCTCCCTCTGTCCCAGACCCACTCTTTGCTTATCCTCTGGACACACCAGACACATTTCTGCCTCAGGGCCTCTATGCAGGCTGTCCCCACCGCCTGGACCATCCTGGACTCCATACTAAGCCCGTACAGCAGAGTCCTTCCATTCTTGCCTCTCCATATCCCCTACCTTGTTTCTGGGCCCCTTTAACACTTACACCTCCTGATAGACACATGTGCCCAGAATAGGGCCTGGCAGTGATTCGGTGCTCAAAAAAGTCACTGAGTGAATGACAAATGAGCAGGTGGGTTGGACACAGAAGAGGGTGGTTCTGTTGGTGGTCTTCATTGGCCTCCTTCCTCTTCTGTCTTTGGCTCTCTCCTAAGTCTTTCTGAGTCACAGGTGGTTCTCTTTTCTCCTCACACTGAACATATGAGCAGAACTAAACAAATAGTGTAAATAGAAGCCCATGTAGATAACCAAAAGCCTCGCAGGGAATGTCTTCCAGAACCCAGCTTGGACCCAGTCCCCTGTGTGTCCCAGGATTTGGGCTGTATTGGGAGTCACTGGTACAGCTTAGTGGTCTGTGCTTAGAATTTGGAGTTGGATGGCCTGTGTGCATCCAGGTATTCCCTGACCCCTTATGTGCTCACAGGAAATTTACTTTTACCACCTGTCTTCCAGGCCCTCCCTCATCTGGAAAATACAATGAATACTAAGACAGAATTCCCAGGGCTGCTGTGAGGATTAATTGTACATGTAAAAGATGTAGGTATGTAATAGTTCTTCACAAGTATTTGCTAGTATTATCGGTCTGCATATATGCTGTCTGCATGAGATTTGGTGCCTGGTGAGATGACAAAGCTTTGAAAATTTCTGCAAGACATTCGTTCATTCAGTCCACATGTATTGACAGCCTACTATGTGTTACATGTTGTTCTAGGTACTGGGGATATGGGTAAATGGAACAAACAGAGTCCTGTCTTCCTGAAGTTTACATTCTCCTGGGAGGATACAGACAATATGCAAGTAAACAAATCATCAGATAGTGGCCAGCGCTATGATCAGAATAAAACAGGGTGATGAGATGGGAAGGAGAGGAGAGGGGAGAGGAGGGTTATTGTAGGTTTTACGATCTGGAAAGCTGCTTTGACAGGTGACTTTTAAGCTGTTACTGGAATGACTTCAAGGTAGCAACCAGCCAAACACGGGTGGCAAGACTTTTCCAGACACTGTAAGGGATGAAGCCTGGTGTGTTTGAGCAGAAAGGAGACAAGTGTGGTGGGATGGAGTGAGTGTCAGCAGAAAGTGGAGGTTGACTTGTAGTACATTGTAGACCACAGGAAATGGTCTGGGTACTTTTTTCTTAAAGGGCTAGGGAGTCATCAGAAGGCTTAAGGCTGGGGAATGGCATTTTACAAAGATTCTGCTGGTCCAAGTGGAGAAGGAACTGAGGGGCAAGCAAAACAATAGGGACACCAATGGAGGACTAGAACAAGTGGGGGTCACAATGTGATGCTTAGGTGCAGTTCTCAGCCTTGTTAACAAGAGGTGTCAGCACACCAGCGAGGACGTGGTACCAGCTAGCTGGTAGTCCTCCTGCCTCTGGAAAAAGCTGGCTTGCCCCCCAGGCCTCTTGCTTTTTTTTCCAAGGAGGTTTTAATGTAAACTTGTAATATCATCAGTGTGGGGCAAATGGGTAAGGCTAGATTCTCTTTACTTCTAGAATCATCTCCTATGGCTCCTAGGGATATTAAGAAAATCAGCTAAAATAGTGCTGAATCTAACAGGAGAACAATAGCTTTTATACAAAAGCCAATCAAGAATTCCATGCTGACAATGGGCTGTACTTATTAAATATCAGTGATATAACTACTTGTGGACGATGTTTGTTTTAAGAGTCTTTAAAAAACACATAGAACTTCTTCCAAAGGTTAAAAACAGAAAAGTCCCGTGTGCTCCTGTTGTATAAATTCTATTCAGAATGAGGCTGTGTGTTTTAGATTTCATAAACAGTTACTGGGTTGGAAGGATTTCTTTTCTGGATCCAGTAGACTGAAGGCCAAATTTTGTTGTTTTTTGCTGTTCTAATTTACACCACTCTTTATAGTCCTGCCATTTTCCATACTTAGAATGCTTTCCAAAATGCAGGGAAGAGACCAAATGAAGTTGCTAGAAATCTTCTCCCTTCTGGTTATTCAGAAGAAGCACAGCACCCCTGACAATGGGACTTATGCCCTAAAACAGTAGTCTTGGATCAGACCATGTCTGCTTCCCCTCTGTTGGTCTACCCAAGATCATTTATTGGGCAGCCTGGTTTGTTTGTTTATTTATTTATTTATTTAAAGATTAAAAAAACCATTTTCATTGATTTTTAGAGAGAGGAAGGAAAAGGGATAGAGAGGTAGATATATCAATGAGAGAGAAACATTGATTGGCTACCTCCTACAGGCTCCCCATCAGGCATGTGCACTGACAGGTGACCTCCTGGTTCATGGGTCAACGCTCAACCACTGAGCAACATCAGCCAGGCTGGGCAGAACACCCAATTAAATTTGAATTTCAGATTTTAAGAAATGATTATTCTTAAGTGTGTCCCAAGCATCACATGGATAGTTACTAGAAATTTAAATTGAACCCAGCTGGAGTGGCTCAGTGGTTGAGCATCAGCCTATGAACTAGGAGGTCACCCTTCAATTCCCGGTCAGGGCACATGCCTGGATTTTGGGCTTAATCCCCAGAGGGCAGTGTGCAGGAGGCAGCTGATCAATGATTTCCTCTCATCATTGATGTTTCCATCTCTCCCTTCCTCTCTGAAATCAATAAAAATATTTTAAAATATTTAAATTGAACTGGGTATCCTGGGTTTTTATTTGCTACAATGGCACCTCCAGCTCTGATTGGAAGCAAGTGTGAAGCCTTCCTGGCAGCAGGAGCCACTGACGCCACACCTCTGCTGCCTCCTTGGGCCTGTCCATCTCTGGACTTGTCAACATACAGCAAGAGGGTATTGTCAATGAGGTGGTCAGCTCTCACTTTACCTACTTTCTTGTAGGACATTCTCTCCTTTACCTGCTTTATAGTACAGGCAGCCCATTATCCATCCATCCATCCATCCATCCATCCATCCATCCATCCATCCATCCAGCAATCCATCCATCTGTCCTTACAGACTATCCATTTGAAACATATTTCTAGAATTCCTTTTAAGTATCAGACACTGTGCAACAAATCCATAATCTCCCTGAGAACATGTCATGTGAACGATTCATATTCTGTCTTGGAGCCAACTCCTTGGAAGCCTTCCAGTGTACAGGAAGCAGCTGTTGTGATAAACACAGCAGCTCTGATTCCAGCATCACTGTACCTGTCCAACTGAGCCTACATACCTCAGATGACACTGGTTGCCCTGGAACTAGTCTTTACCTGTGAAATGTGGTATAAGGAAGCTGAAAGATAGGTAGGACTGTCTGATTGTATCAGTTAGGGAAGGCTATTTGTTGTAACAAATAGACCTCGATGTATATAATCACACTAAAAGTTTATTTCTTATTCTGGTAGTACTCTGGGAAGTTGCAGAGGTTGGTGAGCAACTCTCTTCAACACAGTCTTACAAGCTTTGGAATGGCACAGACTCTGCTATCTCCACCAGGTCATTGGTCATTGGTTACTTACCTGGTTGCTCAGAGGGCATCATTATTTACCAGCCAGGAGAGGATGAGGGCATGGAGGCATGCATAGAGATTGTAAGGCCAGGCCTGGAAATGGCCTACATTGCTTCCTCTTGTATCCCTTGGCTAGCCACATGGCCACTACGAGTTGCAAGGGAGGCCAGATAATGTGTGAGGAGGAAGATGATAAGAATATGGATTTTTTTTGATGTTTAATTATGTCTTATTTTTTTTTTGATTTTTAATTTATTTTTTTTATTACAAAGGGTGTTACATATGTGTCCATTTTTTCCCCCCTCCCAAGACAGTCCCCTAGCCTCCCCTATCCCCCAGTGTCTTATGTCCATTGGTTATGCTTATATGCATGCATACAAGTCCTTTGGTTGATCTCTCCGCTACCTC
>NW_006290676.1:934136-939561 GCF_000327345.1 Myotis davidii | reverse complement strand
TTCTTTTACGGGCACTGCATGGTCAGGTCATCTCTTCAGGCTGCCCCTTTTAGGCTCAGACCTCCGTGATCACAGACCCCAGCTCTCAAATCCCCCGGCGCCAGGAATCCCGCGGATCGCCTTTCCCCAGTCAGGGGCTGTGCCTGTCCCAAGGGATGCGGCTGTCTGCCACGCGGTCTCCCTCCGACCCTCTGGGCTCAGAGGTCTGGCAAACTTTCCTGCCCAAATCCCTGGGTTTTTTTTACCTTTCCAGGGCAGTTCTGCCCTTCCGGGCTGCAAACCGTCTCACCAGCTGAGCACTTTCGCCAGTTCGGGGTGGGTGTTATTAGTTTCAGCTGCTCACTCCATTTGCTCCGGGACACGACCTGGGACGCGTCTGCCTATATCACCGCCATCTTCTTTCTCCAAGAATATGGATTTGATTAACTTCTCTGAACTTCAATTATCTCATTTGTGAAATATTTTCAAAGTCAATTGGTAAAATATGCTGGGACTCACCATTGGCAGGTTTGACAACATCTCCTAGTGTCCCTTTCCCATCCTGCCTGCTTCTTGGTTTTTGTCCTTCTTAAGCTATCTGCCAAGAGTGAAGCCACTTCATCTCACAGGATGTTTTTCAGGGGTTTCTTTACAGCCTGGTTGCTTGGGAACTCTAAGTGCATTTCTTAGAGTGCACTAGGTGGGGTGGTTCTGTCCCAAGGGAACTCTAAGGGGTGGGCTGGTGGAGTTGCTGGCATCTGGGCAGTTTCCATGGTGGCATATGAGCAGCTCACAGCAGGGAGTGGGGTGAAGTTCAGGGGCCCCCAAAAGCTTTGCAAGGAGTGCCTGGTTCTCAAGGAAACTGTGGCGTGGCCTCCAGGAAAGCCATGGCTAGAAGCTGAGATGGTAAGTTCTGCGCTTGTAAGTCTGGAACTGCCTGTGGCTGTAACTCGGAGCAGGTGACCTTTCATGATGGGCTAACTTGCATTACCAGCCTGCATTAAATTGCCCTGTTTTCACATCATTGAAACATTTATTTATTGAGCATCTGCATGCCAGACACTGTAGTGGATACTGGGAACCTGAGACTAAGACAATACTGGCCCTTGCCTGGCAGGGCTCCCAACCTAGAGGGTGAGATCAACGCACAGTACAATAGAGCATTGTCTGACCCAGGCAGGGCAGAGGTGGTGGGAAGCTCTGGGAGGAGAGTGGTGTGGCTGATGAGGAGGATTTCTGGAGGAAGGGGGACAGTTTGGTCTAAATAGTGGCTATAGCACTTGCAGAAGGTCATGTGCCTGGTGAGTGTGTGTGGGGGCGGTAACTCAGGAGCTTATTGGCCCCGAGGAGCAGGAGAACTCTAAGGATTTGGATCATATCCTGGGGAGAAGGGGTGATGGTGTGGACCCTGAAGCCTTCTCTGAGATGAGCATTTGAGGATGCTGAGTTAAATGGGTTCATGAATATTTAAAAATTTTAAAACTAGGATTCATAAAGAGGAAAGAAAAGCTCAGAAATGTTTCTTAATATTTGGCTAATTCAGCCCACTGATAAGTCCTGTCTCCATCTTTGAGTGGTCATGGTTTTATTTTGGAAAGTTGGCAAGCTTTAGGTTGCAATCCCTGTCCTGCAAGTGTATTCGTGTGTAGTGATGCTCTTCCCTCTTGCTCCGCGCAGCCTGGTGCCTGATCTCCACCTGAGACCCACCTTAATGTCCAGGTGTCTACACTACCTCATGGTGTGACCGACAATTCTGGTTCTAGGACCAAAAGTCCTGCGTCCCAGGAAACCCTCAGTCCCAGGACCAACCTCCAGGACAGAGAGAAAGGGCGGAGGCAGACCTTGGGCTTCTAGGATGCGGGCTGGTAGGTGGGGTTACAGAGATAAGGTTGGCTTGAGTTCTTCACTTAGTTGTGTGATCTTAGAGAAGTTACTTCACCTTTTGAATCTTAGCTTTCTCTTCTGTTTATGGGGGGGGGGGAAGAACACTTGTCTTATGGGTTTGGAAATAAGTAATGTTAAAGTCTGTCCCATAGGAAATGCTTAGTAAGTGACAGTTATTCTTTTCCAGAGGAAGGCGTATCAACAGTCCCAGTATAGTGTGGTAAATGCTGTATTGATCTTTTATATTGAAAGGTGAGGACACAAAGGAGAAGCCTCTGGTGGTTAGGAAACTTTTACAATTGCTACCACTTGCTGATGAGACTTTAGGTGGGGCTCTCCTGCCTCTCATACATCCACTGTAGATTGTGATAAAAATTAGACAAAAAGGAAATGCAGTAGAGTGAGAATGTGCTGAGTGGTAGGGAAGTCTGAGCAGTGAAGGTTACAGACACAGAGGACATGCAGTCTCTGAACTGCCATTGTGCAGGGGAAGAGCCAGCAGCTGGGAGATTCCGAAGCCTGAAGCTCCCTGGTGCTGAGAGCTGGGTTGTCTAGCAGGATGGTACAGACTTCCAGAATTTTCAGGGAGTTCTGGAACATTCTAATATTCTGAAATGCGCTTCCTGTGGGTAAAGCCAGAGGGCAGGGAGAAGTTTACATGATTCTGTTTGGCAGGAAGAGATTGAGTTTGTGAGCTTGTCTGTTTGTGGGGTGTCTCGAGGTGGACCACAGACAGCAGTGTGGGAGCCACATCTGGAAGGTTCTGCCACTCTAGAGAGGCCAAGACTCCAGATAGCAAAGCAACTTGCTCCAAGAGAATAGCCAGGGCTACACTGTACTGTGATTTCTTTTCCAGAAAGCTTGCCAACCTTCCTTCTATACCTTCATGGGTCCCCTTTAAAAGGTCATTTTCTGTGCTGATGCTGTGGAGAAGGCCCTCTTCTTTCTTGCTCTGGAATCACAGCTCCCCCATGCCCAAGAGGGTCAGCAGCAGGGACATGAAAAGCAATTCGAGTTGAGCAGGTCTCCAGCCTCTCAAGAATGTTCTGTCGCGCAGGACCAATGGCTCCGACAGTGGTTATGGGGAAGATAAGGGTGGAAGGAACAGCTGGATCTGGTGCTTTTGCCTCACTTACCACCCCAAACGGCAAAGAACTCATTACCAGCCACATTTCCCTCCTGGAGCTGTGCAAGGAGGCAGCTTATTAACAAAGGCAGGTCTGGGTTTGCTGTCCTGTGGTGACTGGAACAAATGTTCTGCCCTGACTTCTCTGTGGAGCCATCTTTCCACTCTTCACCTCTGCAAGGTGCTGAATGTCTTCACCAGAGTCACATGCATTTCTTTTACCTACTGACCTTCCATCTCGGGGACCATTGATTAGAGGCAATGACTACAGGCATTTAAAATCTGAGTTTCTTCATGTGGAAGTGTCCTTAACAGCAGCATCCATCTCACCAAAGTGGTCCTGGCAGCAGGTAGAGAGTGGTGCAGCAGGTAGAGGAAGGAAGAGGGAGGGAGGGAGAGAAACATCAATGATGAGAGATAATCATTGATCAGCTGCTTCCTGAATGCCCTCTACTGGGGATGGAGTTCGCAACAGGAATCAAAACCATGACTTCCTGGTTCACAGGTCGATGCTCAACCATTGAGACACACTGGCCAGGCCTCTTTGCCTTTTTTTGTGTGTGTGTGCAAACTTTAGTTATTAATATAATCGATCCATAAGGGTAACCCCCCCCCCAAATTCAGTCTCATCAAATGTGGACTTGTGTTATATTGGGGGTAGATGCAAGGACCAGATGGGCTTGACATAGGAGTGGGAATAAACCACCCCTCCTTTTATATCCATTCCAATATATATTATTGTGGGTGGGTCATCATGGGGCTTCATTATGTCACAAATAAATACAGTATTTCCACCAAGTGCAAATAGAGCAAACCCAATCTGTAGCTTGCAAAAGCAGTTATGAGTAATGAGAAATTTAAATGCAGGTAGGTCATGGTTTGGGCTGGGGAGGAGGTCTGTTCAGATGCTCTGACCCTAGCACCACACCATCTTCCTGTCACCCAAACAAGGCATTCATGTTGCAGGATGGAGCTGACTCTGGTGCATTACCGCAGAGCCCTGGAGCTAGGTGGTGGGGTTGCCAAGCCCCCAAACTGGGCAGGGAGCCCCTTAGAACAGCTCCTGCTGTCCCCTCCCCCAGGGCCTGCTTCTGGACCTTATTAGGCCACAGCTGCCCCACAGCCTGGAGGCTGGGAGCAGAGCAGGCCTGCTTTCCATCACTTGGGTGTTGATTCGGCCTGTGATCATCATCAGAGGGCACATTCCAGGTTCATGGTCTCAGAGAAAAGCGCACTTTTGTCTGCAATTGAGGAGCCATTGGTTCTGAGAGTTTCATGCTTCTCTGTGGCTCAGCCCCTCTCCTTCTTCTGTTGGAGTCTGACCACACAGCTTTGATTTTGGAGGGAGGCTGGCAGACGCATGGAAGGGCACATGGGCCCTAATCTGGATCTGCCTAAGGGATTACTGTGCAAATGTGGCAGATGGGTGTGTGCTGTGTTATGTGCTGGGGACTCACTCCCCAAGCAGCTTGAGTTCTTGTCTTTGTTGGAAACACCCAATAAACCACTGGCTTCAAAGCTCTGTTATTTTAGTGCAGAGCTTAAACGCAGTCTCCTCCAGTCTGCCAAGAGTAACTGAGACCACATGGCTGCCTGCAGTCACAACACCAAATGTGGCCCCCTGACCCACTAGCCTGCTCCAACAGCCAGCTGGGACCAGAGGAGACTCTGGTTGGCTCTTTGTGTGCAGGGCAAGTTCACAATGTGCTAACCCACTCTCTTCTGTACAATAGGATGACGCTGGACCCACCTGTCTTCAGTAATGCACCCACTCACCCTGTGAGACTGTCAGCCAGCTGGTTGGGCTCAGGGTGTGCCTGGGGGCAAAGGGATGAAGTTTGTTGCTGGGGTCCAGCCCCAGCGGGTCCAGGGGTCCCCAAAGGTGTGGACGGAGTCGGTGAAGAAGGCATGACACAGAGACAGCATTCAGTTGATCAGCAGCCTAGCCAGGATCTCTAGCCAAGTTCTGGTTAGGATCTCCAGCCAGGTTCTGTGTCCATGTTCTCTTGCTAGGTTCTCCAGCCAGGTTCTCCAGGTTCGCCAGCCAGGTTCTGTAGCCAGTTCTCCAGCCAAGTTCTGTCTAGGATCTCCAGCTAGGTTCTCCAGCCAGGTTCGGTCGCCAGGTTCTATAGCCGGGTTCTGTCACCAGGTTCTGTCTAGGTTCTCTTGCCATGTTCTGAAGCCAGGTTCTCTCCAGGATCTTTTGCCATGTTCTCTCCAGCGAAGTTCTTCTGTCTCTAGGTTCTGTATAGGTTCTGTCTTCTAAGTTCTGTGTTCTAAGTTCTGTCTTCTAAGTTCTGTGCCTAGGATCTTCATCTAAGTTCTGTGTGTTGTTGTCTTTTTACATCTGTATTTATACCAGTTGATTCCAATCCTATCAATCTCTATTCCAAAGGTTAGGGCGTTTCTTATCTCCATTCCAGGGAGTAAAGATTA
>NW_006290676.1:931550-933876 GCF_000327345.1 Myotis davidii | reverse complement strand
TCCTTCCTCAGAAAAGCATGGACATACTTCTTCGTGATTATGGTATCTCCCCTGCCAGGTAAGTATTGGACATACTTCTTGAATAAAACGTTCTGTCTGACTGGGAGTAACCGTAATTCCTCTGCTAGCAAGCATATGTGTTAAAAGATCAATACTGAGTCTTTTTTCTTTAGACTCAGTATGGCACATCTTCTTAATGTAAAGATCAATACAGAGTCTTCTTTCTTTGGACTCAGTATGGCACATCTTCTCAATCTAAGTTCAGTACTATCCACCTTCTTACCCTACTTATCCTCTATAGGGGGGTTTGCAGCACCCTGGTGGAGTCCTGTCCGTCCCGAATGTGGGGGTTCTCAATGGGGGGGAGGCTTACCTATGGGAATCCTGTTCCAGGGGTTCCCAAAGGTGTGGATGGAGTCAGCGAAGACTATCCACCCTCTTCCTATGGTGGAGTCCTATCCATCCCGAGTGCGGGGGAGCTTACCTAGGGGTCCCTGTTCAGGCGCCAGATGCCGGGGTCCAGCCCCAGCAGGTCCAGGGGTCCCCAAAGGTGTGGACGGAGGCGGCAAAGAAGGAATGACACGGAGACAATGTTCAGTTGATCCGCAGCCTAGCCAGGATCTCCAGCCAAGTTCTAGTCAGGATCTCCAGCGAAGTTCTGGCTAGGATCTCCGGCCAGGTTCTGTGGCCATGTTCTCTCACTAGGTTCTCCAGCCAGGTTCGGTCGCCAGGTTCTGTAGCCGGGTTCTCTCCGTAGTCAGGTTCTAAGTTCTGTCTTCTAAGTTCTGTCTCTTGTGATCATCATCTCAGTTCTGTGTGTTGTTGTCTTTTTACATCTGTATTTATACCAGTTGATTCCAATCCTATCAATCTCTATTCCAAAGGTTAGGGCGTTTCTTATCTCCATTCCAGGGAGTAAAGATTATGTAGCTTAAGCATGATTGTTCATAGTTAAAGTGATTAATTACCCGCCTGGCACTTCCTAACTTCAGGGGAAAATCCCTACCTGGGGAAACCACCTTTCTCAGAGAGGTGACCTTGGTTAAAACACATAGTGCCAAGAAGGTGAGCAAATATATTAAGAACAGTATGCCATATATGCCAGATCCCTTGAAACAGCAAGGATGGACCGGCTCCCGGCAGTTTGTCTATGAGTGTGGTGAACCTGCCTACATTTCTTGAGGTTATATCCAGCCCCAGCAGGACCAGGAGCTATCTGATAATTAAGGGTTGACGGAATTTATATTGGTCAGATAACCAGAACATTAAGGCCTCTGTGTTAAATAGCTTCACATAAGAGAAAACACTCAGTGTAGCTACACCGTTGTTGCTGAGGATCCGAGAAGGCTGGTCCTCTAACTGTGGCCTCAGCTGACTCAAGGTCAGAGGGTGGCCTTTAAGGCTGAATTCAGTGAAATGCAGGGCATGGATGCTTGCACAGTGGGCCAGCTATAAATAAGTTGGTAGTGGATCCTGGTGTTCAGGAATCTGGGCTCAATTGAAGATCAATGGTGTCAGAGAATTGAAAACAATTGCAACTCGCAGGGCAAGCTCTAGTTGTATCAATGGTAGGATGCAGAGTGCAAAGATATAATTGTACTATCCCTAAATTAAATCAACATTCTACCTCTGGCAAGGAACAAGTGGGACTCTCCATGGCTAATGTTTAACCACTGGTCAGGGCAATGACTAATGACCTAGTTGATCACTTATACTTTGTCGTGGATGTCAACCTCATAGACATGAGGAAAGGTGTCTGCAAAACTTTGTTGAACAATTGAAGCTAACCAAATCCCACTTCACCCACGCTTTGAGCTGCAGGTTTCCGTGATTCTTTGACTGACAAGAATGTGGGTTTTTGTATGTCTCTCTCATTGTTTCTCATTCTTGTGTCCATCTGACACGATGGCAATTCAATGGGAAGGTTGTTTTTTATCTTCAGGCATCAGCGACTTTTGAAGACCCAGTGCTGACTCAGATAGGGGGAGTGATGAGGGGGGCTCTTGGCCTGCAGGAATCAGAGGCAGTCAGATAGGACCTGGAAAACCAGGTAGTGACATCTATCTAGCAGATGACAGAACCCTCCCAGGCCACACCTCACCACCATCTGTTTTGCACATTCCTAAGTTCACTTCCTGGCTCAGAATGATTCCTGGTGTTCTAGCTATCCAACCCTGTGTTGTCCTCCGAGTCCAGCCAGGTGGTCTGAATGGAGCTTTCCATGTCACCACCCTCCTGGCCATAGTCCATTAGAGGGGAGGACACCTGAGCCAGTTCCTCCCTGAGATTGATTGGAAGTGCCTTTGGAGGGGAAGAGGGTTTTTTT
>NW_006290676.1:924745-931193 GCF_000327345.1 Myotis davidii | reverse complement strand
GATGGGGGATGGGGAGGGGGAAGGAAAAAATAAGCCAGTAGGACTGAAAGCAGAGATCTGATTTCTTTATTCTTCCTAACCCGCCCTACAAATCTCAATTCAGTTCAACAATGAACAACTGAGCATGCACCACACTGAAGAGACAATGATAAGTCTGGGTCTTACAGTAGACCAATTAGTATTCCTAACACATTGATATCATCCTACTACTCAAAACCCCTTTAGCAGACCCCCTCCCACCCCCCAAATTCCTTCAGAATTAACTCTCAACAAGAAGTGTCTTTCGAGGCCCTACTTGACTTCTGTACTCAGCCTGCCCTCTATACTTCCCTCTGGAACCCAGCGGGACCCCATACCCACCCTGTGTCCTGCCTGTGGGCGGACCAGCTCTACACATACAAGCTTCTTCCTTCAATCCTACCCATTTGCGGTTCCTCTTTAAATCTTCTGCACGTCTGGTTTTTTTACATCTTTCTTGTGGAACTTCCCACCATTTATTTTTAAACTCTCTCAAATAGGGACTTCTGTGATTGTTTTTTTTTCTTTTTTTTAGAAACAGCTTTATTGATACATTATTTGTACCTTCAGTTTAATGTGTGAAAGTCAATGGATTTTAAAATACAGTTATGCAATCATTATCATATTCCAGTTTTAGAACATTTTAGGGGCCTTGTTACCAGATCTCCTCTCATCTACTCCTGTATTTTATTATAATAACTTTAAGAAAGAAGACTTTTGCTTGATTGCTTCTATTTTCTCCTCCAAATCTTTCTATCCATTAACCCTTTCTTTTCCGCTCTTTTCCCTAGGACCTAAGGCCTAAGGCAGCGATGGCTAATCTATGACACACGAACTCATTTTTTTGATTGATTTTTCTTTGTTAAATGGCATTTAAATATATAAAATAAATATAAAAATAAAAATCTTTGTTTTACTATGGTTGCAAATATCAAAAAATTTCTATATGTGACACAGCACCAGAATTAAGTTAGGGTTTTTCAAAATGCTGACACGCCGAGCTCAAAAGGTTTGCCATCACTGGCCTAGGGCCTAGATAAAATAGATAATCTATTTTCCATTTCTCTGGATTAGCCTGTCTTTTTTTTTTTGCTGGGAAAATGTAAAAATTGTTATTATTTTTATTACTATTGTTATAAGAAAGATAGGGCAAAGCAAAATTACACAGGCCATTTGCAAGAGGAGTAAAATTCAATGACACAGGAATTGTTGGCCTTGTTACCAGATCTCCTCTCATCTACTCCTGTATTTTATTATAATAACTTTAAGAAAGAAGACTTTTGCTTGATTGCTTCTATTTTCTTTTTTTCCCCCCCACCCTAGACAGTCCCCTAGCCCTTCCTTTTTAGAGCAGCATAGTATTCCATCGTGTAGATGTACCACAGTTTTCTAATCCATTCATCTACTGATGGGCACTTAGGCTGTTTCCAGATCTTAGCTATGGTGAATTGTGCTGCTATGAACATAGGGGTGCATATATCCTTTCTGATTGGTGTTTCTGGTTTCTTGGGATATATTCCTAGAAGTGGGATCACAGGGTCAAATGGGAGTTCCATTTGTAGTTTTTTGAGGAAACTCCATACAGTCTTCCATAGTGGCTGCACCAGTTTGCCTGTCTTTTAAATGGGATCATATAATCTATGGTCTTATACTCAGCAGAATATTTAAGTGCACCCCCTTTTCTTTCCTACATGTTTGTTGAAGTTGCTTTATTTACTATAACATTGTATAGCGCATAAAAACATACAACTGGAAATCTTATAATTATAAAGCCAAAATACATTGATAAACACCAAAAATTAAAGAAAAAGACTTTTATCACAATTTAATGTGATAGTCTTTGGCTGAAATGAAATCACAGCTTAAAACGCAAACAAATATGGGACTTCTATTGCAAAAACATTCTGTGGTTGTTTTAAACTGCATCCTCACCATGTATTTGGTTGTCCCTACGTAGACTGTATATTCCTAGAGGACTGCCAGCAGCCACTGTGAGGTGTGTAGAGCACCTCACAGGGCAGAAAGGGCGAGGGACAGAGGAAAGTTGAGGTTGGAGTCTTGGTTGTGGGATTGAGTGGCTGCCTCATCCTCTCTTCAGTGGAGGCTGCCTTTGCAGGTCTCCCTCTGCCTGCAGCACACCTCCCCTTGCCTGCCTAGTGGCCTCTTCTGTCTGCAGTCCTTAGCTCTAGCCTTTCTTCTTTAGAGAGACCTCCCTTGTCCTCCTCACTCCCCACCAGAGATCCTTCCTCTGGTCTCCCAGTCCTGGACACCAATGCTGACCTTCCTTGCTGAGATGTCTGCTTCCTTTACCTGCCAGGAGCTCCTAGGGTCAGAAAAGCTATTCGATTTCTCTCAGATTCTCAAAGTTAGCAGAGTACCTGGTGTCTTGCAAGAACTAATACAGGTTCACATCATGAATATGAAGTAGACCTGCCTACCCCACAGGATAAGATCTCCAAATAAACAATAGTAAAATAATACTTCTAGGATAATAATAATAACTTACAAAATGATCCATGTGCCTGGCACTGTTCTAACCCTTTGTCATGCAGGTCTCATCGAACAGCATAACCCACAAGGTAAGAATGATGATTATCTCTATTGTAAAGGTGAATGGATTAGTTTCTGTGTTGTGGCTGTAATAACCACCACAAACCTAAAAGTCTAAAGTCAGGGTGTCAACAGGGCTGCGTTTTTTCTGGATTCTCTGGGGAGAATCCTCTCCCTTGCCTGTTGTCAGCTTCTGGATGCCACCTGCATTCCTTGGCTCGTGACCATGTCACTTGAATTGTTTGCTTCTCTGTTTCACCTCTTACGACTGACTGACCCTCCTTCCCAACTCTTATAGGGACCTGGTGATGATGTTGGGTCCACCTGGATAAACCAGGACCATCTCCCCACATTAAGATCCTTAATCTCATCTGCAAAGTCCCTTTGCCATGTGAGGTCACATATTCACGGGTTCGAGAGATTAGGATGTGGGCGTCTTTGAGGGCACTATTCTTCCACCACACCAAGGAAACTGGTAAACACCAGACTCTGTGCAATTGTGCTGAGAAATGTGAAGTACTTTCTAGAGAGATCTTAGTGATTTCCCTGGAGCACCAAGCAGTTGAGAGGTGCTCAGTAAACACTTCTGAGTGATTGAAGTAATTCTTTAAAAAGCAAAATGAATTGTCCCAAGTATATGTTAAAATACTGTGTTTGGAGATTTTAAAATTATCATTTTTTTTTCAGGGTTGTGTATTACCTTTGAATTCTAAAGGTCCACTTATTCTAATTTTTCTATCATGTGAACATCTGATTATTATTTAGTTATTGGTTATTCCTTAAGAGATCCCTATGAGACAGTAGAACCTTGTTTACTATCTGAGGAACAAAATCATATGGGCTGGCTATCTTTGAGTGAGGAAGCACTGCATTGAGCTTGCAATGGGAACAAGGATTAGATGCTTCCTGTCACAGAAAAAGGATTGGAAATGCAAAATCTCTGTTAACAGGCCACTATCCTTTCATTCAGTTTGCCACCCAGCATTTATAGAGCGCCTTCCATGAACCGAGCCCTAGGCAACATACTGCAGGAGTGTAGATGGACACACAAATTCATCCTTTGAAGAGCTCACAGTTCATAGAGAGGGACGAAGGTATAAATGTATAGTTAAGGTGCCACACAAAAGGAGTATAAACTAGGTGGGAACCAGCAGGCTGTACTAACCACCTGGGCATCTGAGCTGTATGAGAAGGAACTGCCAGATGTCAATGTGGCTGTGAGCAACTGCTATGGCTGGGGGCCCCTTGAGGTCTGTGTGAGAAGCAGATGGAGATGCCTGGGAATGAGTGGGGGTTAAAGATAAAGATGAAGTGACCTCCATCTTATCTAATAAAGAGGGAATATGCAAATTGACCATCACTCCATAACAGTCAAGATGGCTGCGCCCACAGCAGAGGTCGAGTTTCCATAGCGAACCTTAATGAGCAATCAGCAGGGACCTGAGGCTGCGTGGCGCTGGGCTGGGGCAGGGGACCTGAGGCCATGCCTCCCACCTAGCGGGGCTTGACAGGGGACCTCAGGCCATGTCCCCTGCCCAGCAGGGCTAGACGGGGGACCTCAGGCTGTGCCCCCCACCCCGGTGCCGGGCCAGAGGACCTGAGGCCATGCACCCCACCTGGCAGGGCTTGACAGGGACCTCAAGGCATGTCCCCTGCCCTGGCCCAGGCAGAGGGACCTCAGGCCATGCACCCCGCCCTGGGCCGGGGGACCTGAGGCTGCACCCACTGCCTAGTGGGGCTTGACGGGGGACCTCAGGCCGTGCCCCCCGCCCCGGTGCTGGGACAGGCAACCTGAGGCTGTGCCCCCCACCTGGCAGGGCTTGATGGGGGTGGGGATGGCCAGGTCTTGGTCTCGCACAATTTCGAGGTGCACGTGTGTGGCCAGGGACTTGACTCTGGTTCCCATGGTGCACTCCAGACTCTGACAGGAGGAAGATTTTCATATACATTTTACTAATTTTCTTACATCTCTGACACTTCTATTATAGAGAAAGGGCAAATAGTAATATTAAAATATTTTCTCTAATTAATTCCCTTTTAATGTGCATGAATTTCATGCACCGGGTCACTAGTCTCTTATATTTGGCTTCTGGGGTTCTGCTCACTAGAAGTAGCTGCAGCAACTTACTCCAATGTCTTTCCATTCCCTTGAGTCTTGATAAACATGTATTTTGAATGTGTATGCCCAATGGGCATCCATGAGGCATCGGGAAGTGTTTGGCATTGACCTCACAGTGAGACCTGATAGAATTCCCTGTGAATATGAGCATTCTTTTTAGTCTCAAGTGCCCAGTCTCCAAGAGCATGTTTTCTGACTAACACGGCTAAGAGTGTAATTGATTCCCTTTCTCCATATCATAGACTCCAGCCAGGCCTTATCCCCTAGGTCTAACACTGAGTGGAGGTGTGACTCTAAGCAGGTCGTTTAACCTCTGTGAGCTTCTGTTTCTTGGTGACAATAATGGACCCTTCTTTGCCTGTTGTAAGGATTAAAAAATGCAATATATGTAAACTTCCTAGCCTTGCGCTCAGAGCTTAACTGGCACACAAAAAATGTGCCAACTGCTCTCACTGGGAAATTCTGCCCCAGGAAAGCTGAAATTACTTTCTCGTTATCCCAGTTCAAGAATTTGCTTCCAAGACATTTAACATACTGCAGAATTCTGGTAGCCAACAGTCTCCCGATAGTGGCATTAATACTATTGCTTGAAACTGGGACACTTAGGTACCAGTGTATTGCTCCATGGTTTGTGATGAGTCTGGATCCCTGACAGTTAAATAAGACATGTGATTAAATATTCATCATGCTCAGAGCCATCCCAGCGCTGCTAGGCTCAGAAGAAACTTTGAGAAGCAAGTGGCCTTGGCATCGTTACTCCTTGGAGAGGAGCATATGTCTGGACCTGTTGCTTTAACAAAGTAGCAATAGTTACCTTCACTAAAACTCAGGAACATGACTTGACTGATCAGTTATCCAATTTAGGCAATCAGAATGGCTCCTGGGTACCATTTTCCTGAGTGTCCAGGTGCATGTTCCCATGTGGCTGCATGGTGGAAGGACAGGTGGGGCGGAGAAGGAGTGGACATGCATTATTATGACAGAAGTCTCCTGTTATCCACAGTTTTGCTTTCCATGGTCTCAGTTATTTCTGGTTAATGCTGTCTGAAAATATTAAATGAAAAATTCCAGAAATAATTCATAAATTTAAAATTTTATGTCATTTTCAGGAACAGTAATAAAATCACTTGCCATTTGGCTCCATCCCGCCCAGATGTGAATCATCTTTTGTCCATCAAATCCCAATGTAGTAGTATATGCTCCCTGCCTGTTAGTTACTTTATAGCAGTCTTTGGTTATCAGATATACCATTGCTGTATCTCAGTGCTTGTGCTCAAGTCACCTCTATATAGCCTAATGCTACATCACAATGCCCACACTTTGAGAGAGGGAGACCACATTCACATAGCTTTTATTAGTATACTAGAGGCCCGGTGCACAAAAATTTGTGCACTTGGGGGGGAAGGGGGTGGTTCCTCAGCCCAGCCTGTGCCTTCTCGCAGTCTGGGACCCCTCGGGAGATAATGACGTGCTGGCTTAGGCCTGCTCCCCGGGTAGTAGAGGGCAGGCCCAATCCCTAGGTGTAGCCCCTGGTCGGGCTCAGAGCAGGGCCGATTGGGGGGTTGGGGCACTGCCCCCTGTCACACTCAAGGCAGGGTCGATGGGGAGGTTGCGGTGCCACCCCCTGTCATGCACAGAGCAGGGCCATTCCAGGGGTTGGGGCTCTGTACCCTGTCATGCACAGAGCAGGGCCCATCAGGGGGGTTGGGGCTCCATGCCCTGTCATGCACAGAGCAGGGCAGATCAGGGGGTTGAGGAGGT
>NW_006290676.1:921200-924155 GCF_000327345.1 Myotis davidii | reverse complement strand
GAACGTTGGTTTCCTCCGTCACTGAAGCAAGCAAGCCTCATGTTAGTTTCAAGCTGCCTGGCTGCCGGTCGACATCTTGGCTGGCAGTTAATTTGCATATCGCCCTATTAGCCAATGGGAAGGGTAGCGGATGTACGCTAATTACCATGTTTCTCTTTTATTAGATAGGATTATTACTAGAGGCCCAGTGCACGAAATTTGTGTACAGTGGGTGGGGTTTCCCTCAGCCCGTCCTGCACCCTCTCACAATGTGGGAACCCTCAGGGGATGTCCAACTGCTGGTTTAGGGCCAATCAGGATTGGGCCTAAACCGGCAGTCGGACATCCCTCTCACAATCTGGGACCACTGGCTCCTAACCGCTCGTCTGCCTATCTGATTGCCCCTAACCACTCGCCTGTCTGTCTTCCTGGTCACCCCAACCACTCTACATGCCTGCCTGATTTTTCCCAACCATTCACCTGCCTGCCTGATCACCCCTAGCTGCTCGCCTGCCTGCCTAATCACCCCTAACCACTTGCATGCCTGCCTGATCACCCTTAACCACTCACCTGCCTTCCTGATTGCCCCTAACCACTCTGTCTGCCTGCCTGATCACCCCAACCAATTGCTTGCCTGCCTGATCTTCCTTAGCTGCTTGCCTGCCTCCTGATCACCCCTAACTGCCTCTGCTCAGCCCCTGCCACCACGGCTTACTCCTGAAGGTCATCTGGAAGTACATCTGGAATGACATCGGAAGGTCATTTGGCTATCCAGTCTAGTTAGCATATTACACTTTTATTATTATAGATTACTAGAAGCCCGGAGCACAAAATTCGTGCACTCTGAGGGGGATCCCTCAGACTGGTCTGTGCCCTCTTGCAGTCCGGGAGCCCTCAGAGATGTCCAACAGATTCAGGAGCCAGCAGTTGGACATTCTTAGCTCTGCTGCGGAGGTGGGAGAGGCTCCCACCACCGCCGCTGTACTCACCAGCCATGAGCCTGGCTTCTGGCTGAGCGGTGCTCCCCCTGTGGGAGTGCACTGGCCACCAGGGGGCAGCTTCTGCATTGAGTGTCTGCCCCCTTGTGGTCAGTGCATGTCCTATTATATAGGATTATTATTATTATTTTACAGATAAGACCAGTGGCTCAGAGAAGGTGAATAATGTACTCAAGGTCACTCAGCTATAAGAGGCAGGGCCAGGGTTTGGCTCCTGGCTCTTTACCTCCAAAGACATGGCATAGCTGTCTGGCTGGCATGGGTAGCTGAAATCCATGCTCTCCAGGGCTTTTTAGGAATTCTGGTTCCCTTGGAACCTGCTCTGGAGCACTGAGTGAAAATAACACCAGTGCACCCAAGAGGACTTCAGCATCCAGAGGGGAAGGTGGCTGGCACAGCCTGCTGACCACTGCACCAGGAGGGCATGCCTGTAGGCTCCAGGCCGGGCTCCCGCCTTCCAGACCATCATGGGAGCCCCGAGGACTGCATGTTCCAGGGGCCCAGAAGCAGGTGCGGGCATCTGTGGGACTCTTCCCTGTCATCCCCACACCCCTGGGGAAATTCTGATTTTGTGCTGGTGCTGGTGGTGGTAGTGAGGGGGGATGATCTGCATTTTTAACAGGCTTTCCCAGCGGTTTTGATATGGAAGGTCTGGGGGCCTTTTTTTGAAAGCTGCTGCTTTACTGGCCAATACAGTTTTCACTGGCTTCCCCTGTGGCCCAGTTAGCCACCAAGTCTCAGGGTGTCCTTTAGAAAATGCATCCACATGAAGTCAGGAGTCCATACTGAGCTGACCATCCTGCTGTGGAAGTCCCATTAAGGCCCTAGGTGAGGGTTGTTTCTTCAACTCCGCAGAGAGCAGTGACCCCCCAGGAATAGTGTTCTCCTGCCCCAGAGCCCCAGAGATGGACCGGAATGTGCTCAGAGAAGGATGGACCCCCGTGCCCTGAAGGGGTAAGGCTCTCCCTAGAAGCTTGGATTCCAAGGAGTAATTTGTGCACTGAGAAAACAGGGGCCTTTCTGTCTGGCGCTCAGGGCACCTCAGCTCTAGTGCCTACCCTTGGGGGCGGAGGGCACTGAAACCCTGTGCCTCTCCCCTCACTGCCCACTGTGGGCACTCAGTGGTTAGTTGAACCCAATGGACAAATGATGCCTTCCCTTGAGAAACACTTGGACCAAAGAGGAATGGTTCTGCGTCTATGCGACATTTATTAGTGTTCTGAAAAGTACCGTATTTGCCGGCGTATAAGACAATTTTTTGGCCCTGAAAAATATGCCTCCAAGTGGGGGGTCGTCTTATACGCCAGGTACACTTCAGATAGACTGCCCATAGTGCTTGCCCCGTGCCATAGTGGCCTCCCGATGCCCGCCCACTTCATTCCACATACCGTTCAGGCATCAGCAGCGCTGCTGGGTGTATGCTCGGCTGTTATGCGATTTTGCTGTTATGCGATTTTACCACACTCGCAAAATCGCACACAGCCGACCATACACCCAGTATGATAGCGCAAAATCACGAATCGCGATACCATACTGGGTGTATGGTTGGCTGTGTGCGATTTTGCGAGTGTGGTAAATTCGGGTTACCGTATATTTCTTTACATATGCATTGAAGATTCGCGATTTTGCGCTATCATGGTGCCTGTTAGAATGTTGAAGAGCTCGCACTTGCGCACTAGTGAGGTCCCAGGGAGATGCTGATGCAAGGGTGGACCAGACTGCTATAGTGACAGGGCGGGCAAACAGGGAGCAGGGACCAATCAAATCAGGCTTTGTATACAGCCAACAGCCAACCACAATACTGCCCCATTGTACAGTACAGCATAGAAAATGTCGACCAGTCAAACCCCTATCATCCCTATCATGGCACCAAGATGTCGTTGATGAACTTTTAATATCAGATGATGAAGAGGAGTTTGAAGGCTTTTAAGGTGAAACTGTCACGCCAGCAAACTTGCTAGGGACTTGCCCAGGAGAG
>NW_006290676.1:912343-921148 GCF_000327345.1 Myotis davidii | reverse complement strand
TTAAAATGTTAAAATCAAATCTGATATTGTTTTACCTTTTATTTGGTGTGTGGAAGGTGTGCGGAAGAGGGGGTAGTCTTATATGGCGAGTATATAACAAACTCTGTATTTTGAGTGGAAATGTTAGGGGGTCGTCTTATACGCCCAGTCGTCTTATACGCCGGCAAATACGGTAAAATAAACAACTGCCTAAAGTAGTGATTAAAACGTTCAAAATATTTCCCTAAAACAGGAGGCAGCTGATGGTGAAAAAGGAGAACCTATTTTGCTGTCCCCCCAACTCCCACTATCACTGAGGCTCCTTACCTATTTGTGGTCTTTGGGGTTATGCTATCTCAGTGACTGAGAGAAAACTCTGTCAGGCCCTCTCCTTATGAGGAGAATTACTGACTTTGAAAACTTAGTGCTTTGCAAACACAATAGGGAAAGCTCTGCCCCCACTGAGGTTCTGTGGCAGGGAGGGGCTGGTGGGAAGGTCAGTGCTTCCCCTGCTGAGAGGCCCTCACCAACAAACACTGCCTGCTTCTGGTAAAATGGCCCCGGATGCTGGGGTGCTCAAAAGTCGTCCAAAAGGCATCAGACAGAAGGCAAGAGGAGCAGGAGCCAGGGACAGTGAGACTCATCCCTTGAGCTGAAAAATATTCCCACTGGCGAAATTTGTCATATAAATGCATATTTTCAATGAAAACGTGTGTCCTTGGCAAGTCCAGCTTTTGACCTGAATTAGAGAAATTAGTTGTTTATACAGCCCAAACCCACAAATGCATTACCCTCTTTGGTCCTTTAAGCTGTGAGGCCTGGTCAATGACATAAAATCCTTGGAAATACAAACCCTTGAGGTCAAAGCACGGGAAAGAGGGCTGTGGCATCCAGACTTGAGGTTTCATTGCTGGCATCAATATGCAAGTTGTTAAAAGTAAACTAAACTTGAGGGGGGTGCGGGTGGGAGAGGGAAGGGAAGGGGCTCATTTGATAAAATAGTGGGTTCCCTGGCCCAGAGAAGTTTCCTGGTCCATCAAGTCTTTTACTCCAAAACTGCCCTTTCCTGGAGACCAGCCTTTTCCTGCTCAGTCCCCTTCTTCTTGAGAAAACCACAGTGACATTGGTTTAGCAAACCCTCGCTTCTTTGAAAGTTGGCGGTTCCCACTTGGAGAACGAGGAATGGAACTGCCAAGGTCTAACCCAGGGGTTTCATTCATTCTTCCTCAGCATCTGGGTTTGGTTGTGTTAACTCATTTACTCATTTAACAAATAGGACTGAGCACCTACTGTGTTCAGGTTTTAGGGCCTGTCTATGAGATTCAGGAATTGAGTCCTTCACAAAAGCGTCTCAATGCTTGTAATAGCAGAAAGTACATTACTTTGGGAAAGGTGAGTTTTTAAGTCAACCTGCCGTGACTTTCTTTGTATCTTCATATGTTTCAAAGCCATCATCCAGACTAGTGAAATGGTATTTCTGGTTTGCAGTATCTAGCTCTTCTGATGAAAAATTACTCAAATTTATAAACCTACTGAAAATTCCAAAAAATAAATCTTCTGCCTAAATCCTCTGAGAAGTTAGAATACACTTTCTGAAATTAGAAAGACGAGGCTTTGTGTATTACATCAAAAGAGAGCAAAAAGAAAGATAAGGGTAGCTACATAAAGTGGCACTGGAAATGAGGTGAGGAAAAACAGCATACACTGTGCAGTTTTATACGCTTCCTTCCAATGGACCATAGGTCTGGCACTAGGAGTTAACAAACACATAGAATCGGATGGGTGTTAAACATAAAAGCAGATCAGTTGCTTCAGAGTTGCTATTTTTGGAACTATGGAAAGACAGACATTTCTCCTGAGGCCTTTCCTCCCCATCTGTGTAATGTTGATGCCACAATCTGAATAGCATCCTGTCTCTGACTCACCTCAAGCAGTTCAGAACTTAGAATTGTGGGTATTGCTTAGGACTTCAATCCACTTCCTCTTGGTGCACAGTTGGCTCCATACCTGAGCACCTACTTACTCAATTTGGATCGACCTTGGTCCACACCATGGCACCTTCCACAATCTTCCCTACAGTTCCAGTAGACAGTATAGAAAGTATTGCCAGTGACCATATTTCTCAACCCCCACATTGTAATGGATGTCTTGACAAGTATGTTCATGTGGGACCATTAAGAAAAATTAGTATGAAGCCAGGTCACCAGAATGTCTGGAGGATCTGGACATCACACCTGTGCCCCCAACCCTCAGCCTGTCTGGGGAGGGGCGAGGCTCTGTGGGATGCAGAAGCCTTGAGACACATCCCAGGATCAATCTGCACACCCCGGAGACCCTGTGGACTCTGTGACAGTCTTCCATGGCAACAACTGTGTTCTCTGTCCTTTAGATGCTTGCCCACTCTGGTCACATTAAATGTGTTTAATTGCTGCTGTGTGGAAGCCCATGCAGTTGGTTCTATCATTATTTCCATTTTATACTCAAAGCAACTGGTGCTCGGAGAGATTTAGCAACCTGCTAAAGTCACACAGCCAAATAGCAGCAGAGCTGGGATTTGAGCCCAGGCAGTGTGGGTCTGTGTTTTTTGTCTCTGTCTGTGTTGGCTGCATACTTGCTAGTGGTCAAGAATTTGGACATTGGTGTCAAATGGCTTTAGGTACATTCCTGGATCCCCCACTTTTTTAAAAATTAAATCTTTTTTGTTGAAAGTATTACATATGTCCCCCTTTTCCCCAATATACTCCTTCTAACCCACTCTAACCCCTGCCCTAGGCCTTCACCACCCTATTGTCTCTGTCCTTGGGTTATGCATACATGCATACAAGTTCTTTGGTTGATCTCTTCCCACCCATTTACCCTCCCCTACCATCCCTCTGAGATTCTGCAGCCTAGTCTATGTTTCTATGTCTCTGGATCTATTTTGCTCATCAGTTTATTTTGTTCATTAGATAAAAAGTAAAATGATAGACACCTGCTTCTTTTACATAGGTGGGTACAGGGTAGTTTACTTTTATTTCTATGACTGGCTTATTTCACTTATAATAATACTCTCCAGGTCCCTCCATGCCGTCTCAAAGGGTAAGAGATCCTTCTTTTTTATTGCTGTATAGTATTCCAAAATATAAATGTACCACAGCCTTTTTATCCACTCATCCCCTGATGGGCACTTGAGCTGTTTCTAGATCTTAGCTATTGTAAATTGTGCTGCTATGAACATAGGGGTGCATACATTCTTTCTGATTGATGTTTCGGGTTTCTTAGGATATATTCCTAGAAGTGGGGTCACTGGGTCAAATAGCAGTTCCATGTTTAATTTTTTTGAGGAAATGCCATACTGTTTTCCATAATGGCTGTCTCAGTCTGCATTCCCACCAACGGTGTACTAGGGTTCTCTTTTCTCCAGATTCTCACCAGCACTTGCTATATGTTGATTTGTTGATGGTAACCATTCTGACAGGTGTGAGGCGATACCTCATTGTTGTTTTAATTTGCATCTCTCTGATGATCAATGACTTTGAGCATTTTTCATGTGTCTCTTGGCCATCTATATGTCCTCTTCGGAGAAGTGTCTAGGTCCTTTGACCATTTTTTAAATTGGATTGTTTGTCTTCCTTTTGTTATGTTTTATGAATTCATTATATATTTTGGATATTAAACCTTTATCAGATGTATGTTCTCCCATACAGTGGGCTCCTTTTTCATTTTGTTGTTGGATATTTTTGCTGTGCAGAAGTTTTTTATTTTGATTTAGTCCCATTTATTTATTTTCTCCTTAGTTTCCTTTTCCCTAGGACAGTGGTTGGCAAACTGCAGCTCGCGAGCCACATGCGGCTCTTTGGCCCCTTGAGTGTGGCTCTTCCACAAAATACCACATGCGGGTGCGCACGTACAGTGCAATTGAAACTTTGTGGCCCACGGGCAGAAGTCAGTTTTCGGCCTGGGAAAGTCTATTTTGAAGAAGTTGGGGGGGGGGAGGCGTCGGTCGGTCGACGGGAGATGCCCGGGGGATCCTCAGCGCGGAGGGAGGTGCATGCGATTCATGCACAAGTTGAGTGAGCCAGTCAGTCAGCAGTCTCATTGTGCAGGGGTTAGTGCTAGTCACTTCCGTAAATTGCGCGCGGGTGACAAAAGTATCTACTCGAAGCATAAGGTTACCTGTATTTTCCCAACCAGCTGCAAATCCTACAGGTATTTTTGTCATCAATTTAAGAATAGACGAAACAAGTATACAAGGCAAGTGTGGATGGGAGAGTTGGAAGGGGTTGACCTCAGTGAACATACCTCAATCAGATTGAGGACGTTTTTAGCAATGGCCAGCTTAGGACTACCCTAATTAAGTTAATAACAATGTACCTACCTATATAGTTTAAGTTTAAAAAATTTGGCTCTCAAAAGAAATTTCAATCATTGTACTGTTGATATTTGGCTCTATTGACTAATGAGTTTGCCAACCACTGGCCTACACCATGTGTCTTGTCACCTGCTCTCAGAGAGCTGCTCCACTATAACTGCATGAATTCGTGCACCAGTGGGGTCCCTCGGCCTGGCCTGCGAGATTGAGCCGAAACTGGCACTCCAACATTCCCTGAGAGGTCCCTGATTGCAAGAGGGCACAGGCCAGGCCCAAGGACCCATGGGTGCACAATCGGGGCCAGGAAAGGATGCAGGGGTTCGCCAGCCAGGGAGAGACTGCGGGAGGGCTCCAGGATGCCTTCGGCCTATCTCACTCAGTCCCGATAGACCGACTCCAGCAGTAAGCTAACCTAGCTGTCGGAGCGTCTGCCCCCTGGTGGTCAGTGCACATCATAGCGAGTGGCCTTAGCATATCATTAGCATATTATGCTTTGGTTGGTTGAATGGACGACTGAACAATTAGAATATTAGGCTTTTATTATATAGAATATGTACCATTACTCAATCCCCCCCCCCCCTTAATCCTCACCAGAGGGTATGTTTTTAAAAAAATTGATTTTTGAGAGAGAGGAAGGGAGAGAGGGAGAGAGAGAGAGAGAGAAAGAGAGAGTAACATTGATCAGTTGCCTTCTGCACATGCCACAAACAGGAATTGAACCTGCAACCTAGGTGTGTGTCCTGATGGGAATCGAACCCACCTTTTGGTGGAGGGGATGATGCTCCAACTGACTGAGCCACCTGGCCAGGGCTCCTGTGTCTCTCTTGCTAGCCCAGGCCTTCACAAGACCAGGAACTGTGTTTTTATCATCGTGTCTTCAGCCACTTGATAATGTGCCCCCCAGTAACATGCTCATTGAGTGAATAAAGGAAACCACTGAATCACCTCCAGAAAGGGCCTTTGATGTCTGGGACAACTCATAAGAATCATCTAAAATAAGAAGCTCTGAAAAAAGTGTATATTTGATGCCACAAAGAAAAATTGTAACAGAAGAGAATGCTCTGAACCACCTAAGGCACATATTTGAGGAAGTTGGTGTAGAATGAATAGCTGGTCAGTTTAATGATGAGTTTGATGTTTCTTTCCTGTAGGATTATGACTAATGTAACACAACCATAGATACAGTTAACCTGTGGAAGCAAATCTTGAATCTTGAGCTGTCACTGAAATTGCAATGACATCATGGCAATAATGATGTGGGAGATTTACGAGTGAAGCACCTTGGCGTGTGCACTGCACTCTGTCCTCTGTTCAGCGTCACTCTAACTCCACAACAATTATCGGGCTGGTTATTTGTTAAAACAATATAGACACAAATTTTAGAAGAGAATTAGGTGCCATCACATGATGGCCTGCTCCAAGAAGAGGATGATGGATACATTGAGATCTGACCTCAGGGGAACCTCAGTCAGAGTTTAGAAATATCACAAATGAATTGAACATTGGTGCTGGGATTCAATGAGCAAGGCTCAAGAACACAGTGGGAAAAGGAGGAGGGTGTGTGTGTGTGTGTGTGTGAATGTGTGTTGGCCCAGAAAGAATTTGCAGGTATATTTTAAGCTTTTAATCTGAGCACATAACCCCTATTGGCAACAATAGGAATTGAATACCCAACAAAGAGCAGAAAGTACACACGAATCCCCAGTGCTGAGGATAAATTAGCTACATAAAAGAAAAACTAATGAGGGGTTTGCTCAAAGAGGAGCAAAACACCTTGAAACACTCATAAGCATCCCTCATTAAAAACTGGAGGGATTGTGAAATGGAGCATGACACATATGGTCAAACCATCCTCACAGCCCCGGTAATGCTGATGACAGTGGTATTAATCTCCAAGCAGTGTGTGTGACCCGATTTTTATGCTTGGACATTATACCAATGGACATTTTTCTGGAATTGGAGACTCAAACTGAAATAGCTAAATGAGAAATGTTAGTATATGAATTTAGTTTAGCTTCATTTCGCTAACAGCTTCATCTTCCTAATATTTTAAATAAAAAGGTAATCTCACATTCTCATTCATCAAGCATATGCCATAAAAGCACAACTTAATTCATTTTGGCCAAATTTCAACTATTTTGATTCATTTAGCAGGTTAAGGAAGTGGAATGTGTTAGATAGACTTTTTGCCCTGTGAATTCTCCAGGTTGCCTGCTACTGGGATTTGCAAACATAAGCTATACTTACTTCCTTGGTTAGTACATGCCTACCCTTCCACCTTAATCTCAGAAAGGGAATGTCTTTGAGGTAAATCTAGGAGAGCAGCTCCTGAACCACGCTGATTCATAATATTGCAGAGGAGCTTTAGAAAGATTCCTGGGTCCCATCCCAGATCGCTGTGCTGGCGGTGGCCAGGAGAAAGGTTCTCCGGAAATTCTGATGCAGCCAGCCCCGGGCAGCAATGGAAAAGACGCCTCAGCTTCTCTCTCAAGAGTGGCCTGAAGGCCATACCACAGGGGCATATGTTAGCATTCTAGAGGGTCAGTTAACCTTTGCGCTAGCAATTGACGGTTTTCTCCAAGCCTGCTTCAAACTCTTCAGAGTACCTAGAGCCTTGTCAAGTTCCTTACTTGGGAGCCATTCTGGTCCAGTGCACAACTAGGCATTCTGACTAGTTTTCCTTGGGTGGCTCTGGGTAGCTACCTCCAGATAGGAACATTTTAGCCACCCTGCTTTGCTTTCCAAATCCAGAGCATCCTTCAAGGCCTGGCCAAAGTCCCACCTTTCCTGTGAAAATGTCAATGACTATCTTAGCTTCTTCTCCCTCTGACAACCCCCTAGGGAGGCAGAGCCATATATTTTAACACTTAATTGTTTTCTAATTGCTACTAATCTTTTCTGTTCCCTCACCCTTTTAGCAGCTCGAGGCTAGAAACCATGTTTCTCTCATAGTATCTTTAATGAGGCTGGCTGCCCGCCTGGCTTACCATTGTGGCTCCAGAGGCCTTGCCCGGCACTAACCTGGATTCCCATGAATATTTGTTGAATCAATGAATTTGCTGATAGAATGATTATTGAACATTGAGTAAGGAAAGCATGGTCTGAGAAATGACCCTGTAATACACCCCATTCTATGTCATTCAATCAGCATTTACTAGCTATGTATCAAATGCTTCCTTTGTGCCAGGCCAGGCACTGTGCTGGGTGCTGAGGACACAGCCACAGATGTTCTTTGTCATGCACTAAATGCTAACTTTTAATATGTTTTTTAAAAATAGATTTCAGAGCGAGGAAGGGAAGAGTAGAAAGAGACAGAAACATCAATGATGAGAATCATAAGTCAGCTGCCTCCTGCGCGTCCCCTATTGATGATGAAGCCCGCAACCCTGGTTCATGGGCTGACACTCAACTACTGGGCCACACCAGCCAGGCTAAATGCTAACTTTTAAAGGAGAGTTAATTTAAAATGTTTGAGAATGGAATTGCTCTACCCGGTCCAGGAAATGATGTACAACAGGATAGAGATCTGTTCAGTAATAATTATAACTCAGAGAAAGGTAAGCTGACAATCCAGTGCCTGTAACTGGGTTTTGCACTATTATAGTTTGAGTAGACAGAACGACAGTGAGGAATGGATTTTTTCCCTTCCTCACCACCTTTTCAGAGTGACAGAGACGTCAGCAAAGCAGACATTGTTACTCATTTCAAGTTTGGTATATTTTATATTTAAAGTTTAGCTCTTTGGTGGAATGAGCTGGACAGGGCCAGGTCTCGTCCATTGGGCACTGGTGTCCTCAGATGTCTTCTCCTTCTAGAGCCAAAAGGTCAAGACCTCATTCTATTCACATTGATCTGAAACCACCCAAGACTTGACGATTTGGTTCATAGGAGCGTATTACTTTTGCAGAAGCAAATTATCTTTACCTATTTATATCAATCAATATATATATTGATTGATTTCAGAGAGGAAGGGAGAGGGAGAGATAGAAACATTAATGATGAGAGAGAATCATTGATTGGCTGCCTCCTGCACACCCCACATTGGTGATCAAGCCTGCAACCCAGACGTGTGTCCTGACTGAGAATTGAACCGTGACCTTCTGGTTCATAGGTAGACACTCAACCACTGAGCCACACAAGTGGGGAGTGATTTTGTTTTTTAAAATGTGAAGAGAAGTATAAGCTTCCTGCTCTGTATGTCACCTAGAGACATTATTTCTCTGTGCACACACCGGAGTCAGCAGAAGGCATTTCAGCCTGATCCAGGGCCAGCCTTTCCATAGCACACACATCAGCCTGTCTGGCTCCTGGTAATTACCCTGTGAACTAATGGCGGGAGAGGCAGCCCACAGGGATTTGTCCTGCTCAGTAATTAGGGCCAGAGAAGTTCTGAGGACCATTAGTGTCACTTTGGAGAGCAGGTGTTACAAACAGTGTCTTGGGGGCTTGATCTGACGTCGCATGTTTTCAAGAAG
>NW_006290676.1:895805-912301 GCF_000327345.1 Myotis davidii | reverse complement strand
GAGAGAAAGGGAGTGAGACATGAATGAGAAACCAGAAGGAGAGAAATTAATGCAAATACAAGGATGAGAAGGGGACGTAAAGGGAAGCAGAGAGAGTCATAGGTTTGGGTAGTTTATCACTCATCAAAAAAGGCAACTGATGTATTCACTTAAGAGACCAATGGTTTGTTTCACTTTTATTTTATTTTTTAATCCTCACCTGAGGATATTTTTTCCATTGATTTTTAGAGAGAATGGAAGAGAGAGAGAAAGATAGAGAAAAGTACCAATGTGAAAGAAACAATATCTATTGGTTGCCTCCTGCATGCAACCCAACCAGTGCCTGGGTTAGAGAGGAGCCTGTAACCAAAGTACATGCCCTTGATTGGAATTGAACCCAGGACCCTTTGGTCTGAAGGCCAATGCTCTATTCACTGAACAAAACTGGCTAGGGCAAGAGACCAATGATTTGTTTGACGAGGTAGCTGTCCTTGAATAAAGGGGTGACTGTCACACAGGAAGGCCAGTTTTGCTAAGCAAATTGCCATCCAAATGACAACATGTATATTGGGAGCCAGGTGCTCTAATGCTATTCCTGGAGTCCCCAGCATGGGACTTCATCTCATAGAGTCCCTGGGGTTTCATCTAAGTTCTCTTCTTGGAGAGTCCAAGTCATTCTTCCCAGCAAAGGCATCTTGATGAAGTTTAGGTCATTATTTTGAGGCATTAGTAAAGAGGGTTCAGTTTCAACAAATGGTCTATTCTGTGAGGTAGGGGTGAGATAGGGCTGGGAGGAGCAGAGAAATTACTTATTTCCACTATTGTGCTCCAAATATATTCATACTCAAATTACATACTGGTTTTCTGCTTTCCTTGACTAGAGGTGCCACTGCATTTACCACAGCAAAGTCAGACCTGTCCCTGGGTGGAGTCCAGTCTGGATTTCTGACCACCTGGACACTAGGATTTCCTGATTTCATGTCATTAAATGTTTTCTGTAAGAGCAATTATTATATGACAAAATAAACACTTTGTTTTTATACCTTTGTAAAACCTAATGATAAGACAAATCAGAAAAATAAGATGATGGCAGTCTGTGCTGAGATTTATGTCTAAGAAATTGGGTCACTTTAAGAGACTCTGGAAATCTTGGGCTACATACCCCACTTGGCTCTCTGTCTGTCTACCAATCTTCTATCTATCTATCTATCTATCTATCTATCTATCTATCTATCTATTCATTCTAATTTATTATCTGTCTGTCTATCTATCATCACCAACTATTCTATTAGCTATTCCAATATTCTATCTATCTATCTATCTATCTATCTATTGATTCTAATTTATTATCTGTCTGTCTATCTATCATCACCAACTATTCTATTAGCTATTCCAATATATCTATCTATCTATCTATCTATCTATCTATCTATCTATCATCTATCTATCTATCTATCTTTCCATCACCTATTTATCTATCTTTGTAGTATTTGTTTCCTTGCAGCCAGCTGTCTCCCGGGTTCTGGAAGATTCTGCATAATGCTTTCATATTCCATCACAGAGTTCAGCATTAGTCTGTTATCCTTAACAATACTCTTCCAGACATGAACTTGTTCCTCAGTGCTTAGGCCTTCTGAAAATCCTGAAAGCTGAGGCCCAGCTAATCAGCACCTCAGTGGGGGTGATGATAGAACTAGCTCTGTTTGATTTGGTCATTGTCACTTGTCTCAGGAACAACCTGTTAGTCCCCCAGCTTGAAAACAATTCTACCTGCAAAGTTCCTGCCAACAGGCTGTCCTCCAGCACAGTGCAAACAGCAGCCAGCAAATGACCTCCAGGGACCAGAGGCTGCTCTGTCCAATAAGGCCAGGCCCTGTGGTCACAAGAAGTCAAAGTGAGATCTGGGCCCTGCACATGCTAATGACTTACACTCCGTGTTCACCTGCCTGTTTGTCTCTGGAGCCCAGATCTCCCTTAGTCTTTTCTATAAAGACTTCACCAGCTGTCTGAGAAAAGGGCCACTATTCCTGGTGCTCTGCTGGGTGCACTGTCCTTGCATCTCCAATTGTTCTTGCTTGGTGACCATTTATTTCCACTCCCATCACCCAACTAGACCATGGGTTCCGATAGGATGTAGGCTGTGTGATTCATCTTTGTTTTCTAAAGACTAGGACAACACTCAGGTATGGACAGCATAGTTCTTATTTAGTGTTTGTGGCATAAATAAATGAGAAAATATGGGAGGTGGTGACACGAGACTCCTCTCTGACAGTCATCACATCTATTTCTCAGGTTTTCCCTTTCTCTCCCCATCTCTGAGGGCATATAAACTCTTCGTCACTTTTATGTCTCTCTGACTCCTTAGTCTAAGAGGTGGCTTGGGGTTTAGTGCCCATATTCTCTATCAACTTTATCCCTCACCACCAAACCTCTCCCAGTAAAATACTAAATAAGAATAGTGCGCCTGCTAAGAAGTCAACACTCCAAGAATGGTCTTCTGGATCCCCATTTGAACCAGGTTCTCACTTTAAGTCCCTTCCTACAAATAAATTGCATGGTCACACCTGCTGCAGGATGAAGTGACTTGACACTTTGGCTTGATGACCTGACAGAGCTGTGTGACTGACCTCAGTCAACCCAGCAAGGACAGATCTGAAATAGCCCATGTCTCTGACAGCTGTGAGGAGTCTGTGGGAGCAACCCATCTTGCAGGAGAGGTCCAGAGAAATAAAAGTAATAGGATCATTCTCTCCTGGTAAGTGGCTTTAGGGGGGTGGGGCATGTATCTCTTAAAGCAAAGGTTCTCAAAGTGTGGTCTCCGGACCAGTGGCATCATCACCATCTGCAAACTTGCTGGAAATGCAAAGTTTTGGGCTGAACCTAGACTTACTGGAAAATGTCTGGGGGAAAAAGAGGCAGAAATCTGTGCTTTAAGAAGCCCAACTCTCTCCCCGCACCCCTACTCCCAGGAGACTCTGATACACACTGATGTTTGAGAACCACTGGCTTCACTGAGTCTAGTCTGCAGCCTCCAGCCTTTGAAGCCACCTGTGTTGGGTGCCTGCTGAAACTCACAGCCCAAGGCCACTGCCAACCTGCTAGATCAGAGTCTGAGATCTCCAAGAATTTCCATTTTAATACAAGTGCCTGGGAATTCCGTGGTCATTAAAGTTTGCCAAAAAAGGGCAAGGGAGTGAGGGTCTGGAAGGGTGGACATTCCGGGTTTGAGAGGCTTGGGAAAAATCAGAGTTGCTCTGACTGCAGGAAACCAAAGGAAAAAAATTGCAAAGTATCAAGCAGCCAAGTAGAATTACTTGGTCAAGTTTTGATGATCCAGTTGGAGGATCCACAGGCCCTTTAAATCCTGTTTTTCCCATTTCACCTCAGTTATGGTGTCACCAGTTCCCATGCTTTCTGGCTGGACACCTCTGCTCTCCCATCCTTCCTTCTGAGAGCTGCCGGATTTCCTCCATGAGCTCAGGGAGGGGCCTCAGTCCTCTGCTCCACTTCCTCATCCTACCATCACACAGCCAGCCTGCTGCTCAGCCCCCTTGTGGGGACCGCTGTTCCACAGCACAGCTGTCCTCTTACTCTGACCGGAGTGGGGAGGTCCTTCCTTCTAATGGCCCTCCACAGAACAGAGAACAGGCTGCAGTTGTAAGCAAGGCACTATGAAGGTTCAGGGATATGTGAAAGAGAAGACAACACAGAGGACATGGTCCTTGTCCTACAGACTCAGACCCACCCTGGCACCTCCTATGGGCAGGCCTCCTGCTTTCCTCCAAACTTGCATCTAAGGGATCATTATTTGTGGTCCCCAAATCTGTATGCCTCAGGGCCAAGCCGGACCTGTGGCTTTGAAATGACAGCCCCCCTGGCCCACAGTTGGCAGTTTTTTAAAAAAATATTGCATTAAACTATTACTAGAGGCCTGGTGCACGAAATCGTGCATTCCCCTCAGCCCAGCCTGCACGCTGGGGGGAGGGACAGTGGGAGGTTGACCAGCTGCAAAAGGTTGGCTGTCGGGGCACACTGACCACCAGGGGGCAGCTCCTGCATTGAGCGTCTACCCCCTGATGGTCAGTGCACCGTCATAGTGACCGGTCATTCGGTCAACTGGTCGTAACAGTTGCTTACGTTTTTATATATATAGATGGTATTCTAGACTGGCTGAGGGAATGTTAATTCCTTTCAAGGGAAGGTACACTTCTATCCTTAGTCCATTTAGGTCCTTGTTCACCAACTTAGCTGATATTTTTTAGTCAGCACAGTGCTGGGTGCTGGATATGCAAAGATAATCAATGTCACTTTCCTCCTTGTTGGGCATTCTGAGGAGTTAAAGCCTTCAAATAAAATAAGGCTTGGAGCTGCTGTAGTGTTGTTTACCCTGGAGGCCTCCTGAGCCTTTTACAAACACAGGTACCAGGGCCACCCCCACTGGGACTCAGGTTGCCTGACACCTTCAGTGGTTGAATCTGTTCACGAGAGCCAGCTGTGAGCAGACCTGGTACAGACACTCTGACTGAGCGGGGAAACTGGGAGGCCAAAGACCTTTATGGTTTGTGCAGTGCCAGTCATGCTGGGGTAGAGAAGGTTTGAGAACCTGCAGCAGGTCTTGTAATCTACCTGGCATGGGGATGGGGTCAGGGGGTCCCTGTCTGTTGGAATGAAGATGTTTCGGAGGATGTACATCAAGGGTTTGGAGGGAGCCATTCTCTGGGGCAGGGTCAGTCAAGGGTGCCATGAGGGAGGACTCACTCTCAGGTTATACCAATGCAGGCTGGATCTTGCTCTTCTGTATACTTTTAATATTTTGTTTATCATGTATATTTTGCATTAATTTTGATTTTAAAAAATATTGCATTAAACTATTATTTATCACTAAAGGCTCGGTGCACAAAATTCGTGCGGGGGGGGGGGGGGGTCCCTCAGCCCAGTCTGCACCCTCTCCAATCTGGGACCCCTCAGAGGATGTCAGACTGCCAGTTTAGGCCCTTGCCTGCCGGCCTTATTGCCCCCAACTGCCCCCCCCCGCTGGTATGATCACCCCCAAATGACCCCCCTGCTGGCCTGATGGGTGTTGAGAAGCTGACTGGGGGCTGGGCCGGCCATGGGGAGGGGCTGTGGTCGGTGGGCAGGCTGGCCACGCCCCCGAATGGAGTGGGGATGCCAATCAGGGGCCAGCGATTTGGGAGGAGCCATGGGTGAGGGAGCAACTTGGGGTGGGGCCAGGCAGGGGGAGGGACTACAGGAGATTGGCTGACCAACCCTACCCCCTATTGGGGTCGGGGGTGCGATCAGAGGCAGACAGCCTTGGGGAGGGGCTGTGGGCCTATTGTGGTGGGGCAGGCTGATTGAAGGTGGGACTGGGGTGAGTGGAAGGGAGGGGGCTTTTGGCCAGCTGGCCGGCTCTTTTTTTTTTTTTTATTTGGCAACTTCCTGACTTTTATTTGTGGTGCCTGTGCTGTGTCTCAAAAATACCTTTTCCTCCTGTCTGGGACAGTGGTGGGGAGGGGGCAGTAAAAAATAGAAGACGTCCCTCCCTAATTTCACACAGACCCTATATATAGGCCCACCTGACCCATCGGACTCTTGGCACATTCTGCTCAGGGGCTGGATGCTTGGCACATTCTGCTCAGGGGCTGGAGGGGTGACTGGTGGCAGCACATGTGAAAGGGGACCTCTGGGTTCCCACTCTGGTCCTGGCTACTGGTCCTGGCACTTCCTGGTCCTCAGTTCCTTCCTGGTCCTGCCTGCAGCCCTGGTTCCCCTACCTGGCTCAGCCTCCCATCTCCATCCTGGCCTCAGATGGCCCCATTGGCTCCTAGGGGCTCTGTCCCCCCCCCCCCCCCCCCAGCCTGGAGACCTCAAGGGGAGTTATGGCTTCTGAGAGACTCCCCGACAGCCGTGTCACTTGTGTTCACATAGGGAAAGTGTGCGTGTAGCAAAAGCAGGTGTATAAATGCGGGTGCAGGGCCAAGTCCTCCGGGGTCACTTGGACAGTTTGCTGATGATGTTCATGGCCTCACGAAGTCTCTAGTTCTCAATGTGCAGCTTTGCATAGAGCTTCCTGAAGCTCCCTAGGGCTCTTCGGATTCGGGCTGGGGTTCTGGGTTTAGGTCTTGCTGCCTCTGGAGAGGAAGGGCTGGATCCTGGGCTGATGTCAGCTGGCTTCACTTCCTCCCCCTTCGCAGGCCCTCTCCTCTCCTTGCCAACTCTGCGGTGCTGCCTGGAGGCCTGTGGTCCCTGTGCCTGCCCATCAGGTGCCTCTACTCTCTGGGCAGGGCCATAAGAATTCTTAACCCCATGGACTCCGGGCTGCCAGGAAGGGTCCAGGCTTTATATGCTCTGCTCTTGATTGGAATGGGAGAGTCCGATCAGGGGCAGGCTGGCAGGGGGAAGGGCCTGCGAGGTTGGCCAAAGGCCCCAACCTCTGATCAGCCGGTTTGCTGGCTACACTGGGCGTCATAGGGACCAGCCCAATCAGGGCCATCTTCTGCAGGCTTGTGTCTCCACTGACTCCGGTCCCAGCAGCCCAGCACCTCGGCCGCGGGCCTGGGGCCTGGATCCCCCTGCAGGGTTGTTCTCTGCAGCTCTGGGCTGCACCTGCATGTTGTTCCCTCAGGCTCGGGGCCACGCCGGGCCCCTCCTCCTGAGCTGGTCATGACCTTTACGGCGTTCTGACCTAATTTGTGTATTACTTCTTTATATGTATAGATGATTACTGTACTTTTTGGTGTTCCATTCAATTTTGCACCAGGATCCAAGACCACCGGCCCTGCTCTGGAGAAGCGAAGTGGTATTTATGGCAGCCCTACTGAATGCAGCTGAAGGTTGGGGGCACAGGCTTTGGAAGGGGCCAACTGGAAGTTGAATCTCAGCCTCAGCTGTGTGACCCTGGACAGGTCACTACTCTCTTTGAGCCTCAGTTTTATTCTCGCTAACTTGGGGATAAGAAAGCCCTATTAGGGGGGTTGCTATGAGAGTGAAATTAACTAACAGGATGTGAATGTGAGGAGTCATTCAGGGTCCATTGCAGAGTATGCTCAGGAAAGGGCTGCTGTTCAGGATGCCAGGGCACTGGGCTCAGAGTACAGACAGGCGGGGCTGTCCCACCAGAGCCATAAGCTGGGCCTTTTGTTCCCTGAGGTTCGGGTGCTGCATCTTCACTCTTTCGGTGTGAGTAACCTTTGGAAGCCCAAGGACACTGCCAGGTTTCCCCTTTCATCCATAGGGATGGGGACTTGGGGGCCTCCAGGCCCTGCTCCCCTGGCTCCCCCATAGCGTTCCTATCCCCATGGCAGGCCCTACAGAGGCTCCTTTGTCTCAGGCCCACATCTCACTGCGGCACCACCGAGGTGGTGACAGCGCTGCTGGCAGGCAGCCAGGGCACTTCAGCAATAACATTAGTCATTCCTCTTCCAGAAACTGCTTCGTAAACTCTTTCTGGATCTGGGTGGCCCTGCTGGGTGTTTTTCATTTTCTCTCGATGTTGATTTTAAAATGCAGGCCGCTTTGGGATGCCAAACAGAGACTCTTTGGGTCAGTCTTAGGTCTGCTTCCTGCTGCTCTGGCTGGAGGGGACAGTCATCATGGTGGTCCCCTGCAGAGCTGAACAGGGAGTTGCCACTGTCCTCTAGGGCTGAGGCTCCAAACAAGAACACAGATCCTCAGGCTTCCCCTGGCCACTTAGGAGAACCACCCTGCCTGGCCCCTGGGTCTCAGAGCACGATGCTGCCCTCTCCCTGGCTGCACCCCGGGACTCCCATCAGGAGGGAGGGGGACCATGTTTGCCAGAAAGAGGCACAGAAGGAGTGAAATGACCTGTTTAGCATGTCAGAATGGGCTCTGAACTAGATGGCCCCCCTGCTCCAGAAATCCTGGGGCACAGCACCAATGGGCTCCTGGCAGTGGGGGTCCTCGCACTGGGGGACCCCTGACTCTAGGATTTGAAGCCAGGTTGTTGGAACAACTAAAAATGGAACATGCTGACTAAGGAGGTTTTAGGGCTGTTCACAAAGATTTGTGTTTTTCTCTGCCCACAGCAATATGGGAGGATGGCGTTTTCTTGTCTTGTTGAACTCGGACATTTGTGTGGAACTGAGTGTGTCATGTCTAAGTATACATTTAAAAGCCTATGCCTTGCTTTGCAGCAGTTTTCCCTTTGCCATGGTAACTGGCAATGCCCTAGATAGTGGTCTCTCCCTCCTGCTCCCTGCCATCTGCCTGAGTCCTAGAGTGAGGACATGAGCCACTGATGCTGGGGTGACTCAGCCCATGGGCACTGCAGCACAGACCTGCTTCTCCAGCTCCTTGCAGACCACAATGACAGACAGGAGAAATACAGTTTCCTGTCCCTTCGTAAACCTGCAGGTTTTCTCTGTGAGGTGCAGCGGGACCTATCTGCAGCGGGAGCCAAGGCTCTCCACCTGCCCACGTCTCACCCATCTCTGAAAACTTAGGTGGGGAACCTTTTTTCTGCCAAGGGCCATTTGGATGTTTATAACATCATTCGTGGGCCATATAAAATTATCAGCTTAAAAATTAGCCTGCTCTATTTTGTCAAACATTTAATTAACTCACCCCTAACGCCTTGGCAGGGCCAGACCTAATGATATTGCGGGCCTTATGCGGCCCTCAGGCTGGATGTTCGCCACCCTTGCTTTACACCATCGTCTTCCATGCATAAGGTAGATAGGGTTCGCCCGTGAAAACCCAGGACACACAGTTAAATTTTAATTTCAGATAAACCACACTAAACAATGCATAATTGTTCAGTGTAACCTCTAGTGTCTTCATTTCTCTAGAGTCCCTTGGGAAGGTGTCTCAGGGTGGGTGGCACCCTGTCTCAGAAAGTGAGGATTTCACAGAGGGTCAAGTGTTCTGGGACCTTCCTGAGCTTCCAGCATGTAGGTGGACTCTGGAGGTGCCTCTGCTGATGCAGGTCCTGCTAAGTAACCTTGGGGATGAAGCTGCAGATGCCCACACTGAGAGACTGCTGGAGTGAGGGTCCCGCTGGACTCCATCTCAACAGCAGTAGGACACACTGTCAACCTTGCAAACCCCTGTTGGAGTCGTTGAGGTTTCTGTGGGCGGAACCTCTATGTCTGCCTTTTAGCCCTTAGAGAAGTACTGCCATCCTTGGGCAGATGTCCCTGGCTTCTCACTGCCAAGACATGACTTAATGTTTATTGCATTCTTCCTTCTCAGTCTGGGCTCGAGGCAAGGAGTACATGCCTTTCCCCAGCTGTATCCACTCATCCTCCAACCACAGAGCTGTGACTAGCACTGAGCTTCTTCCTCACCCTTCCCTTCCAGCCATGTCCTCCTCAGAGTTCCTGCGATGTTGTGAGGAAGGAGGAAACTAACCTGACTTCCAGAAACTTATGAAACTTTTAGATGACTACTATTGCCAGTGGTAGCCAGTATGACACCTCAAGCCCAATTCAAAGGAGTAAATGTTCATAAAAGCATATACAGCCAATGAATTTCTCCACATTGCACTATTTCTCCCAGATTCTCCTCCATCTCCATAACAACCTATATCCCAGAATAAGCAGAGAGAGACACCACCAGCAGAACTGGAAGCAGGGGTTGCTCCTGGTATTTCTTTATAGGGGTTTCTTATCTTTTATAGGCCCTTGAGGTATGGTGCTTGTATTTAACCCCCAAATGGACACAAATGGAACTAAGGGTTCCCAACATTCTTGGCACTTAGGTCCACATGAATGTTCCCCAGCAGCCCACATTTGTGCATCACACATGCATAAGGCAAACACCAGAATACTCAGCCCTATAAATAGACATGGGAAGGAGGGGAACTCAGCTCTGATTGTCCATTATACACTGGTTTCTCTCTCTCCCCTTACACTTGCACAAGACAGTGACAATGTTACCTAGTGGAATTAGCACAAAGCCATTCCCAAAGGAACCAAAGACACTATTCAAAGGACCCAAACAGGCCTTCAGCTGTTTCCTGCTGCAATATAGTCAACACTCCTCCTCACAAAGGCACAGGGAAAGGGGTTTGGGGGCAGGTAAAGTGCTAGAGAACAGACCCACCCTCTCTCCAACCAAGGTCAAGATGCCCATGACATCCACAGCCCAGCACAGCACCCCACACAGCATACCTGCTGGAAAAAAGGAAGGAAGGAAGGAAGGAAGGGGTGAAGGGAGGAAGGGAAGGAGGGAGGAAAGGAAGCGGGGAAGGAGGGAGGAAGGAAAGAAGTGCATTTTCCTTTAGGCTCTTTTCCTTTCTGGGCTCACCTGTCCTTAAAACAATTGAGCCCATTTGGAAGTTGAGATCACGATTTGGGTGTGGGAAAGGCCCAAAGGATGCCACATGCCCACTGGGAGTTCCCGATCTCCTCTGACTCTGGTTTCCCAGTTTCTTTTCAATTTTTATTTTCCTCTTTTTATCTTGTAGCGATAGTCCATGATCTCTGCCCCAGGGTCAGCCAATCAAGCATGGGACAGACCCATCCCCTCAATTTCACTACAGCATTCCCCCTCCACCCCCAATCAGATACAAGGAATTTCTACTGGAAATTGAGAGAATTTTTTTTTTAACCATTGCAACAATGTTTAGTGGCATTGTAAGAAGCATTTGTGAGCTGTGCTATTGCGAGATATCCCAACACACTTACCAACAGACGCATTTGTTGGTCATCTGCTCTAAGGGATACATATAACAGTGGAATGTATATGTCCATGCCCACGCCCCCTCCCCCGCCACGCCCAGGCAACAAATACCTTTTTTGGCCTCAGTGACTCTGTAAGTGAAGTCAACATAGGCCAAACACACGAGAATGAGGGTTTTATATTTAATTCTAATTTGCTCTTCTGAGAAGTGTTGTTTTCATGAGAGAGATGGATTGCCTGGGAGATATGGTTCTCAGGCAAGAATTTCAGTTGTCTGGAAAGTGACATGGGCATGATTATAAAAGCTGTCATGCAGTGGGATGACTGGAGAGGAGACCACTTGGATAGATGAAGACGAGAAGCAGCTGTGTGGGTGTCCTTCCTGCCGTGTGTGCAGACTGCAGGGTGAACCTATCTCCTGCTAGTCACAGAGACACCTAAGTAGGTCAGGTGCCCTCAGTGTGGCTACTGTGTCCCTGCTCACTCCCCAGGAGGAGGGGAATGCTGTCACCTGCTTGCCACCTTGTTACTGCTCACTCAGAAAGTGCCACCACCACGCAGCCCGTTGGGTGCACAGCACCTATCGGGCCTGTCATGTCGTTCCATTGGCTGAGGCAGGGGAACCAGTGCAGGTGTGCTGATGCTTTGTGACGTGAGACTGCTGTGGACAATAACGTTTTTCATCTCTGACCCAGGAGTGTCGGGCCTTCCATCGGCATCCGTGAACCACCGCCTCGGCTCAGGTGAGGGGAAATTTCAGACCCTCCATAGGTCTGGACATTTTCAAAAATAACTAATGTGTTTTACAGACTGGCCAGCAATCCTTAGGTAGGGAAGATGCCTGGCAATCCATGAATGGCTGTTTCAACAAAAGAGACCAGTTTCTATTTAAATAGGATATTAGGCTCTTGGGCATAAGATGAAATTATTCTGAAAGAAAGAATCAAAATGTAGTCAGAACTCCTCCTTTTAGCATTTGATTATTACAATGTTCTCACAAATTCATGATGTTTTGTTTTAAAAATTAAATCTCCTGAGGTGAGAGGGGGTCCCTGGAAAGGAGGAATGTAAGCTTAGCAGTGGTCGGTGGGGTGACCTTCCTGAGATGAAAGTGTACCTGGGATAGGTGGCTGTCTTCCCGGTGAATTCCACACCCTTTCCCTTAAGAGTCTCAGCCTCAAACTTGTCAGTAGATAAGTCCGGATGTGGCTAGTCTTTGCCATGTTCAGAGTGAGGGCAGCCAGAGAAGAGCCAGGTAGGTATCTCAGTCTGCTCTGCTGCTGTAACAAAGTGCCACAGACTGGGTGGCTATAGACAATGGAAACTTACTCCTCCCAGCTCTGGAGGCAGGAGTCCAAGGTCAGTGCCCAGCTCATGGGTGGAGGCCCTCTTCTGGATTGCAGGCTTTTTGCTGTGTCCTCACATGGGCGCACCAGCTAGTGAGCTTTGTAGGGCCTCTTTTATAAGGGCACTAATTCCATGAATAAGGGCTCCACCCTCATGACCTAAGCATCTCTGAAAAGTCCCACTTCAAGTACCATCTCTTTTAGGGGTTAGGATGTCAACATGTGAATTTGGTGGGGAGGGCACAAACATTCAGACCGTAGCAGTAGGAGACTGGATGTCTGTGCAGATGTAATAATTTAAATATCTTTGCAAGGTAAACAACAAAACAACTGCCACAACCCTGTCTGCTTGCAACCCTGTCCTTTCAGGTATTGCCACTCTAGTAGGACTTCTAAGATATGACAAAAGCCACATGCAATGGAAAGGCCTTGTTCAGGCTGGCAATGGTAAGCGAATCTCACTGATGGATGTTGCTGCTCCCTGTGGTCAGGCTGTCTGCTTTGTTGCCCTTCTTATCTTCCTGGATGTCTGAATCCCCCTCCTGTGTCACCTGCCTGCTCTCTTGCTAAGGGCCTGCCTTCTCCACTTCTTTCTTAGTCCCATCTCCAATTTCTGTGGCTCTGTTTCACCCTTTTGTCCTTTTAATCTCATGTTATGATCTGCTTTGAGTTCTTTGAGAACCTGTGTATATGTGTGAAATATAAATGTAAAAACATTGTTTATATAATGCAGTGTGGAAAAGCCCCAGTGTGAAAACAGTCTCAGCCCAATGCTTCAGGTTCAGCATTTTAACTAACCCTACAATAATCCTATAAAGTTTGAATAGACCCATTTTATAGATGAGGAACTGAGGCCCACATAAGTTAAGTATCCTGTCCAGGGCCACACTGGTATGGCACTGTGGAGCTGTGGCTGGCTCCCCTTTAGCATAGTGTCTGGCTAAGGGCTGCAGAAGGGATGTGAGCAGTGAGAAGTGAGCAGCAGGAGGAGCTGGGACTGGAAGCCAGCACACTCACGTGTGTGTCTTCACTCCCTCATGGACCAATTCCGTGACTTAGCCTCTCTAGGACTAACAACATCGAATCTCAGAGGGTTGTTGCAAGGTTTAAATGAGATAATAGAGGTAAAGCTACCATGCCTGGCACATAGTATATGCTCAGTAAATGGAGGTAGGCCTGAACCCTTGGAGTCATCTTTAAGTTCCCTCTCTCACACCCCACATCTAATTCATCAGTGAGTCCTGTCAGCTCTACCTTCAAATCTATCACTTTAAAAAAACTTACAGTAAGAATATAATATGAGATCTACTCTCTAAACAAATTTTTAAGTGTACAATATAGTACTGTTAACTATAGCCACAATGTTATGTCTCTAATGCTAATCATCTTTATGCTCACTGAACAGTAACTCCTCTCAACCCCCAACCCCTGGAAACCACCATTCTACTCTAGTTCTATGAATTTGACTATTTAAAATACTTTATTTAAAGGGGAGTCATGTAGTATTTATTTTTTGATGACTGGTTTATTTCACTTAACAAAATGTCTTTTAGGTGCATCCATGTTATTACACATGGCAGGATTTTCTTCTTTTCAGAGATTGAATATGCTCCATTGTATGTATATACCACGTTTTCTTTATCCATTCATTTGTCAGTGGACAGTTATGTTGTTTCCATGTCTGGATTATTGTGAATAATGCTGCAATGAACATGGGTGCTAATATTTCTTTGAGATCCTGATTTCAATTTTTTTTTGGATTAACCCAGAAGTGGAATTGCTGAATCATAAAGCAACTCCATTTTTAATTCTTTGAGAAACCTCTGTACTGTTTTCCACAACAGCTATTCCATTCTACATTCCCACCAACAGTGCACAAGGATTCTAATCTCTTCACAACCTCACTTGGCACTTTTATTTATTTATTTTTAATAGCCATTCTAATGAGTCTCATTATTGTTTTGATTTGCATTTCCCTGATTATTAGTGATGTTGAGCGTCCTTTCTTTTAAATGTGCCTGTTGGTTATATATCTTCTTTGGAGAAATATCTATTCAAACCCTTTGCCCATTGTTTAATCGGGTAATTATTATTATTATTTTCTATTAAGTGTTGGAACAATCTGATCACTTCTCACCACATCTCTAAATCTTGTTGTCATTATCACTCTAACTTATACTTGTTTATGTTTGCTCTGATATTAACCATATAAGAACCATCTAGAATAAGAGCAGCCATCATCAATTACCAAAGAATATCTTTGGGTTCTAGATTAAAATGTCAGAAAGGAAAGAAATTTCATGAAAAGGATTTGTAGCCACTATTATTGGTCCATTGTTCCAGATTATATGATTTTTGATGATAGGATACTGGTCTACCTCCAAGTCCTATTAAAAGCAATCTATAAGTATCATAACATTAATTGTATTTCTGGTTTTATGCCTCTTCTTCTTTAGTCCTTACCCCTCCTTCATCAGCCAAAAGGATTTGTAGCATTGAACGCATAAGGAGAAAATAAATTTCATGAGGCATGAAGAAATGAGGGTCAGCTGTCCTTTTAGGTATTGAAGAGTTATGTCCCATGAGAATGCTAATAAGATCTTGGTTAAAAATAAAAGCACTACTGTTGCTTCTGACATATAGGGAGACATGTGGGCTTGGGCTCACCAAAGTGCCTGAATGACAATTAGGATTCTGGCAGCATCTACAGAGTTCTATAATGAGAGTTTTCTGTGGCAGAGACATTTATGATCAAGAGATACCTTCCCTCTGGCCAGTGCAGAGACAGGCCTTCAGAGGCATACAAGGTCAGGGGCTGGCTCAGAGAGGACCAGGGGCCCGGTACCTGGTACCCGGACACTCACACTAGATTTGCGAGTACTATTAATCTGTCATAATCAGCAAGGAATTAGATGTAGTCACCAGTCATAGCAGTGTCCAAATACTTTTGAATACATTAAAATGATTGCTTCAATCTATTGGGCACTGTCTGTGCCAGGGACTGGGCTAATGTTACACTTATCATGCATCATTTTAATTCTTCTGTGATGGTTAGTTAGTTTTGGGTATCAATTTGGTCAGGCTATAGTACCCAGTTATTTAATCAAAGACTAATTTAGGTTTTTCTTTGGAGGTATATTGTAGAAGTGGCTTATATCTATTATCAGTTGATTTTAAGTAAAAGAGATTACCCTTCATAATATGGGTGGGCCACATCCAATCAGTTGAATGAGCAAAAACTGAGGTTTCCTAGAGAAGAAGAATTTCTGCCTTAAGGCTGCAGTATCAACTGCCACTTGAGTTTCCAGCCTGCCCTTTGGGTTTCTGACTTGACAGCTCCCATAACTATGTATGCTAATTCCTTAAAATAAATCTAATACATATGAAGAAGATAGATAGATGACCAATGATAGATAGATAGATTATAGATAAATAGATGATAGATACATAGGTACCTAGATGATAGATAGGTGGACAGATAGTGTTAATATCATTCTCCAGTGAAGGCCAGTTCTGCAACCAAAGGCTGGCACATGCTTCCACTTGATAAGCACGTGTTGAAGATCAGGCTGCTGTGAATGTTTGCACTTTATAGGGTGATTAAAACTTGTCTCCAGATGGTGAAAAACCAAGATAAACACCTGAAATTGCTACCTCCCACAATCGCTTCAAAACTACAACTAAAGGACAAAACGGACATCATCCAGAACCATGAGAAGGCTGGCTGAGTGGAAATTCTACAACTAGAAGGAAAGAGAAAAGCACACTGAGACTCAGAGGAGGTGCAGAAGTAAAGTGCAGAGGTACGGAGGCGCACACAGAAAGGGCTGGCAACTGAGGACACGGTTGTCTTTTCAGTCGGGAGGGTGACACAAGCTCCGACTGCTCTGAACTCCAGTTCCAGGAGAGTCTCTGGGGACCCAGACTCATATGGGGAGAAACTGGACTGTCTGGCAGCAGGTGGGAACTCGAGGGTGGCTTTCTCTCAGAGGTGGTTGCAGTGATTACCACGGGACACTGAGACCCAGGGCCTCTTAGGTCAGGGCTGAGGAGCAGCCATAGCTGTTTGCTTCGCCCTGTTGATTCCCTGAGACCCCGCCCCATCCAAGCTGTGGCAGAGGCTTTTGCATATGAATGACCTGGTCCTTTGCAATCTAAAATTACCTAACAGACTGCAGCTGGGTCAGACAAACCCAGAACATCCAAAAGAAGGCCCAAGGCCCCACAGCAGCTTGCACTGCTTCACAGCTGGCCCTCATCTGGGCACCCCCAAACCCAAACAAAGAAGAGGAATCTGCAGATCTCTCCGTAGCTCCTGCTGGGTAGCCTCAGGCAGTGGCTAAATTAGCACCTCCTTAGAGATCCAAGAGCCAATGTACCCAGTGGTCAGAGTGGGACCATCCAAATTACAACTCCTCAGATCCATAAGGGACACACTCAGGGGGAAGACTCAGTGAGCACCAAAGCCCCACTGAAGCAAGTCTTTCCCCAGAAGGGTGTCCCACTGCAGACACAGCTGATTCTCACTGC
>NW_006290676.1:889117-895165 GCF_000327345.1 Myotis davidii | reverse complement strand
AAATTTGGTAACATGCTTTTAAGATTCTCTCTTTGTCTTTTGCTCTTGGCCTTCACAAATACACATCTGTCAACAAGTGAATCTGAAAATCAAGTGAATAATCTGATGAACAGTATGAACTGGTGAATATAATAGAATCAGGGGCATAGAAAGGGAATGGACTGACTATTCTTGGGGGGAAAGGGGTGTGAGGGTGCGGGAAGAGACTGGAAAAAAATCGTACACCTATGAATGAAGACATTGGGGTGTGTGTGGTGAGGACAGAGGGTGGAGGGGAGCTATGGAGGGGGGAGAGAAACAACTCTAATGATCTGAACAATAAAGATTTAGTAAAACAAACAAACAAACAAACAAACAAACAAACTTGTCTCCAGCCTCCATTTGGGGGCTAAAATGGGGCCAATAGTCCCAGGACCTGAGCCCTCATAGGTCTAGGTCTCAGCTGTTGGGTAAGCTGCTGGAAACGAATTAATAACGTGCTGCTGCCCATTATCAGTGCCTTCACTGGCCAGGAAGGCACGGCCAGAGCTCATCGACGCTGCCTGGGTGGCCTTCACCCAGGAAGCTCATGTTCACTGGTGCTCCTTGGAGCATGCTGTCAAGCTCCATAAGCTGGGGAGGGATTGGCAGAGCCCTGTGGTTAAATGTATAACAAAAGCAAACCTTTAGAAAATTAGCATTTAGACTTAGTCAGCACCTGCAGGACAAGCAGAAACTGGCACTCAGCTGATGGGGTGGGAGAGTTGGAGTTACCACGTGACCGTCAGGCTGTCACCCAGAGTCAGCTGGGGAATTCTCAGAGTCGAGTGATCTGGGATAATACAGAAAATCATGATGTAGTAAGAAGAGCTCTGGGTTGGATATTTGGTGATCTGGGCAAGCCCTGAAAGCCTCCAGGCCTTAATTTCATGATCAGGGTAATTGGTAATCCCCCCACCCCCGCCCCTCCGCGGATTTTTAGGATGGGATTGCCTCAAATCTCCGCTTGGACAGCAGGGATGTCCAGAGTCTCTGTGGAGGTTGGGCAGAGCCCTGGGGCCTCTGGTTCTCTCCCTCTCCCTTCCTGTGGGGGCCACCTCTCTCTCACCGGACACCAGCCTGGCCCAGACCCAGCACCTTTGGTTGTTTCCTATGTACCCTACTCTTGCAAAGATCTTAGACACAAGGTGATGAGTGTGCAGGGCTCACAATCATGTTCCTTCTCTCCAGGTCCTGCTTCTGGGACTACCCGGGCCTCCAGGCACTGCGGCACTGGCCTTCTCTACCTCCACCTATCTCAGCGGACACACCTAAGACTTGTACACCGTGCTCTGCTCTCACAAGGACCATTTCTCATTCCCCTTTTGTATCACACCCTGCAAAGGCACAGGGCCCCACTCTTTGTATGCCCGCATCTACCAGAGCATTCCAGGGTTCTCAACCTTCCTAATGCTGTGACCCTTTAATACAGATCCTCATGTTGTGGTGACCCCCAATTTCATTGTTACAAATTGAACATAATTAAAGCATAGTGATTAATCACAATAACAATATGTAATTATATATGTATTTTCCGATGGTCTTAAGCAACCCCTGTGAAAGGGTCGAGACCCGCAGGTTGAGAACCGCTGAAGCAATCTGTCCCTTTGGATGTTGGCTTGGGAAACAGAGCTGGTGTCCGCCTTTCCCTCTGACCACAGACCACGCGAGCCTGCCTGGCTTCCTCTCCTCCGAGGTGGGTTCTTCGGTGCCACAGTGCACGCGATCTCAGAGATGGTCCTGTTTTCCCAGCTTGTTGGATGACCCCGACTGAATTCAGGTCAAAGTCAAACTGGGCCTCTACTGCTTGAGAGGTCAGGAAACCTGCTTCTAGTGCAAGTTCCAGAATGGAGAAGCTGTGTGACCTTAGGCATATGTCTGACCTCTCTGAGCCTCAGTTTCTACTTACAATGGCAACAAAGTCATGTTTTCCATTTCTTCTTCAGATGGTATGAGGCTCAAATGAGCTACTGCATGTGAAGAACAAACTTTATAAAACACACAATCTCAGTAGAAGGTGCTATAAAAACATAAAACACAAGAGGGAGTTTATCTCTAAATTTCACATTTAGGATTCTCCCCATATCTCTACTAGCATGGAGGTGTGTTGGGGATGAGCTCAAATCTTGCCATTTTTATTGATAGAAACTTAGAATAAAATTTTAAAATTGTTCACATAAGCAGGACGCTAAAAGCAGTCCTTAGCATAGTTAATGTTAAGTCAGATTCTTATCTTAAAACGTGTTTGAATAAAGTGACTGGGATTTGGGTGGGTTTTAAAAAAATGTTCAAGTGATGTGCACCTGGTATTGAGTTTCCATGGGCTTTGGTCAGGGTGCTGTCTGCACATTCACTGGGTGGTGTCAGTGCAGGCAGCCTCAAAGTTAACCCCTTCAACCAGCCATGAAACTTAGCAGATAATCTACAGGATGAGTTGTCCCCTGTCTGGGGCCCATTCTGCATCTATGGGACAATGGTTTTCTGACTCTCACACGCATGCCACTCCCTTCTGTGAGATCCATCTTATAGAAGGTCCATCGCCCAAGCCCTCACATCTCAGCACTCGGCAGCACAGTGGGTCCACCCATATCTGTGTTTCTTTATCTCTGGTATATTCTGGTCTCTCTCCTCTTAGGATAGGAAATTGAGACTTGGTTTAAGATGTCCTTTCAATATCCAAGTAGAGTAGGCAGTTAGATATAGTATTAATTACCAATTGCTGTGTAACAAATCGCCCCTAAACTTAATGGCTTAAAACAATAAACATTTAGTGTCTCAGTTTCTGTGGGTCAGCATCCAGGCATGGCTCAGCTGGGCCGTCTGTTTTGTGGTTTCTCCTGGGCTGCCTTCAAGGAGCTATGGGTTATCTGAAGCTCACTCCCGTGGCTGTCAGCAGAATTCAGTTCTTCAGGCTATTGGACTGAGGCCTCTGATCCTCACTGACTGTGGGCCAGAGCCTGCTCTCCATAGGGCAGCTCATGGCGTGGCAGTCACCTCCTTTTGAGTGAGAAGTGACAGAGCACGAGAGAGCCAGCAAGACAGACACCTGACCTCAAAAACAATATCCCATCACTCTGACCATATTACAAGGAAGTCACTAGATCCAATCCAGCTCTGGAAGAGCAGGACACAAGGCAGTTGGGAATCACTGGGTCACCCAGGGGCCGCCTGCCACAAGCTGCAGCCTGGTGCTCGGGGAGACGGCTGGGCTGCACATGGACATTCGGGTACTGCCAGGCCTCTTAGAGATGTGACACCAGGGACTGAATGACAGGAGGGATGGGCTGAGGCTGGTTAGAAATAAACATGAAGAAACAGAAATGCAAATGAAGGGATTGAGAAATAATATTGACAATATTGATTAGGAGAAAGGGGAGCGAGACCCCATACCCTACCATAACTTTCAATGTTTTGTCTTTAAGGGGCTGTTTACTAAAAAGAGGGTCCTTTTCCAATCCTGGCAGCTCAGCAAACCTCCCCTCCCCCTTCCCCCACTCCACAAAGTAACTAATGGAACAGCGAGGTGATCATCATGTCCTCACAGGTCTCTTGGCTTAAGGCTGGCGGGGCGTTCTCAGCCCCTGGGAAATGGGGAGAACCATCAGGCGAAGGGCAGCCTGTACAAACCAGAGAGCATCTGCCTAGGAGAGAAAGAGGTTAGCTCTCCCTGGATTTTCATCAGTGTGTTTCGGCCTCAGCGGGCAGCACTGGCTGAGTCAGCATCAGCGAGCTGGGAGAAATGGTTTGACTTTGCTCGAGTGCCCCCCGAGCTGAATTCCCCACCAGGCAATCAAATGAGAAAAGGTGCAATTAAGCAAATAGAAACAGAAAAGGGAAATAACAACATCCAGGCAGTGAATTAGCTGCAGTGTGCAGACAACTGCCTTCCAGGGCATCCAGGGCTCAGTGTTCTGAGTGTCCATCCATTCATCCAGGAAATATTTATTAAGCACCTTTTCTACCTCAAGTATAGTGCAGGTGCTGGGATGTAATAGCAAGACCATGGCCTTGTCCTCGAGGAGCTTAAAAACTAGAAGAGGAGACAGATGCTAATGACATGGGCCCGCAGGTCCATACAAATTAGAGTGATGGTCACTGACAAAAACTCTCTCCTCAATCCAACTTTAGTCAGATTCTTTCAGGTCTCTTCTCAACTAGGCCTCGACCGTGGCCCCGGTCCTGCCCTGGCTGGGCCTGTATTGCTCAGTCTTAGCAGGAATCCTGCTAAGTCAGTCATCAGTTTAGTAACAATTCCCCCACCCTCAATATCTGATCAAATCCCTGCCCCCAAACCCCTTCATCCACCCCATTACCCTGGCCTGCCTTCAGCAAGAATCCTGTCAAAGTGGTTTAGCAAGAATCCTTCTGCCCTGATGTTTCCTCTTTGTAATCAATCATCCATCCCCTACCCCTGCCCCCCACTCATTCATGGGTTATAAATCCCAACAGTGAGCTCTAAGCAGAGCTTGCCAAGCCCTGAGACCTGCTAGTAAATTCATTAGCCCACAAGTAGGCACTTGATTCATGGGCAGCCAGCATGGGTAGCTTGGCATGTAGACCTGCCCAGTGGGGACAGGGTGATGCTGAGTGGAGGGATGGAGGCCTCTGGACCTGTCTGAGCCTCTCCTGGGAGTCTCAACTCCAGATAGGGTAAGAGAGGAGGAGGAGCAAGGGGCTGAGGATGAATCCCCGACCTGGAGCACTGGGGTGGCAGGCAGAGGGACAGCAAGATGGCATTATTGCTAGAGCCACAGTGTGTCCTGAATGAGTTCTTGCTGAACCCCATCTTTTATTTTCTACATTCAGAAGCTTTGACATCTGGGGTTTTGAGGAACTTGAAGAGACTGCCCCTCCCAGGGGTAATTGAGAATGAGACTAACAAACAAGTTACTCTGCAACCTGCTCTTCAAACATAACCCCACCACCTCCTCTATTGGCTCCCACACTCCAGGCCACCACTGCCCTGCCCTGCTCACCCAGGACCAGGTACCAGACAAGTAGAAACAGTCCTACCCAAGAACCCACTGAAATGACTGGACAAGCTGACCCTCTGCCTGCTCACCTTGTCTCCCCACTCCCTCTGGCATACACCACAATAAAGGCTCTCTCCCTCTGCCTCCTGGCTGGCCTTGGGGCTTCCTTGTGTGGCCCTGTGCAGCATAGCATGAACCCTTCTCTTGGGACTGTGAGGAACAAACGATCTTTTCAATGGCAGTTGTCTACTGATATGTTGGCCTTTCTACATCTCAGATTTTCTAGTAATACACTATATTTTCAAACACTTGCCCCCAAACCATGCTTGTGCCTATATGGTGCTTGGTGATGTCACTGCCCCTTTTTTCCTCGAAGGCAGGGCCATGTGCTCTTCCTCACCCCTCCCATCTTAGATTCAACTCCCTTCAGTTCAGGTAAGTCCAGTGGCTCTATTCCTTGCAGTACAAACCCCACTGCAGGGATTCCAGACCTGCCCTGCCCCTGCTTCTCCCAGCCTGTCTCCTCTGTGTTTCTCAGACCCTTCAGCTTCGACCCTGTGGGGCATCCTTTTATTATCCAACTAGAGGCCCGGTGCACAAATTCATGCACAGGTGAGGTCCCTCGGCCTGGCCTGCGATTGGGGCTGATCGGGGGAGGGACCACGGGAGGTTGGCTGTAGTTCACTGACCACCAGGGGGCAGATGCTCAACGCAGAAGCTGCCCCATGGTGGTCAGTGCATGTCATAGCTACTGGCCGGTCGTCCAGTCATCCGGTCATTTGGTCATAATGGTCACTTAAGCTTTTATATATATACTAGAGGCCCGGTGCAAAAAAATTTGTGCACTCGAGGGAAGGAGGGTCCCTCAGCCCAACCTGTGCCCTCTCAGAGTCTGGGACCCCCTGGGAGATAACAACCTGCTGGCTTAGGCCTGCTCCCGGGTGGCAGAGGGCAGGCCCAATCCCTGGGTGCAGCCCCTGGACGGGCTCAGAGCAGGGCCGATTGGGGAGTTGGGGCACCACCCCATGTCATGCCCAGAGCAGGGGGGGATGGGCGG
>NW_006290676.1:877596-888145 GCF_000327345.1 Myotis davidii | reverse complement strand
CCGGCGGACTAAAGCAGATTTCTGGGGTTTTGTTTAGCTTCTATATTTATAACATAGTTGCTTAGAGTTGCAGCTCAGAGGCCGGCAGCGGCAGGCGAGGTACGTTGGAGTCCTCCGTCACTGAAGCAAGCAAGCCTCATGTTCTCTTTAAGCTGCCTGGCTGCCAGCTGCCATCTTGGCTGGCAGTTAATTTGCATATCTCGCTGATTAGCCAATGGGAAGGGTAGCGGTCATATGATAATTACCATGTTTCTCTTTTATTAGATAGGATATATAGATGTTCCTGTTTCTCCTAACCTTGTTAATTCAAGTCTCCTTCCAAGAATGTCTAACTCCTTCCTTCTCCTTTGAGGCAGCAATGACTTTGCCATAATGGCAAGGGCCTAGGACAATAGGAAAACTTGTGTCACCTTACATGGTCATATTCACCTCTCAGTATTCAGGAGTCCTCTGTCCCTAAGCCTTTAGATCAGTGGTTCTCAACCTTCCTAATGCTGCGACCCTTTAATCCAGTTTCTCATGTTGTGGTGACCCCCAACTATAAAATTATTTTTGTTGCTACTTCATAACTGTTATTTGCTATGGTTATGAATTGTAATGTAAATATCTGATATGCAGGATGTATTTTCATTGTTACAAATTGAACATAATTAAAGCATAATGATTAATCACAAAAACAATATGTAATTATATATGTGTTTTCCGATGGTCTTAAGAGACCCCTGTGAAAGGGTTGTTCAACCCCCCAAAGGGGTCGCGACCCACAGGTTGAGAACCGATGCTTTAGATGGTCTTGGTTCAGGGACCAAACGCTTGATTTGGTGTGACAACACCAAATGCATCCTGAACATCTTCCTTCTCACTGAGTTGGGGAATAAAATCCCCAGAGGCGACAACAGGTTTGGCCTTATTGCACCAGGGTCTCAGCGGGGGAGCCAGGGATCTGCTCACCTCTCTCGGTCTGGGAGGCCAGGCTGACCTGCCTCCAGCTTCCCTGATGCTTCCTGATACTCAGGGAGGTTCCCCTTTCTTTGGTTCCCTGTTAGGCTTAGAAGGGAAGGCCTGGTGCAGCTGAAGGACCTGGGGAGGGCGCTGGGGACCCGGGAAGGATGAAGAAAACCATTTCCTGTGTGGAGGCTGGCTCTGGGGCGTGAGGTTTGGAAATCAGATGGGAAGCTCTCAGTTTGGTCTCGAGCTGACTTGTTTGTAATAAAAACATTTGGTCTGACTTCCACAGAATCCAATCCATGATGTAAATGTTTAAGTGTTTCAAGCTGCATTCTTTCTAGTCTCCAGAGAGGTTCTTTTCACAAAGCACGAGGGATAGTTCCCGGGGCTGTCTCCAGTCCAAGACATGCAAATAATTCAGATGCTAAAATATTCAAGCCCTGAATATACCTTTTAAATGACCAATGCACTATTTGTGTCCAAGTAGACAGCCAGTGTCTCTTTAAATGTTCTTTTCATTCCTCCGGCATATTGTAATCAGCAGATGGCCCTACCTTCCCCCTACCCAATCCCCCTTTAAACAGACCCCTCTAATAGCTAATATCCTGCAGTGACCACAGCCATTAGCAGGATTAGGCCATTACAGTCCTGTCCAGCCAACACAGAATGCCCGTGGGGATTGCCTCTTTTCCCTTTGGTGGTTGTTTTTATGGATGAACCAGAACCCAACGGATCAATTGAGAAATTAAAACAAGGAGGGCAGAGGGTTACAGTCATTGTTTTCAAGGACACCTCCCAAACTGCCTTAGGATTTGAGGCTCCTTTGTTAGAGTGATGGCAGATGTCAGCTTTGGGACTGGAGCTTGCTCTGAAAGTACACAGACAGTATGCAGACCTCTGTCCCACGTCACCATAATCACTAACACTCCATTTCCGAGCACTGCAGCGAGGCTTGTCTGCTCACATAGCCCTGCCTGTGCCATAAAGACAACCACGTCTCGGGAATGCTCTGAAACATTGCCACCCAGTGGCGCCGCAGAGGAACAACAGTGCATGGCTGCAGAACCCAATTTTGTCAGCTGAAGGATGGAGGCAGAGGGGTGGGAAAGCTGGCCTAGGACTGGAGGTGAACTGCAAAGAGCACGTTTCATGGCACAAAGGCAAGTGACTAGTTCAAAGCTGGCTACATAGGACAGGTGACAGAAACACAGAGGAAGGCAGCTGGAATACAAAGAAGAATAAAGGAGGTAATGATATGGTACAAGTGAGCAGTCTTCTTCTAAGTGGAAGAAATACACACTTTCTGTGAGAGCTGGAGAAAGAAGACGGGAAGATGAGTCAATGGAACCCCTTTTGGAGTTGACCTCAGTTTGAATGACTCAGTTTCTCACATGTTTAGATTCTTAAGGATCCTCGAACTCGGCCGAATAAGGGATGTCATTGGACCTCAGCTTCCTTACCAGAAGGAGTGAATTAGAGTTCTAAATCTCCTTTCCGCCCAACACAGTGTGGCTTTATTATCTGAGACACTGTGGGAACAGGTAATGCAGAAATATGGGCAACACAAGCCATGGGCAATTTTTAAATCATTTGTGTGCGCCTTTCAAATGCAATCAGAGAAACATAAAAGATGCATCCTGTTCACCTGTTGGTGGGTTAGTGCTGGAATGGGGCTTGGAAGGTATTCCTGAGCATGAGTAATTCACAGAGATAACCTACAGTCTCACCTTCAAGCCTCTGCAGCAGAGGGCCAGCTCCCTGAGATCTGGAACCTTCTAGCACTTTCTGTGTGGGGGAGGGGGGCTGAGAGGAAATCTGCAAGAAGGGAGGCTGTGCTCTGTTCTCTGTTAAAATTAAAGCTAAACCAGAAGCTAATGAATTAATGATTTAATAAGTCACTCTTTTCAGGAATGTTTTCATTTTAAAAGAAAAACCTCTGTTACAGGGCAAGTTATTCCAAATAAACCAGATCTGCTGGTTGAAATCTACAAATCAGGTATGTGGGGAAGGCACACGTTTCTGGCTCCTCCAATCTTCTGTGATAGATCTGGTCCTTCCTCAGTCACAAACATGTCTTGGGAAAAAGCATGTGTGACCAGGACTTTAAGGACTGTTCTAATCACTTTCCCAGCCAAGGTCTGAAAGGTGACGGGGTCCATCTGAAGCAGCCCAGGTTGTGCTCCCCTGACCTCAGGGTAAGAAGGATTCTGCTAATCTCAAGGGCTCACATTGCAAATCTGAGCAGCAGAGCTGGGGATTTAAATTCTGTCTTGATGGGAAATTGAACTGAAACACTGCCCACTGCCACCTTGTAAGCTGGGAATCATCAAGCTTGCAGCAAATGCTTCCGGCGCCCTCACAGTTGCTCAACATAAATCAGCAACATTTGAAGACGGCTCTCACATGGCTGAGTGGCTGGAGCTGCTGGAAGCAGATGAGGGCATTTTCCTGTAAACATGCTTGCGATTAGCTCCAGAGTAAATAGTAAACTGAGCTCTCTGCCTGTTGGTCGCCAGCCTGCTCTGGAGTTTGCATTAGGTAGAAGTCAACACGTGGCTCGATGTAGCGAAGTCGGCAAGCCTGAGAACTAAGTTTGTATTTCAGCACTTGGTGAATACTTCTGATTTCTCCACCAAGTAAGCAAGTAGAAAACTTAATTGGGCCATGTTTTACAGAGAAATAAAATAGGTGTCTGGCACTCAGGCCTTTCCCTGGAAAAGCAGTTCCGCTTGCTGTCTAACAAAGTTTGGCGTCACTCTGATTTTGGCTAAGTGAAAAGGCGCATGTTTGAAAGGCTGACTTTACCAATGTCACCTGAGGTCATCAATTCATATGCCTACAGAGGCCAGGAAGGTAGCTAAGTTGGAGCGGCTGAGGCCAGCTGGAGTGTGTGGGTCCCGTCCAAGGAGGCAGCTGACCCTGTGCCACAGGGATTGTTGCCAACTGGGACAGAGAACCTGGGATTGTCATACCAAGTGAGTTTTAAAAGAAGCCAGAAATCATGATGTGTGCCAAATCAAATACATCTACCAGCAGGCCAAAAGCAGTCTCTGTTATGGAATGGAATGGTAGGGCCACCTTCATGTTGGAGTCCTCCAAACCTATTCCAGCTCCACCAGGCTTCTGAGCCATTTTAGAGGATGAGAGAGGGAGAGAGAAGTTGCAAGGACTCTTTCAGCAAGGGAATACAAAGTCTGCTAGCTCTCCAGATCTAGAAGAGCTTTTTAAATTTTGAATTTAGATCTTTAATGCTGCATCTTAAACAACTTCTTCTTATTCTCCATCAACAGAAATCTAGTATAACTGTCCATCACCACTGGCATAATCATAATTCACACAAGAATTTAAACTCATTTGGCATTTAGCAGAAGGAACCCCACTGCATGCTCTGGAGCCCCTTTTCCTCAGAGGCAGCTCGTGCTGAGGATGAGAAGGTGGTAGCTCTGGTGGGCCTTGGACAGATCCCCAATTGCCTGGAGCCTCTGTGTTCCCCTTTGTGAAGTGGCTTCTCTTCCCCTTATGGATGCTCCACTAGGAAGAATAGGTTCTGCAGGAAGATGTGTATGGAGGTGGGTGTGAATCTCAATGCCACTCCTGCTCCCTGTGGGATCTGGGCCACAGTTCCTAACCTTTCTAATCTCGATCCTCATCTTGAAGATAGGGATTAGAATAGTACTGGCTCCATGGCCTTGTGGTGAGAAGTAAATGAAATGCTCTAAGTGAAATGCTCAGCTCAGGTTCCAGCATGTGGTGAGTTTGGAAGGCCCTGGTGGTGGTGATGGTGGGAGGAGTCTATGGGTGACTCAGGTTTCTGGGAGACTGGGAGGATAGTACAGTGTTTAATCAAGACAGGTAATATCATTAAAGAATCGGTTGGGAGACAGGTAATTTGTTTCATTCATGTTATACTGAATCTAAGTCAGAACCTAAGGTAGAGAGGGCCAGTCAGAAGCTGACACGTGGGTTCGGACTCTTGTTGGGAGATAGTCTCAGCTTGGAAGTGGAGCACCTGTTGCCCAGGGAGAATGCAGCTTTGGGGGAAAGGGGGCCACAGAGGACTGAGACCCAAACTAGGTTCAATGGTTAAGACGGGCCAGGGAGGAAAACTTAGATGGTTCATCTGGGGAAGTAGAGGGGAGAAGCCCCAGAAGAGAGTTTCATGGGAGCCAATGGAGAAAGGGAGGGTATCATTCCATCTTCAGTCTGGATGAGGCAGCCAGACCTAACACTAGCAACAACCAAAGGACTTTCTCAAGATGGCACATCCAGAGAAGTGGCGGGAGGAGCCTGAATAAAGGCATTCCACTGTGGGATGTAGACATGCATTCTAGGTGCTCCTGGGGCTGAGGAAAAGAACCCTCCACAGATCATGTAGGGGGCCCCTCTGAGCACAGGGCCCCGCTGCAACAGTGTCTTGGGGAACGCACAGGGCTCAGTGGCCCACACTGCGATGAGCTGGGGTCTCTGCAGGCGGAGTCTAGGGCTTGCCTGTGGTCTCGAGTCAGTGCCCTCCAGGATGGCATCTGCGTGCTCACTGCGGAGCATTTGGGACCTGCAGTGGGAAGCAAAGGCTCCAGGCTGCCTTGTCCCAGGAGCAGTTGTTTCTCTCTGTCTCGTTAGTGCTGAGGGCACATGCTACAGAGAGTGGAGAAGGGGGTGTGAGGGAACCGCAAGCTCTGGAGGTGCTCCCTGAAGGTGAGGGGGCCAGAGAAGGCCAGGGGGCAGGAGGATGGGGCTGCTCAGAGACCCTCCCTGACATGTGGATGGAGGAATGCACTGAGGAATAGAAAACCCAGAAAATGAAGAGAAGGATTTCAGAGGGAAAACATCACTGCGATATAGGCGGCAGTCAGCAGATTTTGCTGAAAGGGCAAGGACCCCACCAGACAGTGCTGGAGGCCCAATGGGCCACTGACATGCCTGTGCCAGCACCCGGGTCCTCTCCAGGCTCTGGAGGCCCCAGCTGAGGATGCTTCAAAACCAGCAATGCTCTCCCCCCCGTGGCACCCTTTGAACTGGAGTCCACAAAGCCAACAATTAAAAAACAGAGGCAGTGGGAACCTCTGGAACTGCCGCCTTCGGTTCTGTGCCTTCAGTCTCCTTTTTCCCACATAAAGCTGCTCAGGACCCACATCAGCTCCAAGCTCCAGTGGAAAATATACGTTGTTTTGGCAGAAAGCTATGATGTCTAGTATGGAATGTCTGCATGGAGGCCCATCCGATTAACTTGCTTGTCAGAAATCTGAATAGTTGGGAGGCAGTGACTGTGGCTTTTGCTCAGGCCTTTATTTCTCATTTGTTTTCCTGGTTAAGCAGGTCTGCTGTCACCATCATGGGGATGTAGGTCTAGGGTAGAGGAGGAAAGAACACACATTTTCCCCTTGGTTCTCCCTTTCCAGGGAACAAAGGGGACACTTTCTGCACATTTTGAACTCTGGAGTTCTGGTAACTTCTGTTTTAGAAAAGTGTTGTGGAGGCAAAACTGGGAAATTCCCGTGAGTCTCAAACTTAATGCTTCTGTTCTATCTTAGATAAGGCTGGACCTGACCCAGGAGTTTCTCTCCCTCCTTAGGTTTTCCACTGTGGCTGGTGGGCTTGGCTGTGCCCAGTGAGTGGGGACAGTCCAGCTGGACACATCTGTCCCTGGGAAAGTGATGCCCAGAACAAGTCCCCTGACAGGGAGGGCAAAGGGCTTTTGGGGGAGCATCAGCCACTGGTACCCACTAAGTTGGGGTCCTGACCTGGCCCCAAGGGTATGCTTTGTGCAGGGAGCCAGAGGACCCTGCAATACTGGTGAGGCCCTTGAGAAAGAAGTACCCTAATATGTGCGCTGGTTGTACCCCTGTGCGTCCTGCAAGGCTCCCAGAGGAGGCCCCTGTGCAGTCCCTGGGCGGCGGCTTTCTCAGCACCACTAATTGCCGTGGTGATTTTAGGGGTAAAACTCCAGGCGGAGAGCGGCCCCTTACTCCGAGCTTCTTCCTGTGGCTCTATTTTTACATCCTTGCTAAGGTGGACGTGAAACCCAAGGCCGTTGTGCATGGAGCTGCCTTCCCAAGTTTTGAGCAGGGTTCATGCAGCCAGAGGGCAGCCAGGGCATGCATGGGTCAGTGGCCCAGGAGAAAACTTGGCCTACAGCGTACTCACACCTTTTCAAGCTCCATGTGTCTGAGAACCCCTCCCCAGCCCCCTAGGAACCCACCTCATCTGCTCTGTAGCCTGCCCCTCAAGCCTTCACACTCCCCAGGGGATTTTACATCTAAGAAGCTTGTTCAACAGTGGTAGACAAGCCCCATCCAGGCAAAAGCCTGTCCTCACATTTGCTCTGGGGAGCAAGTACCCCTTAGTGTTGAGGGCCTGGAGGAAGGAGGGCCTTCGCAGCCCCGCCCAGCTCCCAACCCTGGGCCTCAGTCAGAGGCTCCTTCCTCAAAGGTGGCAGGCTAAGTTCTTTGTGTGTCCCGTGCTGTTTGCATTTCAGAGGCTTCCGAAGTGAATATAACCACTGCTGGCACCTTCAGGAGTCTCCATGGTGAAGGGGTTGTGGACCCAGGGAAGAAGTCAGCATTTACTCTACTTTCTGACAAGTTCCTCCTTCCTAATTTTTTTTTCTTTTTCAATAGAGACTAGTGCTGAGGCTTAGCTTCTTTGTTTTTTAAGCAAATCACAAAATGAGAACTCCCTAAGCTCCTTTCCTATTTTTATCACACAAACATTTTTATAAAAATACACATTCTAGTCTTTACCTGCCTCTGTTGAAACCATAAAAAAGCAAAACTGCATTTTGGGTGGGTTTTTTTGCAAGTGTTTTGGGAAAGGATGTGATTTTGTTGAGGTGGGAAGCATCCTCCCCAAGGGCTGGAGGCCTTTCTGGCCTGCCATGGGCGGCTACCAGGAGTCTGAGAAGAAGCTCATCATGGTCAGCAGAGCCATGGGCGTTATCACCCCAGCACTCTCCACATGCACAGAGCAGCTCTTCACTGTGTGACATGGGCATGTGAAGGAACTAGCACCACTGCTATTGTTTGGGTCACAAGAATCTGAGCAGGAGTCCAGAGGATGCTTGGTCAGCAATGTAATGAGCTCGATTTATATACATGTATTTGTATCATCTTTGGGGGAAGAGATCCTATGTCATACGGGTGTGCCATTTGAATGTTCCTGTGTCCATGGATAGAAACAGTTTATAAAGCATCAGAACCTGAACTCTGCTGACTCCACTTCCCCCTTCCTCTCAAGGACATGCAGCCTCCTGCAGCTATGCCCCAGATTCTTGGGGATCCCCGGGGCACCTTGTGTGTTCTTTGCTCTGCATTCTCCATGGGGGAAGGGGGCCTTTGCAGGCTCAGTGTGTGGAACATTCACAAGGCACTGAATGGCTTCTCTGCTGTGTGAGTCCTCATGGGCCCCAAGCAAAGCTACTTGAGCCTTCATGCACCAGCCTTTCAGTGTTGCAGTCTCCTCTCATGGCCTCAAACCCAGTCTGATTCCTCACGTAGAAGCAGTGTCTTTGTTCCTGGAATGACCTTTTTCTCCAACAATTGAGACTTTACTACTGGGTCATCTCACTGAGTCTTCTTCTGGGTTCTTAAGACACAGTTTCTTAACTGTGGGGGGCAGGTTAGAGCCTTTCCAAAAGGTGACAAAAGCCCTGACCCTCGCGCGGGAAAGTGGGTGCACACATTCAGCATTTCACAGATAGCTCAGCGTTCATCGGCCTTAGAACCCGATGCCTGGCCCTCTGGGTAAGAATCTTGGCTGCTTTTGCTGGTGTGGCTGTTGATTGGGCATCATCCCATGCACTGAAAGGTAACTGGCTCAATTCTGGGTCAGGGCACATGCCTGGGTTGCAGGCTGGATTGCTGGTAGGGGGCATGCAGGAGGCAGCCAATGGATGTTTCACTCTTACATTGATGTTTCTGTCTGTCTCTCTCTCTCCCTCTCCCTCTCCTTTCCTTTGTCTCTAAAAAATCAATCAATTAAAAAAAAAAAAGAATCCTGGCTAAGGAGGAGTTTTTCTCACAGGAACTCTCTGAGCACTGCTTTGGCACCAGTGTGCTGACACACCCAGCTGTGGCTGAATTCCCACAACGCATGTAGCTCCAACCAGAGCAGAGGTGGCTATAACATGCACGTCATTTTCAAACCCTGTGTTCCACAGATGTTGGCCACAAATGTGCATGAAAAAGAAAGTGTTTGTGCTTGAGCTTGGTCTTCAGGGCCTCCTGTAAAGATGAGCCCAGTTCTGCTCGGGAGGGCAGAGTGCAGGGATACTTGCCAAGCCGACAGCCCAGGACTGAACACTTGCGGTTGGATGACCCAAAGATCTTTGGGAGTCATCATCTAATTTGAATTTTTAAGACATATGACACCTACAATTAAATTTTTCTGTTTTTCTGCCTATTGTTTCCTTTGTTATGGAGAAGTTCATTAAAAAGTGCCTTCTGTGTAATGCTCTCTGGTTCCTGGATGATGGGATGGTATTGTATTAGTTTCCTAAAGCTGCTGTGAGAAATTATCACAAAATAACAGAATTTTTTTCTCTCTCAGTTCTGAAAGCCAGACATCTGAAATTAAGGTAGTCGATAGGGCCATGCTCCCTATGAAGGCTCTAGAATCCTTCCTTGCCTCTTCTATCTTCTGGTGACAGTTCTTGGCTGCTGCTGCATCACTCTAGTCTCTGCATCTGTCTTTATTTCCTTCTTTCTGTGTCTTTCTCCTCTGAGTATCTCTTATAGTGGCCCAGTGCATGAATTTGTGCACATTGAAAGGAAATCGGGAGCCTGTGCCTGAGTGCTTGGGGAGTTTCCACATCCCTGTGAGATGCCAGGAAGTCACGTGGGGAGCCTGTCCTCCTCCCTAAAGCTTCCTGAAAAAATATTTCCAAATGTCCCTTCTGCAGCCAGGGTCGTCCCTTGCCTGCTGGGAGGTCCCCGGTGGATGCCTTGGGCCGTGCTAGATACTTTCCACTGCTCAGAGCCAGATAAGAGACGATCAGAGGTGAACAATACAAAGTTGGGGATCTTGGGGCGGGGGAGGGACGGGGGTGCTCTGTTGCCCACGCCCCCACCCTTCAGATCCATCTCCCTTTGACTTTTACCCCAATTGTCAGTCGCCACCTTGTGGCCACTGTCATATTGCTGCCTTCCTCTGTAGCTCTGGGGAAATTGGTAAAGGATGAGATTTGATCTCAATGCCCAAGGCAGAGTTCCAGGAGCTAGGTGGTGATATCAGCTCATCCTGGTTACTCCAAATGTCTGTCCTTCAACCATTCTCCGGAGATTGTAACTGCAGGCTTACGAGGTATGAGGGATGTAGCAGTGCGCTAAGTGGCAGGTGGCCAGGGAGGAGCCCGAGCCAGGGCCGGGTGCCGCTCTGCTCCTGCTCACGCTGGCCCCGCTTGTGCCTGTCACCGCCACTCAGTAACACTGCTGCGCTCACCAGCCATGAGCCCGGCTTCTGGCAGAGTGGGCTCCCACTGTTGGAGCGCACTGACCACCACAGGGCAACTCCTGCATTGAGCATCTGCCCCCTCGTAGTCAGTGCACATCATAGCAACTGGTCAACCAGTTGTTCCAGTTGTTCTGGTTGTTTGGTCGTAAGGGTA
>NW_006290676.1:868805-876810 GCF_000327345.1 Myotis davidii | reverse complement strand
GGACTAGAGGCCCGGTGCACAAAAATCTGTGCACTGCGGGGGAGGGGGGCGGGAGGTGTCCCTCAGCCCCACTTGTGCCCTCTCACAGTCTGGGACCCCTCAGGAGAAAACCACCTGCTGGATTAGGCCCACTCCCCTGGTGGCAGAGGGCAGGCCCGATCCGGGGGTTGGGGCACCGCCCCGGGTCAGGTCACACATGTCACGCCATGGGTGGGTCACACACAGGACGCCCCGGATCAGGTCACACATGGGATGCCCGGGCTGCTGGCTGATCACTGCTGCCCCGCCCAGCCACCCCAGGTCGGGTTGCACACAGGATGCCTGGATGGGGGCTGGTCAGGCTGGCCAATCACTGCTACACTGCCCAGCTGCCCCGGGTCAGGTTGCACACGGACAGCTGTCACCCCGGATCACAGATAGCAGGCCTGGATGGCGGCAGGGCAGGTTTGATGGCGCTGTCCCGCCCCGACTGCAGTATGCAAATTAGCTGCCATCTTTGTTGGTGGTTAATTTGCATATTGTTCTGATTAGCCAATGGGAGGTTTAGCGAAGGTATGGTCAATTACCATGTTTGTCTATTATTAGATAGGAGGATTTGCCATTGGACTTAGGGACTGCCTGGCTAATCCAGGATGATCTCATCTAAAGAGCCTTAGCTTATTACATCTGGAAATACCTTCCCCCAGCCCTGAAATCAGGTCACATTCCAGGGTTCCAGGGATTTTAACAGGGATGGGAACTTTTGGATATTTATAACATCATTCATGGGCCATACAAAATTATCAACTTAAAAATTAGCCTGCTATATTAGGTCAAACATTTAATTAACTCACTCCTAATGCCTTGGCAGGGCCAGAACAAATGATTGTGTGGGCCTTATATGGCCCATGGGCCAGACATTCCCCACCCCTGGATTAGGATGTGAGCATATCCTTTTGGGGGTAACCACACAACTTGATCCCCAGCTCTGAAAGCACCTGGCACACCATCTGAGTTCAGTAGTGTCACCTGTTTATTCTGATGGTTTGTAATTTAATCCTGAACCCAGCTTCTCTATCTGTTCGACTCTGATTCACAGTGTTTGGAATATGTTCAATGTCTTTGGCATCCCTGGACTATCAGAATAATGAAAGCAAATCACTTCTTGCTTCCCCTTAGGAATTTCTGTTTGGGTATTTTATGTCATTGTATCAACATAGCACATTTTAAGCATGCAGGGATTATCTAGGAACACAGCAAACATGTTTGAGGGGTTTTTTACTCCCCCCAATTGGGGTCTTCTCAAACCCTCAGCATCTGAAAATAACTTGGATTTTATTTAAGATAACCTTTGGTGTATATGCTTTTGAATATTCACTAGGATAAAAGCTGTGCATTTTATGAGAATGCAATTACATTTATTTATTTATTAAAATATATTTGAAATCATATTTATATGTGATTCTATTTCTGTCATGATGCATTGCATTGATGCCTAATATTGACTTCCAAGTGTTCCTTTAGGTAACACAGGTACATAGAGAGTGGTTTACTTTTCCTTTCTTTGAAACATAGTTGTTGTGATGTTACTAACAGAGTAAATGAGCACCGTCAGATGCTCCTATACTGGAGCGCCGATTTTAAGCTTTCATATCAAGATGCACCAGGAAGTCTCTCCAACCTCACCTTTGGGATTGGTTCTACCTCACAAGTTTAAAAGTTTAAAAGAAGCCTGACTTTGCCAGCAGGGACTTTTAAAAACAAATCATCCCTGTGCATTTAATTCACACAGTGCATACTTTCCAAGTTCATGCAACATGTCAAATTTTATTTGTGAAATGTTTGGAATCTGGAATTCCACAGTTAAGGGAGATCCACATTCATAGTGCATCTCCCAAATCATAGTGCAGATTAGTTCAGTTGCTTTATTCTCATTGTTTTTGTTTCACATTCTTTGAAATATCAAGCTTTTGGTGGGGATGGGAGAGATTTATTAATTTTTCTTTTATTTAAAAAGTTTTTAATAATTATTGAAAGTATTACATATGTCCCCCATTTTTCCCCATTAACCTCTTATAGCCGATCCCCTACCCCTGCCCCAGGCCTCCACCTCTCTATTGTCAGTATCCATGGGTTATGCATATATGCATATAAATTTTTTGGTTGCTCTCTTCTCATCCACTGTTTTCATATGTTTCTTGGCCGTCTGTATGTCCCCTTTGGAGAAGTGTCTAATTAGGTCCTATGCCCAGTTTTTAATTGGATTGTTGGTCTTCCTTTTGTTAAGGTGTATGAGTTCCTTATATATTTTGGATATTAACACTTTATCAGATGTACCATTGGCAAATATATTCTCCCATACAGTTGGCTCCCTTTTCATTTTGTTGATGGCTTCTGCTGTGCAGAAGCCTTTTATTTTGATGTAGTCCAATCTGTTTATTTTCCAGCATAGAAGCATCTGATGGTGCTCATTTACTCTGTTAGTAGCATCACAGCAACTCTGCTTCAAAGAAGGGAAAAGCGCACCACTCTCTATTTTCCTTTGCCTTCAGAGATGCATCCTCAAACATATTGCTATGAGAGATGTCTGAGACTGTGCTGCCTATGGTTTCTTCTAGGGCTCTTTCACGACTTACTCTTAAGTCTGTTGTCCATTTTGAGTTTATTTTTGTGTATGGTGTAAGTTGGTGATTTAGTTTCATTTTTTTTCATGTATCTGTCCAGTTTTCCCAATTCCATTAATTGAAGAGACTGTTTGACTCCATTATATGTCCTTGTCTCCTTTGTCAAATATTAATTGAGCATAATGGCTTGGGTTGATTTCTGAGGTATCTGTTCTGTTCCATTGATCTATATTCCTGTTCTTGTGCCAGTGCCAGGTTGTTTTGATTATAGTGGTTTTTTTAATATAAAAAGTTGCTACCTGGTATTCCTACAACTTTGTTCTTCTTTCTCAAGATTGCTGGGGCTATTTGGGGTCTTTTTTGTTTACATATAAATTTTTGGAGTATTTATTCTAAATCTGGGAAATATGCCATTGGTGAATTAATAGGGATTGCATTTAATCTGTAGATTGCTTTGGATAGTATGGACATTTTAATTATGTTAATTCTACCAATCCATGAACAGTGTATTCTTCAACATGTTTATATCTTCCTCTAACTCCTTTTTCAATGTCATGTAGTTTTCTGAGTACTGGTCTTTGACATCCTTGGTTAAGTTTATTCCTAAGTATCTTATTTTTTGTTGTTGTAATGGTAAATGGGATTATTTGTTTAGTTTCTCTTTCTGAGAATGTATTATTCTCAGGTATAAAATGCCATAGATTTCTGGGTGTTAATTATGTATCCTGCTACATTGCTGAATTCATTTATTAAATCTAGTAGTTTTTTGGTGGAGACTTTAGCGTGCTCTATGCACAATATTATGTCATCTGAGAATAATGACAGTTTTATTTCCTCCTTTTCAATGCCTTTTACGTTTTCTTCTCTGATCGCTGTGGCTAGCACTTCCTGTACTATGTTGAATAAGAGTGGTGAAAGTTGACATCCCTGTCTTGTTCCTGTTTTTAGTGAAAATGGTTTTAGTTTTTGCCCATTGAGTATAATGTTGGCTGTAGGTGTGTCATATATGACTTTTATAATATGTAGATATGATCCTTCTATTCCCACTTTGCTGAGAGTTTGTTTGTTTTTTTTTATCAAAAATGGGTGTTGGATTTTGTTGAATGCTTTTTCTGCATCTATTGATATGATCATGTGATTATTGTCTTTCAATCTGTTTATGTGATATATCACATTTATGGATTTGTGAATATTGTACCAGTCTTTCATCCCTGAAATAAATCCCATTTGGTCATGGTGTATGATCTTCTTAATATATTGCTGGATCCAATTTTCTAATATTTTTTTGAGGATTCTAGCATCTACATTTATCAGGGATATTGGCTGGATATTATTTTTCTTTGTAGTGTCGTTATCTGGTTTTGGAAGTAGGATAATGCTGGCCTCATAAAAAGAGGTTGGAAGTATTCCTTCCTTGCCCAATTTGGATGCCTTTTATGTTTCTCCTTGTCTGATTACTGTGCCTAGGTCGGACTTCCAAAATTATGTTGATAAGAATTGTGAAAGCCAACATCTTGTCTTGTTCCTGTTCTTAGGTGAAATAGTTTTATTTTTGCCCATTGAGTATAATGTTGGCTGTAGGTGTGTCATATATGACTTTTATAATATTGAGATATGATCCTTCTATTCCCACTTTGCTGAGAGTTTGTTTGTTTTTTTTTATCAAAAATGGGTGTTGGATTTTGTTGAATGCTTTTTCTGCATCTATTGATATGATCATGTGATTATTGTCTTTCAATCTGTTTATGTGATATATCACATTTATGGATTTGTGAATATTGTACCAGTCTTTCATCCCTGAAATAAATCCCATTTGGTCATGGTGTATGATCTTCTTAATATATTGCTGGATCCAATTTTCTAATATTTTTTTGAGGATTTTAGCATCTACATTTATCAGGGATATTGGCTGGTAATTATTTTTCTTTGTAGTGTCTTTATCTGGTTTTGGAATTAGGATAATGCTGGCCTCATAAAAAGAGGTTGGAAGTATTCCTTCCTTGGGATTTTTTGGAATAGTTTGAGGAGGTTAGGTGTTAGTTCTTCTTTGAATGTTTGGTAAAACTCCCCTGTGAAGCCATCTGAATCAGGGCTTTTGTTTTCTGGGAATTTTTTGATCACTGCTTCTATTTCTTCAGTTACTACTAGTATTGGCCTATTCAGATTTTCTGGTTGTTCCTGATTCAGTTTGGGGATATTGTATTTTTCTAGGAATTTGTCTATTTCATCCACATTGTCCAGTTTGTTGGCATATAGTTACTCATAGTATTTTCTTACAATCCTTTGTATTTTTGTGATGTCAATTGTTACTGTACTGCTTTTGTTATTGATTTTAATTATTTGGGTCCTCTTTCTTTCTTGATGAGTTTGGCTAACAGTTCATCAATCTTGCTTATCTTTTCAAAGAACCAACTCTTGGTTTCATTAATTTTTTGTATTGTTTTTTTAGTTTCCATGTCATTAATTTTGCCAGCAGTCCTGGATTGTAAGAGGGATGTCCGAGGGATGTCCCAGGATCAGGTCAAAAGCGGCAGTCGGACATCTCCCGAGCATTCCTGGATTGGAGAGGGTGCAGGCTAGACTGAGGGGGGATCCCCCCCCCATGCATGAATTTCGTGCACTGGGCCTCTAGTTGTTTAATAACATGCTATTTAGTCTCCAAGTGTTTTAATGTTTTTGGAGGTTTTTTACTCTAATTGATTTCTAATTTCATTCCACTGTGATCTGAGAAGATGATTGATATTTCAGTCTTCTTGAACTTGTTGTTGTGTGCTCATTTTCATTTGTTTCCAGGACATTTTTTATTTCTTTTCTTGATCCCATTCATCCATATATATAAAGAGCCAGGGGCTGTCACATCCGAAACAATTGAATGGATGACTGAACAGGTTGAGTGTATCTTTGTGAATGATCCATGTGCACTTGAGAAGCTGTGGGGTGAAATGTTCTATAACTGTCAATTAAATTTATCTGATTCAGTGTGTCCTTTAGAGTCACTGTTTCCTTGTTAATTTTTTGTCTGGATGATCTATCCACTGAAGTCATTGCCTACTATAACTGTATTGCTGTTGAACTCTCCCTTGATATCACCCAGACTTTTTTTATATAGTTAGGTGTTCCTATATAGGGTACAAATATGTTTACCAGGGTTATATCCTCTTGTCAGGTTGATCCCTTTAGTATTATGTAGTGACCTTTATTGTCTCTTGTGATGACCTTCATTTTGAAGCCTATTTTGTCAGATCTGAGTATTGCTTCCTCAGCTTTTTCTTCATTTCCATTTGCATGGAAAAATTTTTTCCATCCCTCACTCTCATCCTATGTGAGTCTTTTGTTTTGAGGTGTACCTCTTGTAGACAGCATAAATTTGTGTCATGTTTTTTATATCCATTCAGCTACTTTATGTCTTTTGATTGGAGCACTTAATCAATTTACATTTAAGTTTATTATTGATAAGTACTTATTTATTACCATTTTAAATATTTATGTCTATGTTTTTCTAGTTCCTCTTCTCATTACAGGAGTCCCTTTAGCATTTCTTTGGTGGTGGTTTGGTGGTGATAAACTCCTTTAGCCTTGTTTTTGTCTGGGAAGCTCTTTATTTCATCATCTATTTTGAATGATAACCTTGCTGGATATAGTAATCTTAGTTTCAGATACTTGCTTTTTATTACCCTGATTACTTCATGCCATTCCCTTCTAGTCTGTAGAGTTTCTGATGAAAAATCAGCTGTCAGCCTTATGGGAGCTCCTTTATAGGTAGCAAATTGCTTTTCTCTTGCTGCCTTTAAGATTCTATCTTTGTCTTTAATTTTTAGCATTTTAATTATGATGTGCCTTGGTGTGCGGCTTTTTTGGTTTATCTTGCTTGGGACTCTCTGTCCCTCCTGAACTTGTGTGACATTTTCCTCCACCAGGTTAGGGAAGTTTTCTGCCATTATTTCTTCAAACACATTCTCTACCCCTTGATCATTTTCTTCCTCTTCTGGCTTTCCAATTATGTGAATATTGTTATGTTGTCCCACAGCTCCCTTAAGTTGTCCTCCTAATTTTTTGTTTGTTTTCATTGTTTTAAGTATTACATATGTCTCCTTTTCCCCTGATTGACCTCCCCCTGGCCACTCACACCCCCCATGACAAGTTCCCACTGCTCCAGTGACCATGTCCATTGGTTATGCTAATATGCATGCATACAAAACCTTTGGTTGATCACTTACCCCATCCCTTAACCCCCGACCCTCCCCTGCCTTCCCTCTGAGGTTTGACAGTCTGTTTGGTGTTTCTTTGTCTCTGGATCTATTTTTTTCCATCAGTTTATGTTGTTCATTATATTCCACATATGAGTGAGATCATGTGATATTTATCTTTCTCTGACTGGCTTATTTCGCTTAGCATAATGCTCTCCAGGTCTATCCATGCTGTTGAAAATGGTAAGAGTTCCTTCTTATTCAAAGTGGCATAGTATTCCATTGTGTAAATGTAGCACTGGTTTTTAGTCCACTCATTTGCTGATGGGCACTTAGTTTGTTTCCAAATCTTAGCTATTGTAAATTGTGCTGCTGTGAACATAGGGGTACATATATCCTTTCTGATTGGTGTTTCTGATTTCTTGGGATATATTCCTAGAAGTGGGATTACTGGGTCAAATGGGAGTTCCATTTTTAACTTTTTGAGGAAACTCCGTACTGTTTTCCATAGTGGCTGTACCAGTCTGCATTCCCACCAGCAGTGCACGAGTGTTCCTTTTTCTCCACATCCTCGCCAGCATTTGTCGTTTGTTGATGATAGCCAGTCTGACAGGTATGAGATGGTGCCTCATTGTTGTTTTGATTTGTATCTCTCTGATGATTAGTGACTTTGACCATGTTTTCATATGTCTCTTGGCCTTCTCTATGTCCTCTTTTGAAAAGTGTCTCCTTAGGTCCTTTGCCCATTTTTTGATTGGATTATTTATCTTCCTTTTGACAAGTTGTATGAGTTCCCTGTAAATTTTGGAGATTAAACCCTTATCAAAGATAACATTGGTAAATATATTCTCCCATGCAGTGGGCCTTCTTGTCGTTTTGTTGATGGTTTCTTTTTCTGTGCAGAGGTTTTTATTTTGATGTAGTCCCATTTATTTATTTTCTCCTTAGTTTCCATTGCCCTAGGAACCGTATTGGTAAAGAAGTTGCCATGATATATGTCTGCTATTTTGCTGCTTATGGCTTCTTCCTAGATTTTTATGGTTTCCCATCTTATGATTAAGTTATTTATCCATTTTGAGTTTACTTTTGTGTATGGTGTAATTTGGTGATCTAGTTTCATTTTTTATGCATGTATCTGACCAATTTTCCCAACACCAGTTATTGAAGAGACTATCTTGACTCCATTGTATGCTGTTGCCACTTTTGTCAAATATT
>NW_006290676.1:864559-867328 GCF_000327345.1 Myotis davidii | reverse complement strand
TTTGGGTGTAGGTTTGTCATATATGGCCTTTATTATATTGACATATGATCCCTCCATTCCCATTTTGCTGAGAGTTTTTATCAAAAATGGGTGTTAGATTTTGTCAAATGTTTTTTCTGAATCAATTCGTATGATTATGTGATTTTGTCTCTCAATTTGTTTATGTGATGTATCGTATTTATTAATTTGTGGATATTGTACCATCCTGGCATCCCCAGAATAAATCCCACTTGGTCATGGTGTATGACCTTTCTAATGTAATGCTACATCTGATTTGCTGGAATTTTGTTGAGGATTTTAGCATTTATGTTCATCAGGGATATTGGCCTATAGTTCTCTTTCTTTGTTGTGTCTTTATCTGGTTTTGGAATTAGGGTAATGCTGACTTCTTAGAAAGAGCTTGGAAGTGTGCTTTAAGCTCTTGAATTTTTTGAATAATCTAAGGAGGATAGGTTTTAGTTGTTCTTTTAATGTTTGGTAGAATTCACCTATAGAGCTGTCCAGACCAGGGCTTTTGTTTGTTGGAAGATTTTTTTTATTATTATTACTGCTTTAATTTCATCAGTAGTTATCAGCCTATTCTGGTTTTTTATTCTTTTTGATTGAGTTTTAGAAGCTTGTATATTAGAATACAGACAGTCCTCAGGTTACATCAGACTCAATGTACAGCATTTCATGGTTATTTCACCATCTTCCATTTATTTATATATATAAAAAATATTCCGTCATTTTGACGTATGTAAATATGTGCTTTATGTTTTTTATTATTTATTTACCGCAAATAAAGGTCAGGAATTGTTATCTTTCTTTTAAATTTTTTTTTACTGTTTCACTTCATTACTGCTGTGTATGTGCTTCATGTGAGTGACATAGGTGCTTATGTAGGTGGGTTCTGACTTACAGTGAAAATCGTGTTACATCGCACTGTAGGAACAGATCTCCAACGTAACCTGAGGACCTACTGTATGTCCATTTTATCTAGGCTATCCAGTTTTTTGGAGTAGAGTAGTTCATGGTATTTTTTTTTTTTTTACAATCCTTTGTATTTTTGTGGGGTCTGTTGCTACTTCACCTCTTTCATTTCTGATTTTGCTTATTTGGGTCCTCTCTCTTTGTTTCTTGGTGAGCTTGGCTAGAAGTTCGTCATTCTTGTTTATCCTTTCAAAGAACCAGCTCTTGGTTTTATTGATCTTTTGTATTGTTTTTTGTTCTCTATGTCATTTATTTCCACTCTGACTTTATTAGTTTCTTCCTTCTGCTTACTCTAGGCTTTTCTTGTTGCTCTCTTTCTAATTCTATAAGTTGTAGGGTTAGATAACTTATTTCCAGTTTTTCTTGTTGTTTTTTTTTTGAGGCAGGCCTATAGCGCTATGAACTTCCCTCTCTGGACTAGTTAATTTTCATTTGCTTGAACCATTTTTTCCATCCCTTCACTATCAGACTGTGTGAGCCCTTTGTTCTGAGGTGGGTCTCTTGTAGACAGCGTTTATATGGGTCATGTTTTCTTATCCATTCAGCTACCCTATGTCTTTTTATGGGAGCACTTAATCCATTTACCTTTAAAGTTATTATTGATAGGTACTTGCTTGTTGACATTTTTATTTTTTATGCCTGTGTTCCTTCTTCCCTTCCTATATCTTTTTATAGCAGTGCCTTTAGCATTTTTTGCATTGCTGGCCTGGTGGTAATAAACTCAGATAGTTTTTTGTTTTAGTTTTTGTCTGTGAAGCTCCCGATTTCCCTTTCAATTTTGAATGATAGCCTTGCTGGGTAGAGTATTCTTGTATTCAGTCCCTTGCTTTGCATCACTTTGTATATTTCATTTCATTACCTTCTGGCCTGATGTGTTTCTGTTGATAAATCAGTTGATAGTCTAATGCGAGATCTCTTATAGGTAACGTTTCTCTCTTGCCAGCTCTTGGTTTTATTGATCTTTTGTATTGTTTTTTGTTCTCTATGTCATTTATTTCCACTCTGACTTTATTAGTTTCTTCCTTCTGCTTACTCTAGGCTTTTCTTGTTGCTCTCTTTCTAATTCTATAAGTTGTAGGGTTAGATAACTTATTTCCAGTTTTTCTTGTTGTTTTTTTTTTGAGGCAGGCCTATAGAGCTATGAACTTCCCTCTCAGGACTGCTTTCACTGTGTTCCATAGATTTTGGATTATTGTGTTTTCATTGTCATTTGTTACCAGGATGCTTTTTATTTTTTCTTTGATCTCTTTGGTAACCCAATAATTATTTAATAGCATGCTATTTAGCCTCCAAGTGTTTGATTTTTTTCATATTTTCTTTGTAATTGATTTCTAATTTTATGCCATTGTGATCTGAGAACATGCTTGATATAATTTATAGCTTCTTGAATTTGAAGAGACTTTTCCTGTGTCCCAATATGTGGCCTATCTTTGAAAATGTCTCCTGTGGACTTGAGAAGAATGTATATTCTTTGGGGTGAAATGTTCTGAAGATGACAATAATTCCATCTGATCTAGTGAGTCATTTAGAATTTATGCTTCTTTGCTGATTTTTTGTTTAAAGGATTTATCCAGTAGTATCAATGGAGTATTAAGTCCCCTACTATGATTGCATTTCTGTTGATCTGTCCCTTGATATCTTACAGAATTTTTTAATGTATTTGTGTGCTCCTATCTTGGGTGTAGCTTGGAAGTGTGCATATAAATATATATGTTTATTAGAATTATATCCTTTTGTTGAACTGCACCCTTTAGTATTATAAAGTGATCTTTCTTATCTCTTGTTATTGCCTTTACT
>NW_006290676.1:861995-864254 GCF_000327345.1 Myotis davidii | reverse complement strand
TTTTTGCATTGCTGGCTTGGTGATAATAAACTCAGATAGTTTTTTGTTTTAGTTTTTGTCTGTGAAGCTCCCGATTTCCCTTTCAATTTTGAATGATAGCCTTGCTGGGTAGAGTATTCTTGTATTCAGTCCCTTGCTTTGCATCACTTTGTATATTTCATTTCATTACCTTCTGGCCTGATGTGTTTCTGTTGATAAATCAGTTGATAGTCTAATGCGAGATCTCTTATAGGTAACGTTCTGTCTCTCTTGCACCCTTTAAGATTCTTACTTTGTTGGTGGTTTTTATCCATTTAATTATGATGTGTAGTGGTATCAGTCTTTTTGGGTTCATCTTGTTTGGGATTCTGTGTGCTTCTTGGACTTGTGTGAATTTTTTCCTCCAATATCCGGGAAATTTTCTGTTTTTATTTCTTCAAACAGGTTTTCTTTTTCTGTTATTATTTCTTCAAACATGTTTTCTATTCCTTGCTCCGCTTCCTCTCCTTCTGGCACCCTATTATGTGGATGTTGTTTCATTTAATGTTGTCCCAAAGCTCTCTTAGGCTCTTGTCCTGCTTTTTAAATTTTTTTTTTCCAGTTGCTGCTCTGTTTGGGTGTTTTTTTCTACCTTATCTTCTAGTTCACTGATATGGTCCTCAGCTTCTTCTAGTCTACTGTTGATACTTTCCATTGTTTTCTTTATTTCACCTATGTCTTTCTTCATTTCCTCCTGGTTCTTCTTCATTTTATCTTGATTCTTACACATGTTGTTGGAATTTGCCTTCTATCCTTTTCAGCATCCTTAGGACCATTGCTCTGAATTCTTTCTCTGACAAATTGCTTGCCTCCATTTCATTTATTTCCTTTTCTTGTGATTCCTCTCTTTTGTATGGGGACTGTTTCTTTGTTTCCCCATTTTTGCTGCTCCTTTGTGGTTGTTTCTATGAATTAGATCAAACTTCTATGTCACCCATATTTTTGAGTTTGTCTTATATAGTAGATGTTTTGTGGGACCCAGTGTTTCAACCTTTCAGGTCTTCTGGGCTGGGTATTCTAGGGATGCCCCTTACTTGGGATATTTGGATTTTCTTTGTGTAGTTGGGTCTTGAGTGTTATTCTCTTGTTTGTGAATGGTGTCTCCTCTCAGGGTGTCTGATTATGTTGCTCACTCTTTACCATGTTGACCAAAAAGCATAAAATACAACTCGACAAGAGACAACACAAAGGGAACAAAACACAAATGTACTCACAACACTGATAACCCCAGTAAAAGTGACCACCAGAGAAAAGAGAATTAAGAGTGAGAAAAGAGAGCAAAAATGATATTGAGAAAAGGAAAAAGGTAAGAGAGGAAAGAAAAAGAAGAAAGAAGGGGAAAAATATACATATATGAGGAGAAAACTCCACAAAACTAACAGATAAACCAAAAAATGCAAATAACAAACGACCAGAAAAAAAGGGGGTACAGAATCTGTAGTGGCACAGCTTATTTCCAGACAGTAAGGTAAAGGAATTGAATGAATGGGGGAGTGGTCACAGCTTAGTATAGAGGAGGTAGAAAGAGAATGAGTGGATAAGAAAAAAATAAAAAACAAAATAATCAATAAATAAAAAAATAGACACCTAAAAGACGGAATGGACATCATTCAGAACCACAGGAGGGCTGGCTGAGTGGAAATTCTACAACTAGGAGTAAAGAGAATATCATACCCAGACTCAGAGGAGGCACAGTGCGGAAGTGAAATACTCAGGTGCGGAGTGCGCACGGAGCGGGCTGGCGTCCGAGGGCGCGGTTGTTGTTTACAATTGGGAGGGAGCTTCAGACTCTGAGCTCCAGAGCCAGGCGAGTCCCTAGGGACCCAGACTCAAACGGGAGAAACGGGACTGTCTGGCTTCGGGCGGAACTCGAAGGCAGCTTTCTCTCCAAGGTTTGCAGCGGTTGCTGGGACTCAGAGAGGCAGAGCCCCCGGGACAGGACTGAGCGCCGCCATAACTGCTCTCTGCCCACCCTGTTGATCCCGTGAGACCCGCCCCGCCCAGGCCCGGCTCAGAGCCTTTTGCCGGATAGCCTCAGGCAAAGGCGAGATTAGCACCTCCCTAGAGGACAGTAGTTCTCTCACTGCAGACACAGCTGATTCTCACAGCCACTTGGCCTGTGCCAAATCCCCCCTGGTATTAGCTACAAAAGTCAAGGCTTAACTAAGACTGCGCACAAAGACCACTAGGGGGTGCACCAAGAAAGCATAACAAAATGCGGAGACAAAGAACCACCAGCCT
>NW_006290676.1:846706-861170 GCF_000327345.1 Myotis davidii | reverse complement strand
TTCTCTCTCATCAGTGTTTCCAACTCTCTCTTTCTCTTCCTTCCTCTCTGTAAAAAATCAATAAAATATATTTAAAATGTGCCTTTAAAATGATTGTTCTCTCCCTTTAAAAAAAAAAAAAAAAAAAATCAATGGGAAAAAATTTCCTCTGGTAAGGATTAACAACAAAAAAAAATAAATAAATAAATAAATAAAAAATAAAAAGATGAAAAATTTTTTTCTTTAATCCATCCACCTAGATCAAGCCTGCTTCCTGCGAGTTTGTCATGCTTGATCTATATATTCATCTATTTTTGGAAAAGGAGAGTAGAGGAGAGAGCAGATAGGCTTGAATTTAGTGAGTGAAACTAATTAAGCAATTAGGAGAAGAGCGCAAAAGAGGAGAGGAAAAACAAAAGCATAAAAAATTGGCTAGCGAAGAAAGAGAAAAGAAAAGGGTGCATGGACTTGGAGCAGGTGAGAGGAAATTAGATTATGAGTAAGCCAACAGAGACTACAATAATAATACAGCAATAAAGAGATAAAGAAGGTCAATTTTTAACAAGGGGTAAAAAGAAAGGTGAGAGGAAAACAAAAGCAAGAACAGGAGAAGAGAAACAGGATGAAAAAGGGAGAAGTGAGGAAGAAAAGAGTGGTAAAAATGAAAAAATAAGATAAATTAAAATAATGATAAAAAGTAAAAATACAATGAAGGGGAAAAATATACATATATGGGGAGAAACTCCACAAAAAAAATAAAAGTTAAAAAAAATAAAATAAAATAAATACTTTTTTTGTTTCTTAAGTAAAAGATAAAAAATGAAAAAGTTTTTATTCACTTCAGCTGAGTTTTAATGTTCCAATGGGACTGGTTTAAGACCCCTCTCTACTGTTCTGTCTGCCACTTCTCAGTTTCCTGTTAAGTAGTCAGCACCATGTTGAAGTTCCCAGTGATTCACTGCTCCTCTGTCTGTATCCACAGCCTTGATTTCAGGCAAGCAGGACCAATGTGCCCACTTTGTTTGCTTTCAGTCATATTTACACAAGCACCTATTTCTGACATGGGCTTTAGGTTGGGGTGTTGCTGTATTAGTTTCTGGGATCAAACGGCCTCTCAACTCAGTCCCCAATGGCTCCCTGGAGCTATTCAGATTCTCTGCAGAGCTTGAGCTGGGTGTGGCTGCACTAGTTGCCCATGGGTGTTGGGAGGTGTTGGCTCTTCAGGAGAAAAATGGCTGATTTGGGTTGAAGAGACCAGAATGTCCTAGTCCCAGATTTCTGGTCACCTCTCCCTGTCCTACTCCTTTCCTTTCTACAGCCTCTTCCCAGCCTCCACAACACTGTACTTCAACCTGCATCACAGCCTCGGTAAGTGTTTGTAATTGAAAGATCCTATGAACTGGGTTTAGTGAGTAAACACAAGGAAAATATAAAGGCAAAACAGCCATGCCACTGCCTGTCCTCCCCACCCCCCAATACTGCATGTTCAAGCTGCCTTCTGGGCACAGACTCTCAGGGTTGTGGACTTAGACCTAGATTCCCCAGCTGCTAGCAGCCCTGTGGACCCCCTTCCACAGTCAAGTGTCATGTGTGTCCCCAAGGGACGTGGACTTGGTACAGCATAGGTTCCTTCTGACCCTCTCATCTTGGTAGATGGTTGTCTCTCTCTCCAGCCCAGATCCATCATCCTACTGTTATCCAGACATCATCTGTCCTTTCTGGCCACAGATTGTCTCACCAGCTGTGTTTCATTCCCCAATTCCAGGTGGATGTTATTCGATTTAGTTGTTTCCTCTCTCTGCGCAGGACACATTTGCCTATTCAGCCACCATTTTGCCCCTCTTCCTGTCCTCCTATTTTTAAATTGTCTTTTTCTTTTTCATTCTCTAATTGAGTGCTTTTTGCTACCCTATCTTTTAATTTACACATCTGATATTTGGCTTCCCCTAATCTGCTGTGTATTTTTTCCACTGTGTTCTTTATTAGTGCTGTGTCTTTCTTCATAGTTACTTTCTATTTTCTCATGCTGTTGAGCATCTTCAACATCATTATTCTGAACTCTATGTCTGATAAATTTCTTATCTCCATTTTATTTAGCTCTTCTTCTGGAAAATTCTCTTACTTTGTTTTTTTGTCTCCCTATTTTGGCTTCCTGTTGGGTTTGTGTCTATGTATTACTAGTAGGTAGATCTGGTACACCTCCCAATCTCTAGTGAAGGACAGTGTCAGAAGCTGTTTCTGATTGGCCTTGCATACCCTATTTGGAGCTATCAACAATCCTCAGCGTGTGGCTCCCTCTGCTGGGTGGGGTGGGGTGCCTTCAGAAAAGACCAAGATATACATCAAGGTCTGCTTTTCCTATCCCCGGACCCCAAATTAGGTCAGGCAGACTCAAAGCCTGGAGAGACCCACCTCTGCCTGAAGTCTGATTGTATTCAATCTTGATTAGCCTCAGGCAAGTGGTTTTCCAACATGGTGGGGCAAATTAATTGCTTCTGCCTGCAGGTGGATTGTTATTCTGTCTTCTAATGGGCCTCAGAAACTCCATAGACTGGGGCAATGGCTTTTCTGATAGGATGGGGCAACTGCCTTCCCCCAGGCAAAAACTGAATGGATAGCAAAGGTCTGCTAGAGAAGTATGTCCTCTGCAGCATGAGGAAATGGCTCAGCACAGGAAACTAGGTTATCTGCTTTCTGAGGTCACACAACTTCAGTCTACTCTGTCCTCCCTCTGCCAGAGCCCTAAGTGAGTGGCTACACATGAAATTTTGTGCATTGGCCCTTGAAGAGGGTGCCTGCATTTCCAGCCATCTCTCCTTGCAGACAGTAACCCTGTTATGTGAGCACCTTTCTCAGTTCTTGTGCTCTGGTATGGGGTTTAGGTCCCAGAGTTCTCAGTGGGGACCCCTCACAGCTGAGATATCCCTCCAGAACTTTAGCTTCTGTCTGTGGGAGCTTGCTAGCCCTTTCTCACCTCCTTACTTCCTACCAGTCTCTATGTGGTATTCATTTTCCTCCTTGGTCATCAGTTTTCTCTCCAACTAGTCTTATGTTGGTTATTCAGGATGGTTTTTCTGTATTTTAGTTGTAATTCCAGTTTGGTTCTGGGAGCATGTCAGTGTAGCATCCACTTACTCCACCATCATTTTAGAATTACCTTATTAATCTATTTTTATCATTATTCACCTATTTTCCAATAAACAAGCCACAGAAGACTCAGAAAAGAGCTAAAGAAAAAGCAAGTTCCTGTCTGCAATGCTCAGAGCCTGCCATGTGCATCAGGGAATGGCAGAACACACAAGCTGGATGCCAGGCAAATCATAGCACACTGCTCCACACAGTCCAGTTTACAGGAGAGTGTGTCGGCAAGTCTTAAAGTTTCAGATGCATTAGAAGCAGGACTTTCAACTTCATCTATACATATAAAAGCCTAAGTGACCGAATGACTAGAACAACTGGTTGCTGTGATGCACACTGACCACCATGGAGTAGATGCTCAGTGCAGGAGCTGCTCCCTGGTGGTCAGTGCGCTTCCAGAGCAGGAACACTGCTCAGCTGAGACCCATCCCAGCTGCCCACCAGCCCTCCGGCAGCCAATCACTCCCTCAGTAGTTCTGCAGGTCCAATCTCCAGAGAATAGGCCAGGCACCAATGGACCAGCACAGCTGGCAAGATCCCTACAGCACCGAGGCTTCCTGGATGTTGGCCTCGGGCACCGCAGCCACTTCCCTTCCCTAGATGCTCTGCAAGGAAGAAACAATATAAAAGTGGCCACCAGGTGGCTCCCGACAAGTAGTGCGAATGTCAGGGGACGGATCTGGATCCTGGGCTGGCAAGGGCGTCCCAGGGCCTGCTTGGAGGGCCAATCATGTCCCAGCTTCACCCCTTCTCGGGACCCCATCTATGCACGAATTGGTGCACCAGGCCTCTAGTATAATAATAAAACCTAGCAACAGAACAACAGGTGTCTACTAAATAAACTTCACTGGAAGGGCCTGCCTGTCTCCCCTGAGGCAGCCCTGTAGACAGATTCCATGTTTAAGCTGAAAGGATGGGTAAAACTGCCTCCACCTTCTCATGCTCTGCTCTGTGGACACTGCACTTTCCTGAAAGGATTTTAGCCTACATACAAACAGGCTGGCTCCTCTACACAAACTGTTCAACTTGTCTGCCACAGAGCTAGTGAGTTTCATTGTTTCAAAGTGCTTTGTGTTTGATTTCTAAACTCCCTGACAACTCAACGTGGTTTTAATTAACTTCTTTGAATTCAGTTGTTTTCAACTCAAAAGCTTTCTTGGATAAAAATTAGCCCCATCAGCTTGTGCCAGTGTGTGATTTAAACCTGTGGCTTTTCCTTTGCCATCACTGGCTGCCAAAAGATGGGAAGTGCCTTTTTATCAAAGTGCTGGGTTTTCCTTGTGTTTTTGTGATAGATGCTAGCTGAGATGATTTTTTTATGAATTTGGCTCAGACCAAATATGGTGAGGGAAGAAGAACTAACTATGGCTTTCAAAACTAACTATGGTTGTGTTCAGACACCTGTGTTCAAGACTGCATCTTTTTTACCACGTTCAGCTAGCACTGTGATATAGGCTTTTAAAAACATGAGTTCTTGCCCCAGTCAGGTGGCTCACTTGGTTGGAGTATCATCCCATACACCCAAAAGGTTGCAGGTTCTATTCCCAGTTAGGGCACATACCTAGGTCCCTGGTTGGGATTAGTATGAGAGACAACCGATTGATGTCTCTCTCTCTCTCAAATAAATGAACATATCCTTGGGTGATGATTTAAAAATAATAAATAAATAAATAAATAAATAGATAAATAAAACACTACTTCTTCAGTGCCTAAGTGTCACTGAAGGTTCTATCTGTTGGCTTTGTCAATCTGCCAGATACAGGGTAGTAATATAATTTATTGTTCATGTGAGGACCCTCTTGAGAGTAGAAGAGGGTGTTAACTGGATGGTATGCCACAAGAGTAGGTGTAAACCAGGACATACTGGCAGACAGGATAGAACTCTTCTGCCCCGTGGGCCATCACTGAGTTCTTTTGAAGGCCCCATGTGTGCTGGGAATGATGCTAAACTTTACCTGCTGATTGCTCTCATAACTTTAAGTATATTTTCTCCCTGGAATAATCCATTTGTTCCTCCCTGGTTCATTCGATTTCAATAACTCACTATTTCAGGACCCCAGGACCCTTCCACCACGAAGTCCTTTTTCTGCTTACAAGGTTCCTATTCATTTCCCCCTTCACCATCCATAGAGATCCTAGTGATTGTTCAACACCTTCTGCAAAGTAGAAGCAGGTCAGGAGGTTCTTGTCACCTAAACTCCTACAGGGCTGTGTTTGTGTCCTCCTTGGGCACTTGCCTGCTTCTATTTTATTACACTTTTACTGCTAAACTGAGAGAGGAGATCAAACACAAAGTCTGGGCTCCAAAGCAGTCATTGGACGTGAGCCCCTTGTTTTAGCTACTTCTCATGCCTTATTTTAATTCTGGTCTTTTGGGCATATTGTTTTCTAAACTGTGATAAGAAATAAACATAGAAGAATATTGAAATCCTTTCTATATTTGACATTTTTAAGGAACAGCCCACACTGTTGCTAGATTGAATGCTGGCATCTCCATGTAAGAGCTGTGGAATCCTGTGTAAGTTACTTAACCTCTCTGTGCCTATAAAAGAGGGATAATAATGGTTCCTACTGCCCAGAATTCTTATGAGGAATGAGTCCTCACAGAACAGAGCATGGACATATGAAATATCAGTATCTTGGCTTTTGTTATTGTTCAGGCTGCATGCATTTCCTGTTTCTTGAGCATTTATTCACATTTTTGAATTGCATTGTAACTAAAAGAAAATCCAGAGCTATCAGCATATGTCATGTAGTGAGGCCAATTGTCTACCTACCCATCAGGGACAACAGTGCTATCCACTGGAGAACGATTGCTTTGATCCAGTAGACACTTGGTAGGACAGAATGATGAAAGGAGGTTGGCCACTGCAGCACAGTGAAAAGTCATCTGAAACATGAAGAGCTGACCAGGCCACCCCACTGATGTTTGCACATCTGTGTCCTCATCTGTAGAACAGGAACAAGAATAGTATTTATTTCATAGGGTAGAAGCAAAGATCAAATGAAATAATACATGTGAAGCATTGAGCATGGTGTCCAGGGGATGCAAGTACTCAGTATAGCTCTGATGTGTTCCTGGCATCCATCTGGGAACATGGGTGACTGTTGTTAGGAGAAGTGCACTGGGTGTCCTGCAGAAGGTGCCCTCCTATTCCCTTCAACTGTGGGGAAATTCATGGTTGGTGCCACTAAGGGAAACTCAACAACAACCTGAGAAAGTATGGTCCCTCTTTTATTAGAAGGACTGGTGAGAAGAGCATATTTTCCCTCTGGGAAGGATGGCTAACACTAGCAGCTAGAAGAGTGGTCAGGCTCAGACAATATGACAGTGACCACTAGCAACAGAAATAGTATAAAATTAATGCCATTAAGATCCAGGCTGGAGCCACACAAGAAATCTTTATCATTCACCAAGGAGAGTACATGACCTCCTGGGGACTTTGCCAGGAGAGAAGAGGTGAGAGCACACATGGTCCTTCCGGGGGGACTCAGAGCCGCGGGTTTGTTTGCACATGGTCATTGCATCCTGTGTTCCTAGAGTGAGTCACTCTGGCTCTGTAGGCCTGGAGAACCAGGGGTCACACACAGTACAGGATCATTGTCCTGGGGAAGAAGTTTGCTCACTTCCAGGTGTACCTGCACCTAATGTGTACGTCTGTCTTGTTCCAGGAATCTTCAAAGAAGGGAATTCCACCAGCTTTCCTTACCATCTGTTATGTTCGTCCCCATTCACACCATTCCTTCTTCATCATGGCTCAGGGAAAGCGACGGTGGTCTGCACCTCCTTCAACAAGCTCTCTCAGAAAGCCCACATGGCACAGTTGTCCTCAGTTAATTTTCACTTTGATCTTAACCTCACTCAGACTCTGGATATTAAAGAAGAAATAATGCTCTGTGACCTTTAACCAGGGCACTGCTGCTTCCCCACCCTCTCCCCTGTGGTTTGGTGAACCACACAGTCTTGTTCTGCAACATCCTTATTTCTGGACTTCTCTTTCCCAGCAGGGAGATGACTAATGCTAAAAGCCATGTATGACACCAAGGTTTACCAGGCACACCAAGTGCTCATTTGAGATGTACTTTCAAATAGTAATATCTGTGCTTGGAACCCAAGGTTAAATTTAGTTACCGAAAGAAGTCCCAACTTTGCTCCACCCCTCTTCAGTGCTGTGCCCTTCCCTTCCTAAGGATGCAGTGAGGTTGAGTTCCGAAGTGAGCACGACGGTGCTTCTTAGAGGTGTCAGGCAGAGTGTCACCTAGTATGGTGACTGGAGGACCTTCTGAGGACAGCCTATTGTGGAGTGGGCTTGCAATGCACTCCTCACTGGCAGAGGCTGTCTCCACTTTTGCTCTGGAAAAAGTGAATTTCAATGTCAGCCTAGGGAGGGGCTGCAGTGGAGGTGGGGATTTCATAAAGAGAACTTTCTTTAATGTTCTCCAGATATTTTTAAATGGGCTTTACTCTGTGCTGCCATTCCACCCTGACGTCTGGGTGACAGCTCAGGCTTTGAGGTTGTCACTACTTCCTGGTTGTGGCTTGGAGGAAGCCAAGGAACTGAAGGAACTCAAGGGTTGGTTTCACTTGTGTGGGAACAGCGACCACTAGCCTCCAAATTCTCAGCCTCCAAACTCTGTCACAGCTAAGCCCAGTCACTATCCTGACAGGTAAAGAGGAAGAAACTTGGTCAGAACACAACATTAAAGACCGAAAGGGGCCAGAGTCATGGAGAGGCACAGAGAGAGAGGGGCTGGGTGTTTGGGCAAATTCAGGGTGGAGTGATACACTGTGGGGTGGGCTGGTCATAGACAGGGAGGACACTTCCGTACAGTGTGCTGTGGGCTATGTCCAGAGAACTCCTAGGGTTTTGGGGAACAGGAGTAAGAAATTAGAGTTATTTTGAAATTCCTTTTGTTGGCAGGACTGTTTGTTGAGCTAATCCAGGAAGGTCCCGGATCTATAAAGCCACACATTTGAGTAGGTGACAGGCCACTCATCTCCACAGGACAGCCTGGGAAGGGCTTCCACCTGGGCACTGAAGGACAAGAGCCCTGCAAGAAAGGTCAAAGGCTAAGGGGCCATTGGGATTTGGGTTTATTGAACAGGCAAGGGTGAAAAGTGGCAGTGGTGGGGGTGGGAGTGGTGTTAGTTTACATGTAGGTGTGTTTGCTATTAACTTCATATTCTTCTGCCAGGAAAGCTGGAGTCCTGGGACTGACTGCTGGGCTGGGTATCTTCCCTGTATCCTTGGGTTGTCTCTGTTATTGGCACTGGATATGAGGAGAATGCTAAGGTTTAATGTCCTTTTTATGGCCAGTTTGGTTGCTGGAACCTTCCTCTTAGAAAAGATACTGGTTCGTGACTGAATGATCTCTCCCCACAGAGAAAAACCATCTTCCTCAGAGGGTCTGGGTTGGTTTCTCTTTAAAGCAACGTGTGGCCTCCAAAGGTCCTTCATAAGATGGCTGAGAAAAAACAGAGCAAAAACACTAATGTTTTTCTCTATGTCTCTCTCTCTTCACAGCTGAGTTGAAATTCTTGCTTTGGGCCATATGGTGTGGATATTCCAGAAGGAAATTATATAGTGCTCTCTGTTTCTACTCAACTGCTTTCACTTTGTCAAGTGGACCCTTTGAAGCAGCCTTCTTACCTCAGATTCTGACATGAATAATTGTTTAATTGCCTCTCACTCTATACAAGGTAAAGAATCAGGCCTCAAATTTGTATAATTCTCTTAACCAAACAATAGTGGAACCACCCAGGGCAGGTTTCAAAGAAAGGAAACAATTTCTTACATATGTTAAACATTTTATTTTTTTTTAAGTCCTTTGCTCTGTAGTATTTTGTTAAATTGGATAATGCATATGAAGCACTGTGTAAATCATGTAACAATAAAGTAAGATTTTATAACAACTACTGATTTGATTTTCTATATAAAAAGCTGAAGCTCAGAGAAGAGGAGTTACAGCCCCAAATCACAGCAGTTAAGCTAACACAGGTGGCCTGTCTCCTTACTCTGCCCACTCTCTCCTCTGTACCAGGCACTCCCCCTACAGAGGCTGGCTTCCAAGCAAGCGGGCTGGTCTGACCTGGGTCCACAGGTGTGTTTCCGGATCTGAGCTCCCAGGCACTGACCTCGCCATCTCCCCTTACAGGCTCAGGTAGAGATTTGCCTTTTTCCGGGTTTATCTGCTGCCAATCACTCTTCAACAGATCCCTTGCCCTCAAGCTGGGATAGAGGAGTTCCTACATTCCCTAAATTTAAAAAAAACTATAGGTTTCTTTTTCTTTTTTTCTAATCCTCACCAGAGGATAAGAGAGAGAGAGAGAGAGAGAAACATGGATGTAAAAGAGAAACATCAACTGATTGCCTCCAGTTCACATCCTGCCTGGGAATAGAACCCACAACCTTTTTGGTGTACTAGATGATGCTCCAACCAACTGAGCCACCCAGGCAGTGCTGCTTTTTCTTTAAAAAATAAAACAACAAAAACTATCTCTGAAATAAGGTCACCAACACATTTCTAGATTTTAAAAAAGCTATTAGCAAATCCTCATTTTTAGGTAGGATGTTGTCTTGAGCTTCATATGTGAAGGAGATGGCTTTAGGGCATTTCTGAGTGGGGCTGAAGCACCCACCATTCTCCCACCCTCTGCCAAGATGGAGCCTACCCTGGGAGGAAGCAGGATACAGGGCCAATGAATCAACACCAGAAACCCTGTGAAGGTTTTCCTGGACAGGGACTGGGCCTAGTGCAGGTCTGTTGGGGTCCAAGCCCAGCAGGTCCAGGGGTTCCCAAAGGTGTGGACGGAGTCGGAGAAGAAGAAATGACACGGAGACAGCGTTCAGTTGATCAGCAGCCTAGCCAGGTTCTGTCGCCAGGTTCTGTTTGTTTTTTTTTCTAAATACTTTAATTTGGTTTCAAACATATGAAGGCAGTACACATGTGAGTGAGGAGGTTGCTCAAGTCCATAGGGGAAAGGTTATAAAAGATACATACAAATATCCATCTCAAAAGCATGAGGGTCCTCATATCCTTTCTTAAAGAGCATAAAGAGCAAGCACATTCTATACAAATGAGAGTTGTGACAAAGAATTTCATAGTTCAAGAGCCTGTCACAGTATGAGATATAATAATGGACAAGAAGTCTTACAAGCTTCTCTTGTCCAATACTCACTGAAGTCTCATTCGTTTTTCAGGGGGACCTTTAGTGCTCACTGTCTGTTGGATGTTCTTTGTGGTCTCCTTCTCATCAGACTTCACAGTTTCTGGTGTAGGTTCTGCCTCTTTCTTTGTCTGATCCACTGGGACAGGCTTTTCTCCAGACTTTTGCTGCACAAATTTGGGTGGAAATTTTTGTCTGAGGTCTAGGAGTAAAGCATCCACACGTTACCTCTGGAAAATAGAGCTTGGTTCTTCTTTCCTTTTGGTTTTAGGTTTAACTTTTTCTTGCTCTTCATGATCTTTGAAGTGCCACCAATACCCTTTGGAAGGATGGTATCGACAATATGACATAGCTTCATCAAAAGCTGACTGAATGCCATGCACCGCAGTCAGCACTCTAGAGTTTATAACTGATCCCAAGTCTGGTGCCCGTTAGATCACTTCAGCAATGATATAGTAATCAGCCAGTGGGATAACTTGGGTAGGGGACTGCCGCTGTTGCTTCCGGATGATAAAAAGAATGGGCTCTTGAGCATGTAAAAGGATGTATTCCACTCCAACCATCTGATTTAAGTGTTCTAATGTTAGTCTCTGCATTTTGACCACTTCATTATTACATGTTCTGTCGTAAAAAGGATTACTTCTTTCTGAAAAGTAATCTAGGACACTTCCACTGTTCAAAATGGGGATCCATGTAGGGGATATCCACCGCCGCCATAATTCCTAAAGTGTTCCCGGGTTCTCCTTCCGGCGCAGAGAAGACGGAACCACTATGACGACAGAAGCAGAGGATTGCTGGTCCTTGGGAACCTGAGGAGAAATGCACAGGGGAGGACAGTGCAGGACCCACAAGAGGGCAGGGAAGGGGAGGAGGCCAGGAGTGCAGGGGAGCTCCAGGTTCTGTGTTTTATTGTCTTGTTAAATCTGTATTTATACCAGTTGATTCCAATCCTATCAATTTTTATTCCCAAGGTTAGGGCGAGTCCTGTTAATCCCTAACTCCAGGGAAAAAATCTCCACCTGGGAAACAACCTTTCTTGGAGAGGTGACCTTGGTTAAAACACATAGCTCTACGAAGGGGAGCAAACATATTTAGAATAGTATGCCATATACGCCAGGTCCCTTGAAACTTATGCTGTGCAGATGTTTCTTTCCTGCAGCGACTGTGTCAAGCAGCAAGGATGGACCGGCTTCCAGCACAGGTCTGCCTCAAATCAGCCGCTAGGTAGCATGGGCTCTTGACTTTGTGCAGGAAAGATTTCATAACATGAGCCCAGGTGATTTTGAGAATATGTGTATTATAGCTATGGACAGTGATAGGAAGGAAGGGCTTAGGATACAAGAAGCAACAGAAGAGAGCCTAGATGGAGCTGCTATTAGCTCACTGAAAAGTCAGAGAAAAGGGGGGCCTTAGAGACAGGATCAAAGGGTTTATGAGCCTCATGAGGTCCCTTAGAATTTAGGAGCAAGCAGAGATACAAGGTGTGAGTGTGCTCTGTGAGAGTGCATTGTGAGTAGAGTATACTTGTTAAAGCTGGGGACAGTGAAACAAGGAAGGGCTTAAGGTAGAAGAAGCAACAGGAGAGAGCCTAAGCTGGGCTGCTTTGGCTCACTGAGAAGTCAGAGAAAAAGGGGGCCTTGGAGACAATTTCAGGGGGTTAACCCGGAACAAGCTGCCACTGCCTGCTGCTCCCCTGGTTGCAGGTTGCAAGTTGCAAGTCTTATTGGAACGCTTAAAGTTTAGGAGAAAGAGATTCGAGGCATGGGTGTACTCTAGCGAGAGTGTGCCCATAGAGCCTATGTCTTGAGGCTTTTTATAATTCTTGGGGGGAGGATCCCAGGGGAGGTCTTGAGGAGGGTCTTAGCAATATTCATTAGCTTTCCAGGTGAGTCCTTCAATATGTTGATTCATTAAAATGTGCACATAGAGGAGTTAGGGTTATTATTTGGTTAGTTTTATTTTCAAAGAATATCATCTAGGAGGGACAGGGGTGGGCAAACTTTTTGACTTGAGGGCCACAATGAGTTCTTAAACTGGACCAGAGGGCCGGAACAAAAGCATGGATGGAGTGTTTGTGTGAACTAATATAAATTAAAAGTAAACATCATTACATAAAAGGGTACGGTCTTTTTTTTTTTAGTTTTATTCATTTCAAACGGGCCAGATCCGGCCTGAGGGCCGTAGTTTGCCCACGGCTGGACTAGGACCTAACTGAGGCCAGTCTACCCCATGGCATTATGAAATATGTAAACCATTTTCTCTTAAGTATTCTTGGTTAGGGAAGACAAAATCTTGTGGTTCATTTGCTGGCTATGAATTGCTCAAATTATTTGGCCTTGTTTAATTATTTTGTCTCAGTTTCCCTTATTCCATTTGTCCCCAGTAAAAATTGTGCAAAGAACTTGAATAGACACTTCTTCAGAGAAGATATACAAAAGGCCAACATGCACACGAAAAGGTGCTCAACATCACTAGTCATTAGTGAAATGCAAATCAAAACTACAATGAAATGCTACTTCACACCCATTTGGGTGGCTGTTGTAAGAAAAACAAAAATTTCTTGACAAATGAGAGAATAGCAAGTGTTGGTGAGAATGTGGAGAAACTGGTACCCTTGTTCACTGCTGGTGGGAATATAAAATGGTGCAGCCACTGTGGAAAACAGTATGGCAGTTTCTCAAAAAATTAAACAGAATTACCACAAGATCCAGCAATTGGACTTCTGTGTGTATACACAAAATAATTAAAAGCAGGGATTCAAATAAATGCAGAAGTGGGCAAAAGTGATGCAAGGAGGGCCAATCAGAATGAATCTTCAGACTTTCCTTGGAAAGGCTGGGCAGGGGTGCTGCCTCTTCTCTTCTGGACTAGAATGAGGAAATAGCTGCTGGAAGCCAGAGGGAACCTTAAGGGGAGTAAGCCTTATAAGGTGACACCGAAAAGGGCAAAGTGAAGAGCTAGAAAGCAATTGGATTCTCAGTGACATTGTTGAGCTACTGAGTCAAGCTTTGCCTGAAGTGAGCATTACCTCTAGCACTGTTGGTTACTTGACCTAACAAAATCCCTAATGGTTTAAGCCATTTTTAGTAAAACTCTCTGTTACTTGTATTCTAACTGATAGAGTTTGATGATACATTAGTATACAACTTAACAGTTTACAAATCACAGTATCCAGCTTCATTTTTACAGCCCGGATATCCAGACATTTATTTCAACAACATAAATGGATCTTGTGAATATTATGCTAAACAAGACAAGTCCGACAGAAAAGTTAAAAGCCTATGTTTTCACTCAGATGTGGGATATAAAACTGAAAGCAACAAATAAAAAATAATAATAATTAAAACAAAAACCCTCATAGACACAAGCAGCAGAATGATAGTTACCAGAAGGAAGGGCAGAGGGTGTCAAATATTTGGTGATGAAAGAAAATTTGATCTTGGGTGTTCGGCACACAATGCAATACACAGAAGATGTATCATAGAATTGTACACTTGAAATCTAGATAAACTTATTAACCCATGTCACCCCAATAAACTTAATTCGAAACAAAAGAAATGCAAAAAAGGAAATAGAGACCATGAAGGCATTGCCCTAGGTTAAACATGGTTAAGTAGAAAAGTTATGTGAGGACAGAAGGTATGGACATGTTTTAAAGTTCTCTTCTCAGGGTTTTTTACATTATTTGTCAACCAGATGTAATAAATATTTGTTAAATAAATAAATAAATAAATAAATCAAAGGATAGAGGTGGGATGGTAAAAAGAGTGATACATTTTATTTTATTTTTTTGTTTTAATCTTTATTGTTGAAAGTATTACATCTGTGCCTTTTTTCCTCTCGTTGAGCTCATCTAGCCACTCCCACCTTCCACCCTAGGCCTTCACCCTAGTGTCTGTGTCCATTGGTTATGCATACGTGCATGCAAGTTCTTTGGTTGATCTCTTCCCCTCCCACCACCCTCCCCTTGCTTCCCTCTGTGGTTCAACATACTGTTCCATGCTTCCATGTCTCTAGATGTATTTTGTTCAACAGTTTGGTTTTGTTCATTAGATTCCACATATAAGTGAGCTATGTGACACTTGTCTTTTTCTAACTGGCTTATTTAGCTTAGAATAATACTCTCCAGGCCTATCTATGCTCTTGAAAATGTTATTTTTTTTTACAGCCGCATAGTTA
>NW_006290676.1:846362-846633 GCF_000327345.1 Myotis davidii | reverse complement strand
CCACAGCTATTTTATACACTCATCTACTGATGTGCACTAGGACCATTTCTAAATCTTAGTTATAATAAACTAGAGTCCCGGTGCACAAAACTTGTGCACTCTGGGGGGGAGGGGTTCCCTCAGCCTGGCCTGCACCCATTCACAGTCCAGGACCCCTTGGGGGATGTCCACCTGTTGACTTAGACCCACTCCCCGGGGGATCAGGCCTAAGCTTGCAGTCAGACATCCTTCTGGCAGCCAGGAAGCCCTCGGGGGATGTCCAACTAAAGGC
>NW_006290676.1:836400-836860 GCF_000327345.1 Myotis davidii | reverse complement strand
AGCTCATCCAGCCACTCCCTCCTTCCACCCTAGGCCTTCACCCTAGTGTCTGTGTCCATTGGTTATGCATACGTGCATGCAAGTTCTTTGGTTGATCTCTTCCCCTCCCACCACCCTCCCCTTGCTTCCCTCTGTGGTTCAACATACTGTTCCATGCTTCCATGTCTCTAGATGTATTTTGTTCAACAGTTTGGTTTTGTTCATTAGATTCCACATATAAGTGAGCTATGTGACACTTGTCTTTTTCTAACTGGCTTATTTAGCTTAGAATAATACTCTCCAGGCCTATCTATGCTCTTGAAAATGTTATTTTTTTTTACAGCCGCCCTCTCAGCCCTGTTTATTAGCAAGATCCATTTGCAAAAGGCCCTTCTTTTGTGCCACACTATGAATGTGCTTTGATGGCAATTACAGCAGTCCTTTTGACATGAAGATCCACAGGCTGCCCTATTAAGCCAGT
>NW_006290676.1:834087-835293 GCF_000327345.1 Myotis davidii | reverse complement strand
TGCTCTATCCACTGAGCAAAACTGGCTGCAACTTAATTCATTTATTTTTAATCTATATGTGTCTTTATATTAAAGTGGGTTTTGTTTTTGATTCACCCTCATAATCTGTCTTTTAATTGATGCATTTATGCCACTAACTTTCAGAGTGCTTACTGATAGAGTTACTACCATATCAGGCAGTTGCTGGGGCTTCTGGGGCGGGCGTGCCTTGCCTCCTGGGACCCGCCGATGGGGTCCCAGGTGGCCAGCCTTCCCTGGATGGCGCCGCGCTGGCAGTTCATGCTGTCCCGCCCTGCCTGCAGTATGCAAATTAGCCACCATCTTTGTTGGTGGTTAATTTGCATATCACTCTGATTAACCAATGGGAGGTGTAGCGAAGGTATGATCAATTACCATGTTTGTCTATTATTACATAGGATTGTGGTGCTATGAACGAACAAAGGGGTGCATATATCCTTTCTGATTGGTGTTTTGGATTTCTTGGGATATATTCTTAGAAGTGGGATCACTGGGTCAAATGTCAGTGATATTTAATGTCAGTTTCATATTTAATTTTTTGAGGAAACTCCATGCTGTTTTTCACAGTGGCTGCACTAGTCTGTATTCCCACCAGCAGTGTACTAGGGTTGCCTTTTCTCCACATCCTCGCCAGCATTTGTCATTTGTTGACTTGTTGATGATAGCCATTCTGACAGGTATGAAGTGATATCTCATTATCATTATAATATGCATCTCTGATGATTAGTGAATGAGCATTTTTTCTTGGCCTTCTGTATTTCACTTAGGTCCTTTGCCTATTTTTTTTAATTGTGTTGTTGGTCTTCCTTTTGTTAAGTGGTATTAGTTCCCTGTATATTTTGGAAATTAACCCCTTATTAAATGTATCATTGGCAAATATGTTCTCCCATGCAGTGGGCTCTCTTCTCATTTTGTTGATGGTTTCTTTTACTGTGCAGAAGCTTTTTATTTTGATATAGTCCCATTTGTTTATTTTTTCCTCAGTTTTCTTTACTTTAAATGTATCAGTAAACATATTGCTATGAGAGATGTCTGAGATTTTGCTGCATATGGTTTCTTCAAAGATTTTTATGGTTTCACATCTCACATTTAAGTCTTTTATCCATTTTGAGTTTATTCTTGTGTATAGTGTAAGTTGGTGGTATAGTTTCATTTTTTTTGCATGTACCTGTTCAATATTCCCAAAAT
>NW_006290676.1:830802-833728 GCF_000327345.1 Myotis davidii | reverse complement strand
GGTGCGATGGTAAATGGGATTGTTTTTAAATCTCTCTTTCTGAAAGTTCACTATTGGTGTATAAAAATGCCATAGATTTCTGGGTGTTAATTTTGTATACTGCTACATTACTGAATTTATTAATTAAATCTAGTAGTTTTTTGATGGAGTTTTTAGGGCGTTCTATGTACAATATCATGTCATTTGTGAATAATGATAGTTTTACTTCCTCCTTTCCAATTTGAATGCCTTTTATTTTTCTTCTTGTCTGATTGCTATGGCTAGGACTTCCAGTATGATGTTGAACAAGAGTGGTGAACGTGGGCATCGTTGTCTTGTTGCTATTCTTAGAGAAAATGTTTTTAGCTTCTGCCCATTGAGTATAATGTTGTCTGTATGTTTGTCATAAATGGCTTTTATTATGTTGAGGTATGATCTTTCTATTCCAACTTTGCTGAGAGTTTTTATCAAAAATGGGTGTTGGATTTTGTTGAATACTTTTTCTGCATCTATTGATATGATCATGTGATTATTGTCTTGCAATATGTTTATTTGATGTATCACATTTATTTATTTGCAAATATTGTACCAGCCTTGCATCCCCAGAATAAATCCCACTTGATTGTGGTGTATGATCTATTTAATGTACTACTGGATCCAATTTGCTAATATTTTGTTGATGATTTTAGCATCTATGTTCATCAGGGAAATTGGCCTGTAATTCTTTCTTTGTAGTATCTTTATCTGGTTTTGGAATTAGAGTAGTGCAGTCCTTATAGAAAGATCTTGGGAGTGATCTTTTCTCTTGAATGAATTTTTTTGGAATAGTATGAGAAGGTTAGGTGTTAGTTCTTCTTTGAATATTTGGTAAAACTCCTATGTGAAGCCATCCATACCAGGGCTTTTCACCAGGAGATTTTTGATTACTGTTCTATTTCATCAGTTGTTATTGTCTTATTCAGGATTTCTGATTTTTCCTGATTCAGTTTGGAAGAGTGTATTTTTTCAGGAATATGTCTATTTCACCTTGTTGTTGAGTTTGTTGGAATAAAGTTGTTTATAGTATTTTTTTTATGATCCTTTGTGTTTTCATGGGGTCAGTTATTACTTCACCCCTTAGTTTCTGATTTTGTTTATTTGAGTCCTCTCTTTGTTTCTTGATGAGTCTAGCTCAGGAGTGGGCAAACTTTTTGACTCGAGGGCCACAATGGGTTCTTAAACTGGACTCAGAAGAAGGAGCTGCAACCGTGTTTCCCGATGTTGCCATGTTAACACTGCTACTGGTGAAGGAGCAGAGGGGAGAGCAAGAGAACCCTCCGCTCTTTCGGCTCCGCGGGCCAGATAGAACAGCCGAACAGGCCAGATCCGGCCTGCGGGTCCTAGTTTTCCCATGGCTGGTCTAGCTAGAGGGCCATCAATACTTTTTTATCTTTTCAAAGAACCAGCTCTTGGATTTATTGACCTTTTTATTGTTTTTTTCAGTCTGTATGTCATTTATTTCTGTTCTGATCTTTATTATTTCCTTCCTTCCACTTACTCTGGGCTTTTCTTGTTGTTCTCTTTCTAATTCTTTAAGTGGTAGGGTTAGATTACTTATGAAAAGTTTTTCTTGTTTTTTTGAGGCCTGTGATGCTATGAACTTCTCTCTCAGGACTGCTTTCACTATGTCCTAAAGATTTTGGTTTGTTTTATGTTCATTTTCATTTGTTTCCAGGATGTTTTTTATTTCTTCTTTGATTGCTTTGGTAACCCATTCATTGTTTAATTGCATGTTATTGAGCCTGCATGTGTTTGAATGTTTTTGAGTGTTTTATTATAGTTGATTTCTAGCTTCATGCCATTGTGATCTGAGAAGATGCTTGATATGATTTCAATCTTCTTGTACTGGTAGAGACTGAGTTTGTGTCCTAACATGTAGTCTGTTTTTGAAAATGTCCCATGTGCACTTGAGAAGAATTTATATTCTGTAGCTTTGGGGTGAAATTTTCTGAAGGTGTCAATTAATTCCATCTTATCTAGTGAGTCATTTAGGATTAATGTTTCTTTGCTGATTTTTTGTCTAGAGGATTTATCCAGTGATGTCAGTGGGGTATTAAAGTCCCCTATTATGATTGTATTGCTGTTAACCTCTCCATTGATACGCTCCATAAGTTTTTATATATTTGGATGCTCCTATATTGGGATCATATGTGTTTACAAGTGTTATATCCTCTTGTTTTATTGATCCCTTTAGTATTATGAAGTGGCCTTCATAGGGAGTGCATTGAACCTATAGATTGCTTTGGGTAGAATGGACATTTTAATATGTTGATTCTACCAATCCATGAACATGGTATATTCTTCCACTTGTTTATATCTTCCTCTAGCTCTTTTTCCAACGTCCTGTAGTTTTCCAAGTACAGGTCTTTTACTTCCTTGGTTTAGTTTATTCCTAAGTATCTTATTTTTTGTTGTTGTTTCAATGGTAAATGGGATTTACCCTTGTTATGTCCTTCACTTTGAATTCTATTTTTTTCAGATATGAATATTGCTACCCAGCTTTTTTTAAATTTCCATTTGCCTGGAAAATTTTTTTCCATCCCTTCACTTTCACTCTGTGTGTCTTTTGTTCTCAGGTTGGTCTCTTCTAGACAGCACATATTTGGTCATGTTTTTGTGTCCATTCAACTACCATTTAAGCCATTTATAATTGAGGTTACTATTGATGGGTACTTATTTATTACCATTCTTATTCTCTTTTTTCTTCCTTTATTGATTAAGATATTACAAATGTGTCCTTATCCCCCCAAAGTCCCCTCATCCTCCCAATCCTGCCCTCACCCTCACCCCCTGTTGTCCACATCCATTGCTTATGCTTATATGCATGCATACAAGTCCTTTAGTTGGTCTCTCCCTCTCACCCCAACCCTCCCCTATCTTCCCTCTGAGTTTTGAGCATCTGATCGCT
>NW_006290676.1:825450-830706 GCF_000327345.1 Myotis davidii | reverse complement strand
CAGCCTCGCCAGCATTTGTCATTTGTTGATTTTTTGATGATAGCCATTTTGACAGGTGTGAGGTGATACCTCATTGTCATTTTGATTTGCATCTCTTGGATGATTAGTGACTTTGAGTGTGTTTTCATACGACCCTTAGCCTTATGTATGTCCGCTTTCAAAAAGTGCCTATTCTTATTCTTTATGCCTGTGTTCTCTTTCTCTCTATTTTTTCTTCTTACAACAGATGCTTTGCATTTCTTACAGTGCTGGTTTAGTGGTACTAAACTCTTTTAGCCTACTTTTGTCTGTGAAGCTCTTTATTTCACCTCCAAGTTTGAATGATAGCCTTGCTGGATAGAGTAGTCTTGAGTTCAGTCCCTTGGTTTTCATTATTTTGTATTCTTCAATGCCATTGCCTTCTGGTCTGAAGAGTTTCTATTGAGAAGTCAGATGACAGTCTTATGGGAAGTACCTTGCAGGTAACTTTCTCTCTCTCTCTTGCAGCCTTTAAGATTATTTCTTTGTCTTTAATGTTTGCTATTTTAATTAATATGTGCCTAGATGTGGGTCTTTTGGGGTTCATCATGGCTGGGACTCTATTTGTTTCCTGAACTTGAGTGACTTTTTCCTTCACCAAGTTAGAGAAATTTTCCTGCCATTACTTCTCAAAACAGGTTCTCTATTTCTTGCTTGTATCCTTCTCCTTCTGGTACCTCTATGATGAGAATGTAGTTACCTTTAATGTTGTTCCAAAGCTCCCTAAATTCTCCTCCTGCTTTTTAATTTTTTTTCCATTTTCTGCTCTTGAATGTGTGTTGTTGTTTTTTTACCTTGTCTTCTAATTCACTGATTCGGTCCTCAGCTTCCTGTAGTATACTATTTAATCCTTCCGAGATTTTATTTATTTCAGCTATGTCATTCCTCATTTCCAATCGATTCTTATTTATTCTCTCAACCCTTCTTTTCATGTTGGTGTAGCTCTCATTAAGTTCCCTAATTTTCTCATAATTCTCATTAAGTTGCTTGTGGTTCTCACTGAATTGTTTTAGTACCTTTATCATCACTACTCTGAATTCTTTATCTGACAAATTGCTTACCTCCATTTCATTTAGTTCCATTTCTGACAATTCCTCCTTTTCTTTCATTTGGGAGTTGTTTCTTTGTCTCCCCATTTTTGTTGTCCTTTTGTATTTTTTTCTACGCATTAGATAAAACTGCTATGCTTCCCATATTTTTGCAGTGGTCTTATGTAGGTATTTTGTGAGACCCAGTGGGGCAGTCTCTTAGATCTCCTGGGTGTGGTGCTCTAGGAATGCCCCTTACTTGAGTTATTTGGGTTCTCCTGTTGCAGTTAGGTTTTTATTGTTATTCTTCCATTTGTGGATAGAATCTCCTCTCAGCTGTTGTGGAGGTGCTGATCTAATAGAACAAAATACAACAAAACAAAACTCAAAACAGAAGAAATAAAACAAAAACATAAACAAGACCCCTACAGCATCAACAAACGGAACCACCAGAGAAGAGAGAATTAGAAAAGAGAAAGGAGAGCAAGAATGATAAAAAAAAAAGTAAACACATGAGGAGAAAACACAACAAAGCAAACAAAAAAAGCACAAACAAAAACCACCAAGAAAAGGGGGGCAGAATATGTAGATGCAGAGCTGAAATAAAGTAAATAAGAATAAATAATTAGAAGAATATGGGAAGGAAAATGGTTTAAAATAAAGGAGGGAGAAAAAAAATTAAAAGACAAAAGAAAATTTAAAAATGAGAATAGAGGAGAAAGCAGATAGACCTAAAATAAGAAAAAGAAAAAGATGAGACATGAGGAGTAAAGGAAAAAAGAATGAAAGGAGAGAAAAAAGTTAATAGTGAAAAAAAGGAAACAATTGAGTAGGAAAAGGGAAGAGGAAAATTAGATATATGAAAGAAACAACAGAGACTAGAATAATAACTAATCAATAAAGCAGACAGATAAAGAAGATAAATTTAAAAAGGGGACTTGTGTCTGTCTCCACAGGCCTTGGTTGCTAGCAGGAGGGGCCAATCTGCCCTCTAAAGTAGGTTTGTTATCAGCATGGGGTCCAAGGCTGGGTCAGCACACTTCCCCTGGTTTCTCAGCCTCCACCTCTTCCTGCCTTTGCCTGCTAGCCAGCTGTCAGTCTTAGTCACTCAAATGTCTGCTTCGGAAAGGCTTTAGGTGGGGGAAAAGCAGATAGACCTAAAATAAGAAAAAGAAAAAGATGAGACATGAGGAGTAAAGGAAAAAAGAATGAAAGGAGAGAAAAAAGTTAATAGTGAAAAAAAGGAAACAATTGAGTAGGAAAAGGGAAGAGGAAAATTAGATATATGAATGAAACAACAGAGACTAGAATAATAACTAATCAATAAAGCAGACAGATAAAGAAGATAAATTTAAAAAGGGGAAAAAAGCCAAAACCAGTTTGGCTCAGTGGTCTAACTCTCTATCCCTCTCCCTTCCTCTCTGTAAAAAATTAATAAAATATATAAAAAATAAATAAAAATAAAAAAGGGGAAAAAATAAAGGAAAGAGAAAACCTCAGAAAAGAAAAGAGAAGAAAAAAGGGAGAAGAAAAGAAAAAATAAAAGGAGAAAAATTTTTTTAAAGTAAAAAAAAAAGTGAAATAGTGTTCATCTCAGCAGAGTTTAATGCCCCATGGGAGCTCACTTTGGATCCCACTCTTCTATTCTGTCTGCCAATTCTGGGTTTCATTTAGGTACTTAGGTGTTAATCACTGTCAGGCACTGTCTTTTGGCTTTCAGCAACCTGCTTGAACCCTTGACTGATCCACCAATCCACCACTTGTGTCTGTCTCCACAGGCCTTGGTTGCTAGCAGGAGGGGCCAATCTGCCCTCTAAAGTAGGTTTGTTATCAGCATGGGGTCCAAGGCTGGGTCAGCACACTTCCCCTGGTTTCTCAGCCTCCACCTCTTCCTGCCTTTGCCTGCTAGCCAGCTGTCAGTCTTAGTCACTCAAATGTCTGCTTCGGAAAGGCTTTAGGTGGGGGAAGTGCTGTTTAGCTTTCAGAGAATATGGTGGGTGTGTTTCCTTGTCCCAGAGCTAGTCCTCAGCCAGTGGCCCAAAATATTACTCTGCCCTTGGCTAGACAGAGATCCTTGTATAGAGACCAATGGGATAGGCTGGGAACCTGGAGTTTTTATCAGTTCTCCTGTGTGTGGAAAATATCAATCTGGTTCCCAGGATAGTGGGGTAGAGGGCCCTTCCCTTAATTCAGTCACTGAGGGCTCCTGGAGCTTGGCCTCTGCTTTTGTTTCCTCTGAAAAGCTAAAAATGCAGGGTGTGGCATGCAAGGAACCTGAGGGTGGGGCAGGCTGAATTACCTAGGGCAGGTTTTTTTTCTTTTACTGCCCTCTGGCTGCTGGGAGTGGCTCCTCTCACGGAAAAATGGCCATTTTCAATTTGGGGGCCTATGACCAAATGTTCCTGGCTGTTGTTCCACAAAGTCTCCCTGCAATGCTTCCCACCCTAGCCTCTCCCCAGGCACCTCAGTCCACGTCTCCCTCCTTGCACCAAAGCCTCAGGTGAGTAGTTGCAAATGAAAACTCTTGGAATCTGGATTTAGAGAAGAAAAATAAAAACCAAAACAACCCAAATCTGTGGCTTTCTCTCCAACCAGCTCCAGTCTATGGGCTCCAGGCTCCATTGCAGCCAGCAACCATGCTGCCTTTCACGCTGGGTGTTATGGGGGCCACAGGTCTTGGCTCTGGTGCTCGGGGCTGTGAAGTCCAGCTTGGGGCCCAGGCCTCTAGCAGTGGTCTGCAAGCTCATTAGTCAACAGAGCCAAATATCAACAATACTTTAAAATAGACTTGCCGAGGCCGAAAACCGACTTCTGCGCATGGGCCACAAAGCTTCAATCGCACTGTATGTGTGCACCCGCACGTGGTATTTTGTGGAAGAGCCATACTCAAGGGGCCACTGAAGCAAGCAAGCCTCCCTGTTCACATCAGCTGCCTGGCTGCTGGCCGCCATCTTGGCTGGCAGTTAATTTGCATATCTCCCTGGTTAGCCAATGAGAAGCGTAGCGGTCGTACGCTAATTACCATGTTTCTCTTTTATTAGATAGGATTTGAGACTCAGATTTTAGAATGACAAGAAAGCAGAAGGAAGATAACCCTGTGGGGTAAGGCACTGACCATGACGTCAGGGAAATAGCCTGGAATGTAATTCCTCTGGGGGTGAGATGGACCACTGAAAGAAGGCACAACTAACACATTTAACTCCTTATATCTAATAGAACCTCAAAAAATTAAATTCACAGAATCAATGGATAAACATTGTTTCAAGATTTAAAAACTCAATAAGGTTCTCGTTCCTCTTGTCCTGTCCTGCCTGAGAGCAGAGAAAAGAGAGAAATGAATCTTGGTTGCATTTTGGAACTCAAGTCTGGGAAAGTCAGTCCCAAATAGTGGAAACAACAAAAGCTCTGGAATGAGAGGGAGAAGGTTTCAAATCCTGCCTTTGGTAATTTAGGCAAGTTATTTAATCCTGAGATTCCTTTCCTCACCTGGAAAACAGTGACAATATTTACCTTAATGAGGTGTTATGGCAATTAGATACAAGTGTATAAAGTGTTTGGCATATATCAGGCATGTGGGAAACGGCTGCTGTTATTTTGTACTTTTTATATAAACTGGGGCAACTAGGACTCATTAAAAATATGTTGTCACTTGTTTCTTGCTTTTCTTAACAGAAAAAAATATGTTTTCAGAAAGTGTCCAATAGCACAAAAGGAAAGAGCAAATTAAGAACACATAGTACTTTCCAGAGAATCAAAATTTCTTACTCAAAGTTCAGTCGTGGCTGTGAAATGAGGGGGGACACTGCTGTCTTATATCCCTTATTACTAATTTTACTAATATTTATCTGAAAGAAGGAGGGAGGCCTCAGTTCACATCCTTGAATAGCATTCAAAATGTCTCATGTTTCTGATAATGTCTTGCAGAACCTTGAGCAATCCTATCTAATAAAAGAGAAACATGGTAATTGGCGTACAACCGCTACCCTTCCCATTGGCTAATCAGGGCGATATGCAAATTAACTGCCAGCCAAGATCGCGGCCGGCAGCCAGGCAGCTGGAAGCTAACATGAGGCTTGCTTGCTTCAGTGACAGAGGACTCCAACGTTCCTCGCCTGCCTTGCAGGCCTCTGAGCTTGCAGTTTGAAACATTGTAACAAATATAGAAGCTAAACAAAACCCCAGAAACCTGCTTTCAGCCAGCCGGGATCTC
>NW_006290676.1:820718-824444 GCF_000327345.1 Myotis davidii | reverse complement strand
GGGTCCCAGACTGTGAGAGGGCACAGGCCAGGCTGAGGGACCCCCCCCCTTCCCCCAAGTGCACAAATTTTTGTGCACCGGGCCTCTAGTCTATACTAATAATGGACAAATATGTAAATTGGCCATTGCATGCCCCACAGCCAATCAGGAGGGAATATGCAAATTAGCAAGACAAAAATGGCAGCAGCCACTGAGCCATCCGGAGCAGGCAGGAGGCTTGTGTTGCCTCCAGCAATGGAGGAAGCCAAACTTCTCGCCTGCCTGGGTCTGCCGCCAAAGAGGAGCCTGTGGGCAGTGGCCATGGAGCCAGCCTGAGCAAGCAGAAGGCTTGGGTCCCCTAGGCCAGCCACCAAAGGAGGGGCCTGCAAACGACCCTCAGCCCCTCACCCAGGCTAGCCATGCCCCCATGTGGTGAGGGTCCATGTCAGGGGGCATGGAAAATCTGCAAACAGCCATCAGCCCCTTACCCAGGCTGGTCAGGCACCCCAGCAGGGACCCTCACCCTGAAGAGGGTGTGGCCAGCCTGAAAACAGCCCTCAGTGCCTCACCCAGGATGGCCACAACCCCCCAGTGGGGAACCTCACTCCACGGGGGCATGGTTGGCCTGAAAACTACCCCAGCCCCTTGCCCAGGCTGGCACCATCCCCAGTGGGGAACCCCAGCTCAATGGAGGCGTGGCTGGCCTGCAAACCACCACAGGCCCCTCACCCAGGCTGCCCCACCTCTAAGGGAACCCCCACCCTGATCTGGGACACCTTTCAGGGCAAACCAGCCAGCCCCAACCCATGCACCAGGCCTCTGTCTATACTAATAAAAGGGTAATATGCTAATTAGACTGGGATACCTTCCAGGAGACCTTCCAGACATTCTTCTGGACAAAGCCATGGTGGTGAGGCCATGGTAGAGGAGGCAGTTAGGGGCCAAGAGGGGAAGGCAGTTGTGGGTGATCAGGCCAGGATAGGACGACAGTTGTGGGTGATCAGGTCATTGAGGGGAGCCATTGAGGATGATCAGGCTGGTGGAGTGTAGTTGGGGGTGAGCAGGCTGGCAGAGGGGGCAGTTGGGGGCAAACAGGCTGGCAGGTGAGTGGTTGGGAGCCAGCAATCCCAGATTATGAGAGGGATGTCTGACTACCGGGGATCAGGCCTAACCTGGCAGTTAGACATCCCCAGAGGGCCTGGATTGGGCCAATTGGCCGGGAGGTCAAGTCCTCCCAGTGATCCTACAACAACCAAGGCACCCCCGCACAAATTTCATGCACCGGGCCACTAGTCTAACAATAGAGATGGATGACTGGATTTTTCAGCAGGTTTTGGGTATCCTTTCAGAAACTTTAAAAACAGTTTCTTAACTGTTCACTCATAAACTTGGTGCTGTCTCCCCTAGGGTAATGTCTCTCATCTTTGAAGTTGAGCCCATGCCAAGTGTCAGCTCTTCACTGAAGGAAATGGGGTGGCCTGGCCAAGCACTTCTGATCTATTCTTTATATGCACTATTCTGATTAGAGAAAATAACAAGGTGAAAGTTTGCCAATATTGTGCAATGGAAGTGGGAGTTTGCATAATACTAATAAACTTGGCAGGAGATTTATGGAGAATCAGAAGCAACTTAGGAGATGCAAATTTTTCAGCAGAAAAACATGATAATTACTTATTTTTAAAGTAATAGAACTTGTTTTTGCTTTTTTTGGACAGTATATAAAGCAAATTCTGAAACATTCTAAAGGTATAAAGGTGTCATTGACTTAATTAAATCATGTCTTTATCCCAAACAATGTCAAATGCTTCCCTTTACCTGGCTTAGGAAAATTAAGTGAGTTAATTGGTCATTAAAAATAAAGAAATATTTTTGGAGGAGAACATTAATGTTCAAAAAAATTGACCAACTTGGATAATTATAAACTTCTAGAATCATTGAGCCTAAAGAAGAAACCATATATTTTTAAATTCAAGTTGCAAAATAAGTTTGACATAAATTCAATTTTAAAATTTAATCACAAAGTTTTAAATATTTTAGTAGAAAATTAAAAAGAAAATTATAATTTGATGGGTAGCAGTAGAAAAAATCTTAATAACTATGAATCTCAGGACAAAAGTCATAATAAAAATATTGCTAGGTTTGAGTATTTAATACACACACATTCACACATACATGCAAAATGTCTGAATGGTGAAAAAACATACTCTGATATGCTTTGGTATTTAACCAAACTAACAGGCAAATGATAAACTTTAAATAAAAGTTAACAACTTTAATTTATAAAGAGCTCTGGCAAACCAATAAGCAAAACAAGAATCCATATGTTAACAATGGACATAAACAACAAATTCACAGTAGAAAAATAAAAATGGCCAAAAACATAAGCAAAACTTTTTAACCTTTTTGGTAACAAAAATAAATAAAGATTAAAATAATAAAACTCACTTATCTGGTGGGGAAAAAATGGAATAGAATGAACACACTCAAGATTGGCAAGGATTTATAGAAATAAACACTTTTATGCTGTGTTGTTTGGAATTTAAATTAGTACAACTTTTAGGAGAGTAATTGGCATTATGTATTCAAATCCTTAAAAACAAGCATAACATCTGATCCAGTTTCTAGGTATGAATTGTAATCTAATATTTGGACAAGTTACCAGAGATGTAAGTGCATAAACACAAATGGCAGTATTTTTTAAATAATAGTGAAAAATGAGAAACAACTTAACATACTGACACTATGGTATCAAATAAATGATAATTTACACATTGAAAGAAAGGCTACCAAATACAATTAATAGTTTGTTGTAATTTTATTTAAGAAAATGCATATATATTAAGAAGTGTACACACACAGACACACACAAAACAGTGCCAGTCACTGTTCTGGTGCTTTACATATAAGAATTCATTTAATCCTCACTACAGCCCTGTGAAGTGGGTATTATAAAAAACAAACAAACCTCTATTTCACAAATGAGAAAACCGAGGCAGAAAAGTAAAGTCACACAGCTGGCAATGGCACAGCTAGGATTCAAATCCAGGTCCTGTGGCTCCAAAGTACTTGGTCTTCACTCATAACTGTCCACACTGGGTGAAAACATGATTTTCAAGTTCAAGTTCACTTTACACCAAGAGAGAAAGGCAAACAATGACCAGCCTGACCAGCCTCTGGGTGGGAGGATGATGGAGGGAATGGGAGACTCTAGTTAATAATTTAAAAATCACATCAACCCTGGACGGGTGACTCAGTTGGTTGGAGCATCATTTCATATACCAAATGGTTGCAGGTTTGATTCCAGTCAGGGCACATACCTAGGTTGTGGGTTTGATCCCTGGTCAGGATGCATACAGGGAGGCAACTGATGGATGTTTCTCTCACATCGATGTTTCTCTGTCTCTCTCTCAAATCAATCCTATATAATAAAAGAGAAACATGTAAATTGACTGTCCCTCCACTACACTCACCAGCCAATCAGGAGTGGGTATGCAAATTAACCCAACAAAGATGGCAGGTCAATTTGCATATACAAGTGCAGAGCTGGATAGCTGGTGGAGAGTAGAGCAGCTTGGGGAAATTGGCTCCCCAAGTCGCCAGATGGAGAGTGTGGAGGTAGAGCTGGTGGCTTGGAGGGCTTGGCAGAGTGGGAGGCCATGGGATGGAGACAGAGCAGGAAGGGAAAACCAAGATCGTGGGGAGCACCAGGAATGCTGTGAATAGTAGTTTTGGTGGCAGCCCCAGGAG
>NW_006290676.1:819780-820595 GCF_000327345.1 Myotis davidii | reverse complement strand
TGACAAAGATGGTGGGCTAATTTGCATGCACAGGCACCAGGCGGAGAGCAGAAATGGGAGAGCTGGCACCTTGGGGGGACGTGGCTCCCTTGGTCACTCCCAGCATGGGGAACACCAGGAATGCTGGGAATCGTAGTTCTGGTGGCAATGGATCTCCGAGACACTAGAGCAACGTGAGCCTAGAGCAAGTTACTGTTGTGGTGGGGGATGAAGGGAAAGCAAAGGTGAGAGACATAAGTAAAATCAGAGTGTCTAGGAAAAATTAAAGGGAAGATATCCTAAAACTTTCAGGAAATCTCCACCAATGAAGCAAAGAAAAAAAAATGCCTCTATTATTCTGTGAGCAACAAACCAAACTGAGATAGGGTCTCAGATAATTCGTTCATATGATTGCAAAGACAGACAGAAACTCCCACATTGGAGAGGGCTCCCCTTAGGGCTCCCAGATTGGAGAGGGTGCAGGTCGGGCTGAGGGACCCCCACACCCCCCAGTGCATGAATGTTGTGCACCAGGCCTCTAGTCTATAATAAAAAAAGGGAAATATGTTAATTAGACCAGATGTCTTCCGAACATCATTCTGGATGTCCTTCCTGTCAAAGCCCAGGTCGGAGGGAAGCAAGCACGGGTTGTGGATGCTTGCAAGCGGCCCAGGGGAAGCCAGCCTGGGTCCTGGGTGCCTGCAGGTGGCTTGGAGGAGGGAAGCCCAGATCCCAGGTGCCAGAAGGAAGCCAGTCCTGGCAGCCAGGGGAAGGAAGGCCTACACTAGCATGAATTTTCCTGCATCGGACCTCTAGTAAACAGATATTTTGAAAAA
>NW_006290676.1:813838-816768 GCF_000327345.1 Myotis davidii | reverse complement strand
GGGAGCAATGGGTTGTACAAAAGAAACTGCAAAGTCTCTTGATTTGCCTCCTTTAGTATCCATATATATAAAAGCCTAATATGCTAAGTGTCTGACCGTTCAACCAGTCGCTATGATGCACACTGACCACCAGGGAGCAGATGCTCTGACCAGTAGCTTAGCTTGCTGCTGGGGTCCGGCCAATTGAGACTGAGCAAGTTGCGCGGACACACCCTAGAGCCCTCCTAAGGTCCCTCCCCAACCCCTATCATGCACTGGTGGGATTCCTCGGCTTGGCCTCTGCCCTCTCGCAATCTGGAACCCCTTAGGGGGCCGGTTTTGGTCTGATCCTTGCAGGCCAGGCTGAGGGACCCCACCAGTTCATGAATCCATGTATCAAGCCTCTAGTAAAATATAAAAATAAAAAAATTAATGTATTTTGTTGTTTTTGCACTTAATACATATCACCCAGCTGTAAAGAATTGCTAGTTTTTCAAATTTTCTGAGCTCTCACAAATGGTGAGGAAATATTCATTTTTTTCCCTTAGTTCTGCTGCTTTGGTAATTTAAAATAAGATTAAAAAACCAGCTCAGACTCCCAAACCCCTGCCTCTGCTGAGCCCTTGACTATAATGCCTCATAATGACACGAAGTGTGTTTTTCTTTTAAAAATTTCCTTTCTTTCTGAACATTCTGTGCCTGTCTCTTTTTTTCGTTTAAAAGGATGACTGGGCTGGGCCCAGCATTCCTAAGACCTGACGTTGGACCAGTGTCCTGCCTCTTCCCAGTGCTGTCAGCCTCATGTTGCCAAGAGCCTTCTTTTTTCTACTCTGTGTTTTCTCACAATCCCAGAGGATGGTGGTGAGGAAAATTCCCATTTTTCTCCTGACTCAAATCATTTTGGCTCTTGAGATTGTGACAAATACCACGGTGCTTAGGGATAGATAGTACAGTGTTTCCTGGTATTATATTTTTTAAAAAGAGAAGATTTTTTCTAAATCTGCATCAGCTTTTTCTGCTCAGAGGTAGCCTGGACAATTCTTCAGCAACAGTAGTGATGCTGAGGGTGCTGATGGCTGAGGCAGTTTTCTGGGGTTGGTTCTGTGCCCTGTCCTGTGCAAAGGGCCTTGCAATGATATTTTATTGGCCATTCCTAACAGGAATGGCAGACAAGTAAGAGCACCGCATCTCTTGCAGGGCGCTGTGGGCCCGGGTCTTGTGTATGGTCAGAGCTCAGAAGAGGGAGAACCAGGATCTTAACCCTGGCCTGTCTGCTTCAAAGTCTATGCCTGACCACCCAGGTCAGGGTCTAAAACCAGAGGTTCCTATTGACTACATGGAGACTGAGGGTCCAGTTCTCCCTCCCTCACCCACCCTAGAAAGCAGCAGGGCTCAGGGATCAACCAATGTTTGTGGAATGAATACATGACTGGGAGAAGGGAATGCACAAACCGAGTCACCACCAACTTGCCAAAGAGTGTGAAAATGGCCCTTAAGTTAATTTACTCTTTATTTGAGAAAGAGACTTTGGGGACTGAGGATGTGGGTTTTGGGGGTGGCTTCTATTTCTCTTGTAGCCTGTAGTCTCTTCAATGGGGCCGTTGAGGGGTTGAGGAGTTGTGTTGCCTAGAGAAGAACTGACTCTACTAGATCCCAGTCTGTACACAGGAGCAGGAACTGGCAAATTTTCTCTGTACAGGGCCAGACAATAAATATTTTAGGCTGAAGGCTCAACAGTTTCTGTTGCAACTCCTCACCCTGCTGTCATACCCATATGTCAACAAATTAGTGTGGCTGTTTTTCAATAAATTTTATTTACAAACACTGAATTTTGAATTTCATAAAATGTATACATATTTAATCCTCACCCAAGGATATGTTTATTAAGTTTAGAGAGAGGGGAAGGGGAGAGAGAGAGGAAGAGAGAGAGAAAAACATTAATGTGAAAGAGAAACATCAATTGGTTGCCTCCCAATGCCCCTGACTGGGGATCAAACCTGCAACATTTTGGTGCACAGGCCGACACTTCAACCAACTGAGCCACCAGTCCAGAGTTGTATAATTTTTATATGTTATAAAATACTGGAGGCCTGGTGCATGGATTCATGCACCGGTGGGGTCCCTTGGCCTGGCCCTTGCCCTCTCACAATCTGGGATCCTTCGGGGAATGTCGGACTGACAGTTTTGGCCTGGTCCCCGCAGGCCAGGCCAAGGGACCCCCACCAGTGCACCAGGCCTCTAGTATGTATATAAGATCTTTGGTTAATCTCTTCCCACCCTCCCCCCTCCCCTCTTCCCTCTGAGATTCATCAGTGTGTTCCATGTTTCCATGCCTGTGTGTTGAGCATCTGCCTCCTGGTGGTCAGTGCACATCATAGCTACCAGTTGAACAATCTAATGGTCGAATGGTTGCTTAGGCTTTTATATATATACTAGAGACCCAGTGTACAAAAATTTTTGCACTTGGGGAGGGAGGGGGGTCCTTCAGCCCAGCCTGTGCCCTCTCGCATTCTGGGATCCCTCAGGGGATGACCACTTGCTGGCTTAGACCTGCTCCCCGGGGGATTGGGCCTAAGATGGCAATCAGACATCCCTCTGGCAGCCCGGCAGCCCTCGGGGGATGTCCACTTGCCAGCGGGGAGCAGGCCTAAACTGCAGTCAGACATCCTTAGCGCTGCTGAGGAGTCGGGAGAGGCGCCCACCACCACCGCTGTACTGGTAGCCATCAGCCTGGCTTGTGGCTGAGCAGAGCTCCTCCATGTGGGAGCACCCTGACCACCAGAAGGCAGCTCCTGCATTGAGCGTCTGCCCCCTGGTGGTCAGTGTGTGTCAGAGTGACCAGTCATTCCCAGTCTTTCTGCTGTTAGGGTCAGTTTGCATATTACCCTTTTACTATATAGAATAGAGGCCTGGTGCATGGGTGCGGCCCGGCTGGTTTGCCCTGAAGGGTT
>NW_006290676.1:804796-813605 GCF_000327345.1 Myotis davidii | reverse complement strand
CTTTGTTTGGCTTCTATCATTGAAACACTGTTGCAGCTCCAGCTCTGAGGCCTCAGCTGGCTGAAAGCAGGTTTCTGGGGTTTGTTTAGCTTCTGTAATTGCAACAGTGTTTCTTAGAGTGCAGCTCAGAGCCTGGCCGCAGCAGGCGGGGAACCTTGGTTTCCTCCTTCATTGGAGTAAGCAAGTCTCCTGTTTGCCTCAGCTGCCTGGCTGCTGGCCGCCATCTTGGTTGGCAGTTAATTTGCATATCGTCCTGATTAGCCAATGGGAAGCATGTCGGAGGTACCGTTAAATACCCTATTTGTCTTTTATTGGATTAGATAGACTAGAAACCCGGTACACAAAAATTTGTGCACTGGCGGGGGGAGGGGGCATCTCTCAGGCCAACCTGTGCCCTCTCACAGTCTGGGACCCCTCGGGAGATACCCACCTGCTAGCTTAGGCCCGCTCCACTGGTTGCAGATGGCACACCCGATCCCGCAGTGCCTGCCTGCCTCATCTTCCCCAGTCAAACACGGCAGGCCCGGATCCCGTGCTGGAGCGGACGGTGGCTGGGGATTGCGCTGTTGCCTGCCCCCCTGCCCCAGGCCGCACATAGCAGGCCTGGATCCTGCAATGGGGCAGGCGGCGGCTCAGGATCATGCTGCTGCCTTCCCGCCCGCCCCGCACACAGCAGGCCCGGATCCCCTGTTGGGGCGAGCAGCGGCTTGGGATCGCGCTTCCGCCTCCCCCACCCATCTCGCCTGCCCCGGCCTGCACATGGCAGGCCCGGATCCTGCACTGGGGTGGGCGGTGGCTGGGGATTGCACTGCCGCCTGCCCCCACCTCCCTGGGCTGCACATGGCAGGCCCGGATCCCACGCTGGGGCAGGCAGTGGCTGGGGATTGCGCTGCCATCCACGCAGGGTGGCACAGCGGGATCTGCCTGCAGTATGCAAATTTAATGGCCATCTTTGTTGGGTTAATTTGCATACTCTTCTGATTGGCTGATGAACGTAGTGAAGGTATGGTCAATTAGCATCTTTGTCTTTTATTAGTGTAGATTACTTTTCTTTTGATTTTTCCAACTGTTTAAAATATTCTTACTCACCAGTGTACACGTACAGAAATGGGCAGCAGATTGTACTTGGCCTGTGGGGCTGTAATTTGTCCACCCTTCTGTGGAGTCCAGGCCAATGGGAGGGGTGGACCTTTCCATCCAGGAGGTCAGTTTAGCTGCTGAAAATGAGAATGACAAGTGCTATTCCATTGTACCATCTATGTAACTTTGGGAAAGTTATTAGAGCTCTGTGTGCCTCTATTTCTCCTTCCATAGAATGGGAATATGAGTCATCCCCTGTTTGGAAGATTAAGTGACATGATCCATTGAAAGCAGAATGGTGTCTGGCAAAAGGAAGTCCTCACTAAATATCAGGCATTATCACTATGGTTACTGTTGTAGCTGATGCTATTCCAGGAGGATATGCAATCCCAATGCTGGTTGGCACTTTTGTTTCTTCCAGGGGCAACAGTGACTTTAGAGGGTGTTATGGGGTTTGCTGGGCCCATCTGTTGGCCTCACAATCTGCTAATTTTAGAGTATTAAGTGTTTAGAGGAGGAGAGGTTCCAAGAAACCTTCTAGTGCAACCTCCAGTACAAGGTAGGAATCTTATCTGCAGCTACCATTATACCAACCCCATTATAAGTTCCAGTGACGTCCTTGGTTGTCTCCTGTACTTAATCAGCACTTCTGTTCTTGGGCTTCAAGACCCTCCATCCTGGCTGCACTCTTGCCCCCCTCCTTCCTTCTCTGTTTTCCTCCGTCTTTTCCTTCAACACCTGCAGCTGGCTTGATGTGAGGACTTCAGCATCCTTGGGCCCCAAGCACCGAGCCATGTAAGCACCCGGTCAGCGTTTGTAGAACTGAGTTGCAACTCCATGCCCACACTTGGTTCTCATCAACAGACTCGCTCTTCTCCCACCATTTGTGCTTCCTCTAGACCAGGGGTCCTCAAATTATGGCCCGCGGGCCACATGCAAATACAAATATTGTATTTGTTCCCGTTTTGTTTTTTTACTTCAAAATAAGATATGTGCAGTGTGCATAAGAATTTGTTCATAGTTGTTTTTTTTTTAACTATACGTCGGCCCTCCAACGGTCTGAGGACAGTGAACTGGCCCCCTGTTTAAAAAGTTTGAGGACCCTTGCTCTAGACCAGTGATGGCGAACCTATGACACGCATGTCAGAGATGACACGCGAACTCGTTTTTTTGGTTGATTTTTCTTTGTTAAATGGCATTTAAATATATAAAATAAATATCAAAAATATAAATCTTTGTTTTACTATGGTTGCAAATATACACATTTTCTATATGTGACACGGCACCAGAGTGAAGTTAGGGTTTTTCAAAATGCTGACACGCCGAGCTCAAAATGTTCGCCATCACTGCTCTAGACTCTCTCCGTGTGCCAGATGCTCCCGGCTGCTGCAAAGCCCTAACCCCGTGGTTGGCAAACTGCGGCTCGTGAGCCACATGCGGCTCTTTGGCCCCTTGAGTGTGGCTCTTCCTAAGCCTTAGGAGTACCCTAATTAAGTTAATAACAATGTACCTACCTATATAGTTTAAGTTTAAAAAATTTGGTTCTCAAAAGAAATTTCAATCATTGTACTGTTGATATTTGGCTCTGTTGACTAATGAGTTTGCCGACCACTGCCCTAACCCAATTCCCCTCAGTGCCCACAGCCCTCCTTGCCCCACCAGCAATCAAAGAGAAAAGCCGAAGTGTTGAAGAACAGAAGAGGACTGGCCAGGGTGTGCTTCCATGTGAATTCTGTCCCAAGAGGGAGTGTTTGCTTGGGCAGACAAGAAGCAGTGAACTCAGAGACTAACATAGCCAGAGCCCAGTGAGCTAAGCACACAAGGGAGAGAGTCAAGTTTTCCATTCTAGTTCAGCCATGATTACAGTTGTCAGGAATCAGTGCCATTTGAGCTGATTTGCATGGGTGAATCTCTTCAAGGAGCTGGGTCTTTATTTTGCCATATGTTCTTAGCTTTCATAGGACTTCAACAGATATGAGTGCAGAAAAAATGATCTGCAGCACGTTCAGTATATTTTTATTCATTTACTTAACAAACACTCAATAGGACATATTATGTAAGGTACCATTCTAGAAAAACATCATATATAACCATGACTGAAGCTGCCTTTCATTCATTTATTCATGCGCTCAATAAAAATAAATTGGATACTGTCTGTGAGACCACATTGTGCTAGGAATAAAACAACATAAGATACAGGTTTTTAAATTTCTCTCATGGATTTAGTGGGAGAGACAAACACGTAAATCAGTAACAATGACTATAATAAGAACATATACAGCAGATACCATTTGTCACTCAACCCTGAGGAGGTGATGTTTAAATTTCATTTTGAAAGGTGAGTGAGGCCTGACCGGTTTGGCTCAGTGGATAGAGCGTTGGTCTGCGGACTGAAGGGTCCCGGGTTCGATTCCGGTCAAGGGCATGTACCTTGGTTGCGGGCACATCCCCAGTGGGGAGTGTGCAGGAGGCAGCTGATCGATGTTTCTCTCTCATCGATGTTTCTAACTCTCTATCCCTCTCCCTTCCTCTCTGTAAAAAATCAATAAAATATATTTTTTAAAAAAAGGTGAGTGAGGATCTTGAACAGTGAAGCGGGAGCAGTGTCGCAAGAACAGCATTGAGGGAGAGCCAGCCTACACCTTCAAGGAGCTGCAAGCCATAGTCCACAAGCAGCTGAGAGCAAAGCCTTTAATCTGCTCTGCCCGCCATAGAAAGTACCACAGAATGGGGGCCTTAAATAACAATTATTTTCTCACAGCCTGGAGGCTGGAAGTCCAAGATCAAGGTGGTGTCAGTTTAGGTTTCTCCTGAGGCCTCTCTCTGGTTTATCAATGGCTGCCCTCTCACTGTGTCTCCATATGGTCACCCTTCCATGCAAATGTGCCTGGTGTCTCTTTCTCTACTTTTAGCGACACCACTCAGATTGGATTAGGGCCCCATCCTACCATCCTCATTTAACTTAATCATGCCTTTAAGGCCCAATCTCCAACTTCAGTCACATTCTGTGGTACTAGAGGTCAATATTTCAACATATGAATTTGAGGGTGTACACAATTCAGCCATAAGCCATGAGAAGGAGAGATTAAGGGGGTGGGGGGGACGGGTGAGGCTGGTATGACGGTTACTGAGATAGTCCAAGGGAAAAGTGATGGAAGGATGAGCAAACATCAGCAGTGGAGGTGAGAAGAAAAAGAGTCCTGAGATTTGTAGGATGATCTGCAGGGGGGATGCCAGCTGGCTGGGGTGGAGGGTGTGGGAGGAGGGAGGAAGTGAGAATGCAGGAGATAACGTCAATGTTCTGGAATGAGCATGGAGACAACACAGAGGTGGAGCACATATGGAGGTGGAGAAAGGTGCCAGTGGACAATCCTGGGGAGACCTCAGCAGGGAGGTTTAGAATCAGAAAGGAGGAAGAGATTCAGGAATCATCAGCTTATACAGTATCATTAGAGCCAAGGATTTGGACAAAATCACTTGGGGCAAGGGAAGGTGGCCAACAACAGAACTCTGGGACTCAGAAAGGGTGGAAGACCAGGAGAAGACAAAAAACTGTGCCAGACACTGTTAGCATTTAACACTACAGAATCTCCTGGTGTAGGCATAAAGCAGAAACTTAAATAGCACTGACTGTGAACAGGCAGTGCTCAGAGTCCTTCGCAGTAGCTCATTAAATGCCATATTTATGCCCGAGGGAACTGAAGCCCATAGGCGTGATGTACTCAAGGTCTCAGGCTAGACGTGAACTCAAACCCAGGTGATAAGGCACCAAAGTTGAGCTCTTCACCACATTGCTGTTCTGCCTCACCCTATCTTGCATCAACCTTAGAGACGAGAAGAGATTTAAGAAATTTGCTCAAGATGATATGGTCATGTCAGGTTTTAAAGTAAAACCTTTGCACTTTCCACTATGCAACTTCTTCACAAGCTAAGGGGGAAGAGAATTGCAGGGACAAGTGTCCTCTAGTGTGATTAGAACAGAAAGCATCCATTAGATTTGGCTACTGGGTTGTAAAGTCTTGAAGAGTGAATGGTAGCAGGGGAGAATCTAGATGATTCTTTCTGGGAGTTTGGCTATCCAGAGAAGAAAAGAGATGGGAAAGTGTGAAAAAGAGAAGTGGGATGTAAAAATGCTTAAAAAATATTTTTTGTTTAAGAGGAAGAACCCTGTAGCTATTTGTACACCTAGGAAATCTAAGAATGAGGAGAGCTGGTTTTCAATCTGCTGTGGGTTTGCTTCATTTGAATCAGGGTCTCTGAGCCTGTGGACCTTCAACGTCTCTGCACCTCGGATGGCAAGGTCATCACTATGTCTTCTTTAACTGCAAACATAGCCACAGACTCGCTGATGGGCTACTGCTCTTGGTAAATGGTAGTTAAGTCTGAATGGTAACATCATAGCTAAACTGCTAGTAGATAGCGATGAGGTACCATACCCAGAATACCAGAGGTTTAAAACTGTGAGAATTCACTGCTGATGACAAGGCTGCTACAGTTCTTTTGGAAGACAATGGTACACATTTCAAGAACCTCACACCTTGTCATATCACTTGTCTCAATAATGTCATATCTGAGAGTTTGGATGCAGAAACAAATGAAAGTGTGAAGATATTTACTGCAGCATTGTTTATAAATAGAAAATCAATCAAAGTATTCACATGTAAATAAATGTCTAGTAAACTCACTTAAATTGATAGAAGTTAATATGGTGGCTTAAAATACGACAATTTTTGAAACATGGTATTCATACAGTGTTAAGTGAGGAAAGCAGGATAAAAATTCTTCAATATCATCACAAGTATGTAACTCTATATAAAAAAGACTAAAATATCTTCACTAGCAGTAATTTTGTTTGCCTACCTCTTACTTTGATAATGAAAATACAGTAAACATAAAAAGATTGCTATAGCTCTCCACTAATTAGCAACAGCCAAATACAACCAATATTATTTTTTTCTATTCACTCTTCATATGGTTCTCTGGTATTTTGGTAGAGCACACATTATCCATAAAGAAATGCAGTGGTTTTCCTGAAAATGCATCAAGTGAAACCTCTGCATCACTCATTAGGAAAGCATCTTCAAAATGTTATCTTTCTGCTCAACATCATTTTACTGTTAAAAAAAAAAACAAAACGAAAACAAACCCACACTCATTTGGAAAATGCAGAAAATTGTAAAATCGGAGAACTATGGAGAAGCAAAGTCTCACTTAATTCTTATATTCAGATAATTAATGTTGATATTTTATAATAATAGGAACAGATTTTGATGGGAGGGACTGCTATGATTGTGTTAAACTAATATTGCTAACTCTGACATAAAATGGATGTTACATTTCACTCCTCAACAAAGCCAAATCATCCATTGACAGTGCAGGTTTAAGGGCAATCAATAGTATTGAGCTCGGTCTGTGTGGGACTGGGCTGGGCTCCACAGTAGACCTGCGCTCAAAGACCTTATTAAGAAGGCAACTTTGTAGTCATTGTTGAGAGTGTATTCCATCAGTAGATCAGAGACTTGCTGTATGAAAAATATGACTAGGCTTCAGCAATAAGTCTGGACATGGTGCCAGGAGATGAGCTGTGCTGATCCCTTCATTCCTTCTCATTGCTGACGCACAGGGCCATCGTCTATCTATCACTTCTGAATCTCGCAAACCACTGGCCCTGGAACATAGCAGGTGCTCAATAAACACGTATGCAAGTAAACTAGAGGCTAGGGTTCAAATTCCTACCCTAGCACTTCTCTGGCTTCACCCTCATAGAAGCTAATGACTTTTAAATCTCAATCATTGATCCTGTCTTCCCTCCAAAACTGCAGACCCAGCTCACTAGCTGCCTCATGGACTTTTCCACTTGGAAAAGTTCCATTACCATCTGTCTAGGTGCCCAAGCAAAAGACTAAATGTCTCTTCCCACTCCTTTGTTTCACTCTTCCCTCTTCTATATATTTGCTCAGCAAATCCTGCTGACTCTAGTTAAAACATATCTCAAATTCATCCTGTCATTTCCATCCCCACAGGTGCTATGTGAACCAGTTCAAACCCTCATTATATCTTACCTGGATCATGCCTCCAGCCTTCCTGCTTCAAAACATCATCTATGTGGCCATAACCAAAGGTATCTATCTAAACTCAGGTAACATTTCTTCAAAACATTAAAAAAACTTCCCCACTTCCTTCCTTCAAAACATTCAAAACCTTCCCATTGCTTTAGAATCCAAACTCTTAGACAGCTCAGAAGGCCTCTCATAGTCTGGCTCCAACTTCCCTTTCTGGTCTCATGTCATCTCTCACCCCAAATAAGCCTGGTATGCTTTAGCCATATAACATTCTCCACTCTTCCTCAAATAGATCATACCTTCTCTCTTAACACAGACTGGTCTAGAATCTTCTCTCCCAGTTTCCTGTTGATGGTGCTCCTTCACCTGGGAACTCCTTCCCTGTTCAGAGTCCAGCCCATTGAGAAGCATTTCTGGGGCCTCTCCCAGGTAGTAGCCACCATTGTCTTGATCTTACTTGCAAAGTACTTAGTTTGTACATCTATTATATCACTCATCTTGACCAGGTTCTTTGTTTTGTTGTTGTTGTTGGTTCTTTCAGAGCTTAAGATGCTGCCTGATGCACAGCAGTGAGCATGTCAATGTTTGGCGGAGAACCACCACCTGTGTGGGTTGCTGGTCGAAGGCATGGTACCACATCTCTCCCTGTGAATGCAGCCCTGGCCCAAGGTCCTGCCTCTGGCCTCAGTCCTCCCCACACCCATCCTCTGTGCAGTGGTCAGGCTTCACTTCACCAAAGAATCCTCTTGGATGCTGGTTTCACAGGCACATTCCCCCTTCTTCTCTGTAAAAGATTGATCAATTGTGATCAATGCATGTTGGGTGATTTAGATTTGTTCAGAGAAGCCCGGATTGAGCCTGAGGCTGAGGGACCCAGGTCAGGAGGAAGGACTGGTGAATGGAGTTCATTGATATTCTGGGATTTAAGTGAGATATGATAGGACTCTTCATTGGACTTGATTAAGTCTCTGAGTGGGCCCATGATGGGCATACACAAAGACTAATGAAAGCTACTCTCTAAGTTGTACTCAACTTTTAGGAGCTAGCTTAGAGTTCTAAATTATAGGACTTGGGGAATCTGCTGCTCAGCTCCTCAGAACTTGGCGGGATTCTCCTCGCATTAATCCAGGGACCTCCCCAGCAATGCTTTTCACTCAGTGCTGTGGTGGCTGGAATGCTTGTCCCCCCATTAGATTGTAAGTTGGGCAAGGTCAGGGCTTGTGTTTCTTTTCCAGTCTTCTCAGAATTTAGTTGGTTATCTGGCTCCTAGTAGATGTTTCAGAAATAGTTGTCATGAAACTAAATAGTCTTTCCATACCCCAGGAAATCAAGCCATTGGGTGTGTCTGCGGAATGGGCACTCAACTTTCTGTAGGCTGACTGAAAAAAAATGAACTTGTTGGGGACTCGAGGAGGCAGTCAGGAGGGAGCCCTGCTGACCCCCTCCATCCCCCGTGCTGGGCCGGCTCCCCGCGGCCTGAGCCCCCGCGCAGAGAAGCTATGGGACGAAGCGCACAGAGGGTTCACAGAGGCTTCATGAAAAAGTGACGTGACGATCTGTGGACTCTGTACCAGGCGGGAATGCAGGGTAAGGACCAGCGAGAGGAAACAGGTCGGAGAGCAGACGAAGGGCGCGCCTCCTCCACTTGCACGCGCGGGTGCGGCGTC
>NW_006290676.1:802784-803743 GCF_000327345.1 Myotis davidii | reverse complement strand
CTTGTGGACGTGCGACTGCGAGCTGGCCCTGCTGCCCTTGGGCCAGCTGCTGCGCCTGCTGCCCGGCGCCCTCCAGCTGCGCGGGGACCAACTCGCCGTGCCCGGGTCCGGGGAGCCGGCTGCCACCAGCGGGGGCTTCAACGTCTTCGGCGACGGTCTTGTGCGCCTGGACGGGCAGCTCTGCCGACTCGGTCGCTACATCAAGAGGTGGGTGCGCCCCCCCACCCCTTCGGGGTCCCCGGGAGTCCCCGCTGGCCTCCGCTTCTTGGAGCCGTCACCGGGGCCGCCAGCTCTCCCGCCCGGACTTTTCTGCCCTGCGCCCACCCCAACATTTGCAGCTGCGCTAGAAGCCGCCCGGGGGAGCACCCAGCTGGCCAGTGATTTTCCCTTTCTGACTCCTTAACTGGGTCAGATGAGCTCAAACTGGGGGACACCCTTAGGGGATGTTTCAGAGGAGAGACTCACATCCTGACTTTAGATTGGTGGGAGGGGAGAGAGAATACTCAATTTTGTGCACTACGAGCTTTATCCGGTGAGGAGACCCAGTGGAGAGTTGTATAAAAATTCAGTGTCCCATCTTTTAGTGTTTCAAGTAAATGAATAAATAAATCACAGCTGAGAAGGGAACAAAGTCCCATAAAATCTAACCCAGGGTCCTCTGTGCCATCGTGTGGGCAAAAGTAAGTGTTGTGTGCAAGTGTGTGTATGTGTCATATTTTTCTGAGAACTGACTGCCTGGAATCGTGCAAGAGCAGCCTAGAGCTTGATTCATAGATGAGTAAGCCCGCCAGCTATTACAAAGCTTTTGCTACTGGGAAAGACAGCAGCAGTATGCCACCCCGTGGGTGAGATGCAGCCAAGAGGAGGCAAGCAAGAAAAGACATTTAAAATGCCTTCTTCAAGCTGCTGGGAAAACCTTGCTTTTCCACACAGTGAGAAGGAGGGATTTGAATGCCTGA
>NW_006290676.1:801472-802754 GCF_000327345.1 Myotis davidii | reverse complement strand
CAGGAATTTCTCCCTTTCTTAGTGAATAGAAAATCCCAACCCATACGCAGGAATTCCAACCCTGGGAGGAACGGAATTAGAAATCAGATTTGCAGAGATTTAAAAAAAAGTTAGGCATTGCATTTGAGAACGATATGAAAAATAGAAATGCCCAGAATTAGTTGAAGATATAGGTTAGGCTTTTGACAGAGCCAGCACTCCCAGTCTTAGCAAACAGTGCTGCAAATTTTTAAATGATTTTGTAGTCTGGTCATTAAACTCTTGCTCCAAACATCTCCTACATAAAAGAATATAAAACAGCAGTGGAACCCTGGCAGTTTAGAGTTCAGAATAAATAATAACCAGGCAACACGGACTAGGGTGCAAACAGTCAGAAATACAAGATTTTTGTCATCTAAGCAATTGTGTGAGGGTTTTGTACTGTGGGAAAGAGCAAAGAGGACCTGAAAATAATTCAGGGACTGGAAGGAACCGTCTGTCTTCCTCTCAGGAACATACTATGGCAGGGAAAGTAGGCTTTTGTAACGGGGTGTGTAGTCCTGAAGGATGACTGGGAAGGAACCTAGTGTGAATGGAGAGAGCCCTCCAGAAAGAGAGGGAAGACTGAGTCGTAGGCCGCAGTGCAAGGCTTGCCCTCATGGATCACAAGGTGGATGCGTAGTCAGAATTCAGACTTCCAAAGTTGCTGCTCCTCAGCTTGGCCAAATTTACCCGGTTGTCTTCGGCCTTGGGGCTAGCATACAACTTCCTTTCTCAAATTATTGCTCCAGAGCAGTGACTTATTCCCTCCTTCCCCTCCTTTCTTCCTTTCCTTCCTTTCTTCCTCACGTCTTCCTTCAATAAGTTTTGGCCAGTTTTACTAAAGACACATATGGCACGATTTGCTTTTTACCCGTCTGTTCTGGCAGACTGCTAAAGGTCACACATCACCTGGTACCAGCCAGTGTGCATAGTCTAGTGTTTCTAGCAGCTGTGCCCAGGTCAATATTATTTCCAGGGTAGTGGTGAACATCAGTTTTGGCTAACAAGGAGTAGCACTCTATTTGGGACTTCCCCAAGGTTGGGCAGTTGGAGCAGATGACCAGTTTCTCTTTGCCTTGTCTGTCATCTTCAGAGTTGGCTGTACCCCCACACGTACTTTCCACTTTTCATGAGTTGGGGTCTAGAGCTGATGGACTCCAGTGACTTTTTCATCTTTGCAGTCACCATATTCCTGCCAGAGGTATGATGGCCCCCACCCAAGAGCAGTCGAGAAGGTGTGTGTTTCGGGGGTGGGGGCGTG
>NW_006290676.1:794268-801388 GCF_000327345.1 Myotis davidii | reverse complement strand
GGGGAGGTGGGGAGGGGAACGAGAAAGCAAAGCAATCATCCTTAATCACTTTGGACTGTAAACTTTGGGGGATCAATCACATGTAGACCTCCCCAGAAACAAAGAGACACACCCAATGTTGCTGACCGTTTGGGTAGTTTATGAGATAGTTGAATTCAGTTAAGAATCCTTGCTCTGCTAATTATTTTTTTCCATTGCACAAGTATTTTTGGTTTGGGATAAGCCCACAGTGTAAGCAGGATTTTTTTTCCAGGGCCTCAGAGGTGTGTACTATGGCTTTCACTAGGTCCTTTTCTGAGGAAACCGAAAAGTTCGGAGCTGCTGACCCTGACATTCCTGTGGTTCACTCGTTCAACTTACTGCGGTTTGTTTTCTGATACTTTAACACTTTTCTACATACATACCTGCTAAATAAGCCCAAGGCAACGTAGGGTGATGGGAAGGTTTCCTGATGGCCCTCGGGGCTTTCAAGCTTCTGAGGACCTGCTTTAAAAATATTTGTCCTACTTTGTGGGATTTATGGCAAGATCTTTACTATTGTTTTTTCCTTCAAGCTCGGGATTTCTGTTGGTATTACAAACAAAACCTGCTCAAGATACAAGGTACAAATCATCATTAACTATCACACACACACCTTTTTCCTGTAATGCAGCCTCTGGGTGAAGTGTAATGGCAAACGATGGGCAAAGTGGAGCTATAATCCCTGCTTTTCAGTGTTTCCCTAGCATGAGAGGGGCTGCTTGGGCAATAACAATTAGCCCGACAATAATAACAGGGGTCACTAATATTTGCTTGAGTACCAGGAATGGGGCACAATGTTTCACAGCTGTTATTTCACAAAAGTTTATGAAGTTGGCGCTGTTGTGTTCTCTTTGTGCAGTTGAGAAATTAGGATTGGGAGAGGTCAAGTTCTGCACCTGAATAGGATCCTGGGAAAGATGGAGTCAAGGCTCCTATGCAGCCTTGTCTAACTATGAACACGCGTGTTCGGCACACCGCCCGACCCGAAATCTTTCTGCATTACTGTAGAAAGCAGTTTTCTCGTAAGTTTCCTGAATCTACAAAAAAATAATGGAAATTACATTAGCCAGGACTCATCTTGTATAATCAACCTGAAAGCAAAAGTAAGTCCAGTGGTTGTAAAGAAGCCACTAAAAGCAGAGAGGTGACCTATTCCTGCCTGTGTTCAACCAGCTGTTAGTGATGACAGTCACACTGGCCTGGAGGGCAGCTGCCAGGGGCAGAGAGTGAGGGGTTGAAAGAGGAGACTCATGGAGTTAAAGTAAGGACCCCAAGGCAGAGCTGGAACATAGTCAGATTTGTCCTGGGGAAGCCTCACCCCCACCCCACAGTGGAAGTGCTTGGGCTCCCTCTGCCTGCCCAGGCGCACCTCTCAGAAGTGACCTTGACTGAGGCCAGGAGGTGTGGAAGCAGTGCCAGCTCCACATACAGAGGGCAGCAGGGTTACCCTTGCTGCGGCTGAACTCAGCGGGCTCCCATCCTGCCCTCTTGGCTGGTCTTCGGCTTTGGTTCCCATGTTTGAGTTTTGGCTTTGGTGATTTGCCCAGTTCAGCAACCCCTTCACAGGGCACCGAGTGATACTGATGAAGTAATTTTCATTGTGTGTTGAGCTGTGTTTTTATGAGTACAGTCTCAAGCACATGTAGACGGGCAGGGGGCCAGCACCAGATGGCCTTGGTTGGAATCCGGGTTCTGCACTTACTGCCTCAGTGACTTGGGCAGTAAGCTACTCATCTCCGTGACTCAGTCTCCTCAGCTGTAAAATAGGAATGGTAATTCCTCACTCTTATAGGGTTGCTGTTCAGAGTAAAAATTCATAAAGTGCTTAAAATAACTTTCAGCACATATTGATTACTTGACAAACATTAGCTTTTATATTATTATTAAGCAGCCTCCAAAGCCAAGTGCTTCACACACATTATTTAATCTTTTAGCCACTTCACAGATTTCCTTTTTTTAAAATATATTTTTATTGATTTTAGAGAGGAAGGGAGAGGGATAGAGAGATAGAAACATCAATGATGAGACAGAGACATTAATCACCCCCCTGCACGCCCTCTACTGGGGATCGAGCCCGCAACCCAGGCATGTGCCTTTGGCCAGAATCAAACCTGGGACCCAGCAGTCCACAGGCCGACACTATCCACTGAGCCAAACCAGCCAGGGCCCGGATTTCCTTTTGTCAGCTAGATTTTACAGGTGAGGATATGGATCTTGTCAAAGTTAAAAGCCACAGAGATAGAAATCAATTCCAAATCAGATGATTGAAAGGCCTCAAGCCTTTGCTGCCTTCTCTCCTGCCTTCCTTCCTCAGGAGCCTTGTTCTGGGCTTCCGGACACACTCTGGTTTACTTCTTGCTTTCAGCTCACCTGATGCTTGCCACATGCCTACCTAGAGGAGTGGAGGCCGCCACCCCAATGTCCCCAAGGCCTGGCGAAGCCATGACTCCTCTTGGGGTCCCTGTCTTTCTCCTGCTTTGCTCAGTCATCCGTGGAATGCTGGGCCCAACAGGAGGATCGCTTTTCTAGTGTGTGTCTCAGCTTAATAAGTGGTTCTGATCCCAGGACTCTTCCACTTTGCTCTTATTTAAGTAACTGGGACATAACCCTGTTGAGAGTGGACACTGAATGTAGAGAACTGAGCATTCCTCCAGTATTTGTGTGTTTGAACGATTAACTAGTTTGTAAACCTCTGAGTGGGAGGGACCATGTCTTAGACCAGTGTTTTGCAGACTTTAAGTAAGCATGCTGGTCTCCTGGGGATTGTGTGGATGTATGTTCTGATTGAATAAACCTGGAGAGGGACCTGGGAATCTGCAGTTTCACATGCTCCCACATGATGCCAGTGCTGCTGGTTCAAGGGCCACACTTTAAGCAACAAGGTCTTAGACAGTTATTGTTTCATATTGAAATGGTGCATCTCCTTATCTATCTCCTCAGTGGACTATATGCTTCTTGAAAGCAGGATTATTTCTCAAGCGTCCCCCCTCAGCACATCATTGGTGCAAATGTTTATTGCATATATGAATGAATGAATGAATGAATCGTTCCATGCACTATCACGGTGTTTCACTGCATTGTGTGTCAATAGTTGGTGAATGAATGAATGACCATGTGTATCCTCGATTTGTGGCAGAGACAATATAGTGATAAATCTAAAATTTTTTGCTTAATGTTACTACAGTAGGGACAGAAGAAGACTGAGAGGAAGTGAAAGAGAATTTTGGTGAGGTTCTATATAAAGCTATCATGTTAACACTAGAACCACAGGAAGGCCATCCTGCGTACTCCATAGGGCAGAAGGTTCCTGCAAGCTTTTGCTAGTGTAACATTAAAGCAGCGGTTCTCAACCTGTGGGTCGCGACCCCTTTGGCGGTCGAACGACCCTTTCACAGGGGTCGCCTAAGACCATCCTGTGTGAATATCAGATATTCACATTATAATTCATAACAGTAGCAACATTACAGTTATGAAGTAGCAACGAAAATAAGTTTTTGGTTGGGTCACAACATGAGGAACTGTATTTAAAGGGCCAGAAGGTTGAGAACTACTGCATTAAAGGTTTATGAACTCTTAAGCAATTTCTGGGCCTTCTACAAGAACTGTTCTAATATGTGTTTCTCTTTATCTCTGCTCCCTCTCTAATATATATATATATAAACACACATACACACACACACACACACACACACACACGAGACTCGGTGCATGAAATTCATGCGGGGGGGGGGGGGTCCCTCCGCCTGGCCTGTACCTCTCCAATCTGGGACCCCTTGGGGGATGTCCAACTGACGGTTTAGGCCCTATCCCATTGGGCCTAAACTGTCAGTCAGACATCCCTCTCACAATCTGGAACTGCTGGCTCCTAACCACTTGCCTGCCTGCTGCCTGATTGCCCCTAACTGCTTCTGCCTGCCAGCCTGATTGACACCCAACGGCTCCCCTGCTGGCCTGATCGCTCCCAACTGCCCTCCCCTGCCGACCCATTGCCCCCAACTGCACTCCCCTGCCAGCCTGGTTGCCCCGCACTTCCCTCCCCTGCTGGCCTAATCTCCCCCAACTGCCCTCCCCTGCCGACCCATTGCCCCCAACTGCACTCCCCTGCCAGCCTGGTTGCCCCGCACTTCCCTCCCCTGCTGGCCTAATCTCCCCCAACTGCCCTCCCCTGCCGACCCCTTGCCCCCAACTGTACTCCCCTGCCAGCCTGGTCACCCCCAACTGCCCTCCCCTGCTGGCCTGGTCCCCCATAATTGCCCTCCCTTGCTGGCCTGGTTGCCCCCAACTGCCCTCCCCTGCCAGCCTGATCACCCACAACTTCCCATCTTGTGGCGATGTGAGGGCAGCCAACTTGTGGCGGCCATCTTGTGTTGGCCATCTTGTGATGATGTGAGGGCGTTGCATGAGGGCACGAGGACCACCTAGGCTTTTATTAGTCTAGATATTTCAGAGAGGAAGGGTGAGGGAGAGAGAGATAGAAACATCAGTGATGAGAGAGAATCATTGATCGGCTGCCTCCTGCATGCCCACTACTAGGGACCGAGCCCACAACCCAGGCATGTGGCCTTGATCAGAATCGAACCCAGGACTCTTCAGTCTGCAGGCCAACACTCTATCCACTGAGCCAAACTAGCTAGGGCTCCATATTTTTTTAATGAACACACACACATTCAGATGGAAGCTAAAGGTTTGAATTTTCATTTATCTTTGAGCAGTAAATCGTTAGAGCCAAGGGAACTTTGGAGCAGCTTTTTCAGATCATGCTACAGATGATGTGAAACCTGAAGGCACTTCAGAAAAAGGGAGGTGTCTTAGAAGGTGGGCAATCTTTCCGCCAGTCCTGATTCATAGAAGCAAAAATAGTGTTTTCTCATCCTGCCTTTCGACTATTGCCTTCATTCAGCTGTTCCCTTTTGCCTTCAAACAGAAGAGATGAGGACAGAAATTGGAGCAATGAAGGAGAAACTCGTGCTCATTTCCCCAGATGCTCAGATTTCCCTCTTTCCTGGTCACTCAAAGGAACCCAGTCCTGGTTGGTGTCAGAAGCTTACAGAACTTCATCACCCGTGGCCAGCAGAGTTGGCCAGGATTACAGATACTAATTATTTTGTTGAACATCTACTATGAACCCAAGTATAGTACATATGTCAACACTACTTGCACTGCATTGAATTGACAAACAGAAGATAATACTGTTGTATCCCTTTACAGATGAAAGCACAGGTTCAGGCCAGTTAAGTAACTCACTTAAGGTGACAGTGGGTTGTGTTTGTGGGACTGAGTTCATACAGTCAGTCAGTTAGGGCATGAATTGGATCTTTTCATTTCGAATCATTATGCTCTTCATCACATTGTTCTGCTTTTCAGTCTTTGGATTGGAGGCAAGTGTAAAAAATTTCAGCCTAGAAAAAAACATTTTGGGGCCAGGGTAAAAGCAACAATGAAATGAGAGTTTAAAGGACCCATCTTTAGTTGTTTGCTTCTCCTCCCTAATGATAACATCAGCAAATATATTTAAGTACCCAGTGCACAGAAGCAATGTTTGCATTAGTAATTCAGAAATGTGCACAATTAAAGATGAAACAACTAGTTTCTAATACAGTCTAGTACGGCTCCTCCAAAATAAAACAAGTGATTGGATGCCAGATACTTAAATATCTGTGAGACTTAACAACTCGATTCGCAGTCTTGTTGCATTTTGGTGACTTACATATCCAAATTTTATAACAGCGAGTTCCAAAGGAATGCTCATATTTCTTTATTTCATTGGAATTTAGAGGTGTTTAACAATTGGACCATAACTGGGAGGTTGGGAATAGATGACTTGAGGAGGTATTTCTTGCAACCTGGATCGGTAAGTAGGGATTTTGCCACCATCTCTTTCTGTGAGTTCTGTTACCCGTTCTCATATAAGCAGTGTTTCCACACCTTTGAGGTACAGGGATAACTGACATGCTCTGCCATGATGTTAACAGGCCCCTTAAGATCCTAAAAGTGCCTCTAAATCATCAAAGGAAGAATACATTATGTTGAGCATAGCTTTATTATTCAGGGGATCTTATCCAATTCAGACTCTAAAAGAAAAGAACGACTCATGTGTAGGTGACCCATTAAAGTCAGCATGTGGCTATCCAGAAGTTCCACCCCGCCCCCCACCCCCCAACCCTCTTCTCTGAACACGCCAAATCCATAGTGTTCCGAAAGCCTTCCATAGCATTCTGGAGCAAACTGGTTATTTTCACACCCAGTGGTCATTTCTCAGCTGAAATTTTTATCTTTTCCCTACCAATGACACCTTGGATCAGACGTCAATAGATTGTATAGGCAGAGGGAAGTGTTGTCATTTGCATCATCAGAATAGTAAGAAAAACTACAGATTTTCTGGCTGTGCTGGAGAGTGACAGTCTGACCATGGATGCTGAGAGAGCAGAGGAGGCGCTTTGAGGAAATGTGACTGTTAATTGTCTTCCCTACTCCTGTCCTCCTCACAATCACCCCTGCACCCCTTTCCTCCCTTCTTCCTCTTCCCCACCACCTGACCACGACCAGTGCCCATGGGTTGGGAAGTGGAGTCTGTGTTAAAAGCCTGGCCAATCAGAAGACAAGAAGCATTTTAGAGGCTCCCTCAGGGGTCAGGTTTTAAATGCTCTCAAAATCTGGTCTGACAAGCCCAGAAAAAAAGTGATATATTTCTAAGAAACCAAGCTGGGAGGCAGACAGTGGGAGCTGTGTTTTTCTGACTCAGGGATAGATATTCTCCCACATGCTCTTGACCCATGCCTAGGCCAGGGTCCTGTGTGCTGGCCCCTCTAAGTGGATTTTGGGATATGGGCGAAGGGAGCTCTCCAGCGCTGTGATTTTTCAGGTCAGACACTGAAGGACAAGCCGGAAATAAACTCTGGAGCTGTCTCTGCCTTTGACGAGGTGTCAAAAGTAGACATGCTACTGCCGTGTTGCAAAAGCAGCTCACACTGTTGCCAGGCTGGCTGTCCACCGGTGCATGTGTCCCCAGAGCTGGGCCATCAGTGGAACCAGCTCCATGATGGAGAGGACTGTGGCAGTGCATCCTCCAGCTTGCTGGACTGGATGCCATTCAGATTGG
>NW_006290676.1:786833-794128 GCF_000327345.1 Myotis davidii | reverse complement strand
TTGTGGAAGAGCCACACTCAAGGGGCCAAAGAGCCGCATGTGGCTTGCGAGCCACAGTTTGCCGACCACTGGCCTAGGTCCACATGGCACCTGAGCTTGGGTTTGGTTAGAAAATTAGCCATCTTCTTAAAGGAAGCTAATTCACATTTGAATCTGCCTTTTTATCAACAATGTGGGTAGAGACCTAGAAAGACAGCTGGAAAATATGTAGAGTAGGGAGAGAAAACTGACATACTGGATGATAGAGAAGGAAGGGAAAATTATAGACCCACTGGTCATATGGGATGACTGCCCTGGGGAAGACCAGCTAATTCCACTCATTGAGTGTAATTTGTTTTCAATCCAGACAGACATAGAGCTCTGAGAGCTTCAAATGAACTCTTATATCCCTGAATGTAGATGTTTCTGGTCATGATCTGAGAGCCAAGTGTTGGTGTTAGGCCACCCTAGGACCATGGCCACCTTTGGGTTGCAAGTTTATCTCAGCTGATCAGGAGAGAGAGGGGGCTTTATCCATATGTTATAAAACATGGTTGCCTCTGCAATGACACATTTTAGGGGCCCTCTCTCAAGTGGACTAGGGATGTGGCAGGTACTTGTCCAGACATCCCCTTCCCAACTTAGATGGGCAGGTATATTACATTTGCTGTTATCTCTGCTTTTTTCATAGATATGTGGAACTGACCAACTACTGCGATTATAAAGACTACAGGGAAACTATACTGAGCAAACCGATGCTGTTCTTTATTAATGTACAGACCAGAAAAGACATCTCAAAAGGTTGGTATCTAACTGTTTTGGTTTGGTTCTGCCTTGCTGGGCTGTGGACTGTGGCATGCTGATGTCAGAAATTGGGTAGGTGGAAAGCAGAGTGGATGTCGGCTTGTGACAAGGTTGGAGCCAGAAGCCCGGTGTGTCAGGCCATCTGAAGCATAGCACGAGCCTGCAAGTCAAACCTCTGCATAAGCCTGGGGCAGTAGCCATCTGTCTGAGTTTTCTTTCATACTTTCTGTCAAGGCAGGAAGTGATTTTATATTCTGAGCCTGCAGGGGTTGCAGAAATGACTGAAATGATGAAGATGAGGGTATGTAATACTGTCTACCACATGAGACACTTAGGTGTTCTGGGTCTGCTCTGGCATCAATTGGTACAACAGCTCCACAGGGCTTTTCATTCAAATGGGAACATTTTTGGACATGAAAGGAGGTACTGTGAACAATTCTTCTGGGACTAACTCAGGCAAATTAGGATGCATGGTCATCCTACCTGTGGTATTTGTACTATCCCCATTTTATAGATGACAAAACTAAGATAAAGAAAATAATACCTGTAGATGCTTTTATGTTTCGTGCTATGATATTTGAATTTCAGTTTTAGAAATGTCTCTTTATGGTTTCTTCCAAGAAATCAGACTGGCTGTTAAGAGCCATATTAACATAAGTTCCAATATGAAAATATCTCAATTTTCCCTTCTTCCTCCTGCCAGAGAGGGGAAATCATGGACATAATGATAGAAATAGAATTTTTGAAATTTATTGCGAAACATTTTCAAAGTTATTCCAAGGTAACAAGAAAGGATCTACAAGTTCCAAAGAAACTCCTTTAAACATTCAGTCTCATCCAGATTCCTGGAGCTGATGCTCTGCTCATTTCAATCCAGAGTCATTCAGCTTTTCTTTCACTTCTTAATTCAGAGTCGGAATGTTCTGGGCAGGAAGGGCCAGAACACACAGTAACTAGCAACACTCATAGAACATCTGAACCCCTGATGTTATTTGTCTTGATGATGGCCATGAATCCAGAGAGTTCTCTAGGGATATAATTCACAGATGTATTAGGTACAACTCCTGGTCCATCTCTCTGAAGGAATCGTAAGAATAAGAGGTATGTCTATTTTAACATTTTAATGAAAGTGCAGGGAGTGGGACAAGGAGGTACTTGTGGGTGGCCTACAAAAGGTACACAGTTTGTAACTATTGTGGAAGGAGGTACAGAAACCCAGTGCTGGTTCATTGTAAGGAAAGCCATGATATGAAGAGAGAGTCTATGCTACAAAAGCTTAAGTAAGATGGTGAAGTTTAAATTGTGAAAATTGTGATTAAGGTAACATGATGTCCGGCCCAGCTGCTATCCTAAACTGTACTTTTGTTTAAATTAGAAAAAGCCACCATTAACTCAAGACAATTTACTAATTCTTCCCAGAATTTTTCATAATAAATACACAAATAGGTTTGTGACTGTGAATAGTCTCCTTCAGATTGTACAGTGAATAACCTATGCAATCAGTATAGCTGTGAAGTATGCTGGCCCTGAGAATGCACAAAGGTCCTGGTTTGCTTTGTGTAAAAGTTAATTTAAGGTATAAAATAGCTTGCTTGTTTTACTTGTTTTGTTATGTCTGCTCTTAAAGAGGATATATCTAAAATGCCCAAAAATGATTTAGGAGAAAGACAGGGGTAGGAAAATTAAGATGAATAAGGTGAGTGCAAAGGTTAGTTCAAAATGTGTTCCTCAAGGATGTAACATGTGCTATTGGTGGGCCACAGGTTTAATGCTCAAAGCCAAGGAAAAATGTTGAGTTCTCAAAATTACCTAATGGCTGGCCCATGCTGTTTAAATAGAGGCTGGCAATCTATATTATGTGTCTCCCTAGAAAAAGCACTTCAGTAATTAAGGGGTTTCTGGAGGCTGAAAAGTTGAGGGGTTGTTGGTTAGTATTTCAAATTTACTAATGAGTAGACAATCTTCCTTTTGCTTAGATTATATAGAATTGGATAGAATTGGATTTAAGAGATTACAAAAACAAAAAATAACAACAACAACAACAACAACAAAAAAACAAGACAAGCAACAATAACAAAACTTAACTGTGCCAGGACACAGACATGATGTAATTTAAGAAATGGGAGGGACTTCTTACCACTGGGCACAGAAAAGAGTCCTTCTCAAATTGCCTTGATTCGTAGCACCCTAGACCAGCCCTTTGGCAGAATGAAAGTCCCTGGGGAAGAAGGGTTTAGGGGAGGGGGAGACATGGGGCAGCCTTCTTTCCTGGACTTGGCTGATGTTTTGCTTTGCAAATGACAACATGTTGGCGACAATTAGGTCGCTGTTTAAATATCCAGCAAGGCAGTGACAGGAACACTAGCCACCCCGTGTTTCCCACTTCAGCCCCCTGTGCTGCATACTAACATGGAGGCTCAGTTCTCGTTTCTGATAATGACGATTTCCCAGACCGAAGTGACAAAGTGCAGCCCAAGAAGGCCTGCTTCCTTCTCGTCTGCAAAATTCTCTGAATGTTTCTAGAAATCTGGTGAGGCTTTGCAGTGAGCGGGGCTGAAAATGAATAAAATCTGCAAGTAAGGTGGGAATCACGGCTTTGTCCAACACTAAGAAGTATGTTATGCCACACATGCACACTTCTTTTTTTGAATTCTGCTTCCAAATTTCTAGAAAGAACATATGCCTTCCTTGTGAACACAAGGCACCCCAAGATAAGACGACAGATAGAGCAAGGGATGGATATGGTCATTTCCTCAGTGATTGGAGAAAGCTACCGGCTCCAGGTGAGTGTTAGCCTGTCTGAATCCAGGACTGAGGCCCCATAGAGAGGGGTTCGAGCACTTCATGTAGGGCCGAGTCCCTAGAGCTCAGCTATAACTTAGCTGTGTCCAGACATAGATGTTTTCTATTGCTTCATAATCACTACCAATACAATGAACAGAGTTTGTAGCAACTTATTAGAAATGGGATAATAATGAATGTCAGTTTGACCAAGCACTTCAAGGTCTGTAGATGTAATATGATTCAAATACAAATGTTGGTTTTGAAAAAGTTAAGGCAATGGTTGAGCGTCAACCTATGAACCAGGAGGTCACCGTTCAATTCCCAGTCAGGGCACATGCCTGGGTTGCAGGCTTGATCCCCAGTAGGGGGCATTCAGGAGGCAGCCAATCAATGGTTCTCTCTCATCATTGATGTTTCTATCTCCCTCTCCCTTCCTCTCTGAAGTCATTTTTTAAAAGTTAAGGCAACTGTTTAAAATTTAATCTGCCAGAATGAAAGAAAAATAAGAGGTGTGACATTTTGGACATTTGGGCAGTTGTTAATAATATAGAATTCTAGGATATAACATTATCATTATATGCATGAAATTCATCAAATTTGTCTCTCTCTTTCAGTTTGATTTTCAAGAAGCAGTAAAGAATTTTTTCCCTCCAGGAAATGAGGTGGTTAATGGAGAAAATTTGAGCTTTGCCTATGAATTCAAAGCTGACGCATTATTTGATTTCTTCTATTGGTTTGGGCTCAGCAATTCCACTGTAAAGGTGAATGGAAAAGTTCTGAATTTGTCAAGTACAAGACCAGAAAAGAAGGAGACAATTAAATTATTTCTGGAAAAAATGAGTGAACCATTAATTCGAAGGAGCAGTTTCTCTGACCGAAAATTCAGTGTAACTTCTAGAGGTATGTTAAAAATTCTCATAGTTAAATAAAAGGATAGAATAGTATAATGGGAGAGGAGAGTCAATGCCTGGAAAAGATAAGGCCTCTAGATAAAGGGAAAATATAATATATCACATTATTCAGAAAGTAAGAAGTGAGACATATTTACTACCAAAAAGAAATATAGTGTTAGGCTCCTTAAAGTTTTCTGACATAGTAGTTATATTGTGCAGCACACCCAGAAAATAATTTGAAAATGTATTATTAATTTAAATACATATTAATGCTCATTTGAATGCTGTTAACACTTATTTAAATATTATGAAAGAATGATGCTTTCCTCATGTGCATATTCTGGCAACAGATATGAACAAAGATGTCCACTGGAGGAGGAGTCTACGTGGTCCATAGCCATCAATTTTACATCAATTAAAATAACTGGCCCTGGCTCATGTGACTCAGTTGACTGGAGCATTGTCCATCCATGTAACAAAAGGTTTGGGGTTCAATTCCAGTCAAGGCACATACCCAGGTTATAGGTTCCGCATACATGAGGCAGCTGATTGATGTTTCTCTCTCACAATGATGTTTCTGTCTCTCCCCCTCCTCCCTCTCTAAAATCAGTAAACGTATCCTTGGGTGAGGATTAAAAAAATTGGAAGGGTTCTCCAGAGTTTGTGAGGTCACAGTGAACAAATGACATATTATATGTGGTACATTCTGGATTTTGATATCCGTGCCTCTTTCCTAGGAGTTGAGGAGACTTGTCAGACTGGTATGGCTGAGCAGGTGACACCGGCCACACCTTCTCTAGTCAGTTCTCTCTGTCCTATGCTAGTTGGGCTATAAAGCAACTTCCTTGAACCAGGACTTTTGCTGCTAATTCCAACAAACAACCAAAAACCAAACAAACAAACAAAAAACTCCACCAGTCTCTATGAACCTGCAGTTTCAAAAAGTTTGAATGTGAAATGCAGGTCTTCATTAATTGTATTTAATACAGTTGCTTTCTTCCAATGTTTCAGCAAAAATGCTTACTCTAGCTATTTCTTATTTTGGAAGTAGCCCATCTGTCTCTGTTTCTCTCTGTCTCTCCTTCTGCTTTCTCCTCCCCTCATTCCCTCTCTTCCCTCCCTCCCCCAGTATCTTTCTCTCCCTCTTCCTCCTCTCCTCTCTCTCTGAGTGTTCCTTGCAAAGATGCCTCTGTACTCTGCTCCTTTGCAGCAGTGTGTGTGTGTGTGTGTGTGTGTGTGTGTGTGTGTGTGTGTGTGTGTGTTTTGGGGAGTGTTACCCTGATCTTTTTGGGGGAAGATGAGCTTTCCTGGTTGTGGCAGTCCGAGGTGCCTGGTCCTTCTTGTGACACCCCTCCAGCCTTACCCACTACCCTAGCAGCCTGGGTAGGGTTTTACTGTTTGACTGTTGCTTACCCTCTGTCATGTAGGTTGTGCAGAGTGTCCACTGCCATCCTGGGGACAACAGGGGTATGTGAAGTTGGGTGGTGCTTCCTTAAAATTCACTGTGAGCCAGCCCTGGGCCACTTACACTCCAGAGCCATGGGGAAGAGTTCTTCAGGGCTGGCCAGCAAGGTCAAGCTCATGGCAGAGGGCAGAGCCAAGATGCACCAGTGGCCCAACCTTTGTCCTAGGCTGTCCCAACTTTGGGCCTTTTGGCGTCAAGTGAGAAAAGGCTCATGCAACTCACTGCAAAGCTACTCCGGCCCATGGAAAAGCAAATGACAACCCAGGGCCTACTGGGAAACAAAATGTAACCCATCTCTATTGCGCTTTTGAGATTTCTGAGGAAGTCAGGATCCTCTCTTCAGTATTGAAATGGTTCCTTGTGTGTTGTGCGAGTTCTGAGGGCACTGTGGGTTTGCTTCTGTTTTCCAGTGATGGCAATAATGCCTGCTTTACTTCTTTCAGGTTCAGTAGATGACGTTTTTAACTGCAGCCTGTCACCCAGATCATCTTTGACGGAGCCTCTTTTGGCAGAATTACCGTTTCCAAGTGTTCTGGAATCTGAAGAGACACCTAACCAATTTCTCTGATTGGACTGAACATGTCTAGTTCCTCCTACACTCCAGGCCAACTGAAGGTTGAGGGGTGGAGCAGGGAGGTGGGAGGCAGGCCTTCCACCCTCTGGTCCACCCCTCTACTCCTCCAAGAGAGTGCTCCTCTCACATTTCCCTGGGTGCTGCCTTGCCCTGGCAGGCTCCATGTAGCTGACTTCAGGATGGGAGGGCACTGGCCCCATCGCTGGGTATCCCCGCCTTTGAACACTTCTCCTAAGAGGCAGAGGGACCAGTGGGGTCCTGCCACCCTGAGTGCTTTGTGTAGAACCTTAGCACCTAGGGAGTTTCTTTGGCAGTCTCGGTAGGACCAGTCTGATTTGGGCATTGACCATGATGCTTCATAAGTCACGGTTTGTCCCTCTGCTTGGGACACCCTTGTCTGAACCCGAACTTAGCCAGCACGGTATTAGCTGTGCTGTTCTTTTGCAAACTTGGCTGGCACCTTTCACTGGAAGGCAAATGTATTTCTCATCCTGCCTTAGAAGAACTATTCTAGGTAAGGTTTGCTGGCGATTAGCCAGGTTGACAGGATGGCAGCCCTGCCACCTGCTGCCTAAAATTTGAACTCCCTTGGCCTCCCTCTTAACAAAGCGGCCGATGTAGAAAGAGGCCAGGTGATGTGCAATGAAACAGTGACAGGAAAAGGATCATGATTATAGCAGTGTCCTCTTTCTATACAGAAATGATATGAAAGCACATTATGTCAGTTGGGTATTATTATTTACTTTTTTAATTGAATTTATGAGGGTGACATCCTATCTAATAAGAGTAATATGAA
>NW_006290676.1:784598-785832 GCF_000327345.1 Myotis davidii | reverse complement strand
AATGATCATTTGAATGCTGTTAACACTTATTTAAATATTATGAAAGAATGATGCTTTCCTCATGTGCATATTCTGGCAACAGATATGAACAAAGATGTCCACTGGAGGAGGAGTCTACGTGGTCCATAGCCATCAATTTTACATCAATTAAAATAACTGGCCCTGGCTCATGTGACTCAGTTGACTGGAGCATTGTCCATCCATGTAACAAAAGGTTTGGGGTTCAATTCCAGTCAAGGCACATACCCAGGTTATAGGTTCCGCATACATGAGGCAGCTGATTGATGTTTCTCTCTCACAATGATGTTTCTGTCTCTCCCCCTCCTCCCTCTCTAAAATCAGTAAACGTATCCTTGGGTGAGGATTAAAAAAATTGGAAGGGTTCTCCAGAGTTTGTGAGGTCACAGTGAACAAATGACATATTATATGTGGTACATTCTGGATTTTGATATCCGTGCCTCTTTCCTAGGAGTTGAGGAGACTTGTCAGACTGGTATGGCTGAGCAGGTGACACCGGCCACACCTTCTCTAGTCAGTTCTCTCTGTCCTATGCTAGTTGGGCTATAAAGCAACTTCCTTGAACCAGGACTTTTGCTGCTAATTCCAACAAACAACCAAAAACCAACCAAACAAACAAAAAACTCCACCAGTCTCTATGAACCTGCAGTTTCAAAAAGTTTGAATGTGAAATGCAGGTCTTCATTAATTGTATTTAATACAGTTGCTTTCTTCCAATGTTTCAGCAAAAATGCTTACTCTAGCTATTTCTTATTTTGGAAGTAGCCCATCTGTCTCTGTTTCTCTCTGTCTCTCCTTCTGCTTTCTCCTCCCCTCATTCCCTCTCTTCCCTCCCTCCCCCAGTATCTTTCTCTCCCTCTTCCTCCTCTCCTCTCCTTTCTCTCCTTCCTTACCCCCTATCCCTCTCTCTTCTCCTTCTCCCCATCTCTCTCCCACTCTCCTCTTTTACGCCTTCCTCCCCCTTTTCTCCCTCCTCCCTCCACGTTGCTTTAGCTTTCTCTGAGTGTTCCTTGCAAAGATGCCTCTGTACTCTGCTCCTTTGCAGCAGTGTGTGTGTGTGTGTGTGTGTGTGTGTGTGTGTGTGTGTGTTGTGGGGAGTGTTACCCTGATCTTTTTGGGGGAAGATGAGCTTTCCTGGTTGTGGCAGTCCGAGGTGCCTGGTCCTTCTTGTGACACCCCTCCAGCCTTCCCCACCACCCTAGCAGCCTGGGTAGGG
>NW_006290676.1:782657-783611 GCF_000327345.1 Myotis davidii | reverse complement strand
AGCCTAAGAGGCAGAGGGACCAGTGGGGTCCTGCCACCCTGAGTGCTTTGTGTAGAACCTTAGCACCTAGGGAGTTTCTTTGGCAGTCTCGGTAGGACCAGTCTGATTTGGGCATTGACCATGATGCTTCATAAGTCACGGTTTGTCCCTCTGCTTGGGACACCCTTGTCTGAACCCGAACTTAGCCAGCACGGTATTAGCTGTGCTGTTCTTTTGCAAACTTGGCTGGCACCTTTCACTGGAAGGCAAATGTATTTCTCATCCTGCCTTAGAAGAACTATTCTAGGTAAGGTTTGCTGGCGATTAGCCAGGTTGACAGGATGGCAGCCCTGCCACCTGCTGCCTAAAATTTGAACTCCCTTGGCCTCCCTCTTAACAAAGCGGCCGATGTAGAAAGAGGCCAGGTGATGTGCAATGAAACAGTGACAGGAAAAGGATCATGATTATAGCAGTGTCCTCTTTCTATACAGAAATGATATGAAAGCACATTATGTCAGTTGGGTATTATTATTTACTTTTTTAATTGAATTTATGAGGGTGACATCCTATCTAATAAGAGTAATATGCATATTGACCATCACTCCAGCACACAAGATGGGGCTGACTACGCCTGCAGGGGAGGGAAGTTAGGGGCAATCGGGTCAGCAGGGGAGCAGTTAGGCATCGGTCAGGCTGGCAGGGGAGTGGTTAGGGGCAATCAGGCAGGCAGGCAGATGAGTGATTGGGAGCCAGCAGTCCTGGATTGTGAGAGGGATGTCTGACAGTAGGCCCGATATGGGTACAAGATGGCTGGCAGGGGAGGGAAGTTGGGGGCGATCAGGCCTGCAGGGGAGGACAGTTAGGGGCAACCAGGCCAGCAGGGGAGGGCAGTTGGGGACAACCAGGCCAGCAGGGAAGGGCAGTTGGGGGTGACCAGGCTGGCAGGGGAGGGCAATTGGGGGCTACTGAACTGGC
>NW_006290676.1:777349-782499 GCF_000327345.1 Myotis davidii | reverse complement strand
CAGGGGAGGGAAGTTGGGTGCGATCAGGCCTGCAGGGGAGGACAGTTAGGGGCAACCAGGCCAGCAGGGGAGGGCAGTTGGGGATGACCAGGCTGGCAGGGGAGGGCATTTCAGGGTGACCAGGCTGGCAACAAAGGGCAGTTAGGGGTGACCAGGCCAGCAGAGGAGGACAATTGGGGGTGACCAGGCCTGCAGGGGAGGGCAGTTAGGGGCAATCGGGCCAGCAGGGGAGCAGTTGGGCATCGATCAGGCTGGCAGGGGAGTGGTTAGGGGCAATCAGGCAGGCAGATGAGTGATTGGGAACCAGCAGTCCTAGATTGTGAGAGGGATATCTGACTGTAGACCTGATCCCAGGCTGTCAGACATCCCTCAAAGAGTCCCAGATTGGAGAGAGTGCAGGCTTAGCTGAGGGATACACAACCCCCATGCACGAATTTCATGCACCGAGCCTCTAGTTGGTTAATAAAATGATATAGGTTTCAGGTGTATAATTCTAATATACATCATCTCTATATTGTATTGTGTGTTTACCACCCCAAATGAAGTCTCCTTCCATCACCATTTAGCCCCCTAATACTAGTTGGGTATTTTAAATAAGCCTTTAGCAATCCTAACACTAAAAGCAAAATAAAAGAAAGCTACAACATTGCCACAATACATTGTTACATCAATCCATTTCTCACCTATAGCTACAATGGAATTCTTCAAAAAGAAAAAAAGATCCTATCTAAATATAAAAGCTGATTGAGTAAATCACTCCATATGCTTATAATGAGAAATACTTATGAATCCTGAGTATAATTTTTCTATCCTTGAAAAAAAGTCCTGGTATTTCAATAGCATTACCAATTATCTTTTTTTACATTTGAAATGCTATGTTCTATCTTTGTGCAATTAAAACTTTCTTATAATTCAACATATAATTGATTACATTTGTGACCGTGTGTGTGTGTGTGTGTGTGTGTGTGTGTGTGTGTGAGAGAGAGAGAGATCTTTCCATTGTGCTTTGTATATTTGCCTGGTATCTTATTAAATGACAAGGAGAATTGTGGTTTTCACAGCCACACTCCAGAGCCTTTTGAAGAGCTGGACTATGCAGTATTTGGAGAAAAGAAACAAAATTTGATATGATCTTAGTAATAGAAGAGGATAAACAGTTGTTATTCAACTCAGTGCCAAATGAGTATTAACAATAAAATGAGTTTTATGCCAGGACAAACAAACCTTGCGTAAATATCAAATATTAAATGCTTTCCACAGAAAAGAAAAACTTTTCACAAAAATTGACAAAGAAGATTTTTTGAGAGTAGCTGAGTTAAGAAAACCCATCAGTAATGACTCCAGGAACGAACTAAAAGTCTGGAAGTTTGCACTTATAAAAAAAAAAAATTGTCAACTGTGAACCAAATGCATTAAGTCATTCAATATTCACTCAGCAAAATTTATTGACTTCCTGTAAGGAAATATATACTGTGCTAATGTATCCTATTAGCAAATGTCACAGAGAAGTGATATTGGGCAATCTTTAAAATTGGATCTTTCTAGATAAAAGTGGCCTCAATCTGGGTGGAAAATGGCCAAATTCAGCTATTTTAACAGTTTAAGATCAATCCTATATAATAAAAGGCCAGAGACTGTAACAGCATAATGACTGGAATGACCGATCGACCAGTCGCTATGAGGTGCTTTGACCACCTCTTAGTCCCTCTCCACAGCCCACAGGCTCTAATTGCTGGATGGCCAACGGGGAACCATGGGAAGCTGGGGTGGGTAGTGGCGGGGCGGGGCTGGACTGGGGACTGGTGAGCGGGCAGAACGCTGGCCTCTTGGTCCCTCCCCCAGCCTGCAGGCTCAGATCGATCACCGGCCAATGGGGAACCGGGGTGGGTGGAGGCAGCAGGGTGGGACTGGGGACTGGCGAGCTGGCAGCGGAAGATGGCCCTGATTGCAGGCTAGGCCTAGGGACCCTACCCGTGCATGATTTTTTGTGCTGGGCCTCTAGTAGAAATATAAAGGACAAGAGTGACCTAAGCAATTCATCCATTCATTTCATTAATTCACTCATTTATTCATTCAACACATATGATTGAGCACCTACTATGTGCAGTTCACTGAGGTAGATGCTGGCATATAAAGGTACCTAAAGCATGGCCTGAGCTTTCAAGGAGCTTCCAGTCTTGTAAGAGAAGACAGGTGTACTAGCTGTTAAGAACAATAAAATGAGTGCTAGGAGAGAATTTCAAAATGGAAAACATCTACAATGCTTATTCAGTTTTGGAGATAAAATTGATGATGTATAACTGTAAAATTTAGTTTTAAAACAAATCTACAAGGGTTGATTTATTAAAATGTCTGATTTAGCTAAGCTCTCAGTGAAAGATTCACCTTGGAGGCTATTAATTTATTCCAACAAGAATGCAAATCTGAACATTATCTACAGAATGAGGGAGTGTTCTTCTCATTACCTCAGGGTGAAAGTTTGATTTTTGGCTGAAGGATAATATTGCCCAATGTGATTGCCTACTTTAATCATCAGCTCAACTGTCTTTGCTGTTTCAAATACTCTATCATCAAAGAGCAAAGTTATATTCCTCCTTAAGAAATTCAAGGCCTGGCTGGTTTGTCTCAGTGTTTAGAGCCTTCGCCTGTGGACTGAAGGGCCCCCAGTTCGAGTCCTGTTAAGGGCACATGCCTGGATTGTGGGCTCGTTCCCCAATAGGGGGTGTGTAGGAGGCAGCCGATCAATGATTCTCTCTCATCATTGATGTTTCTACCTCTCTCCCACTCCTTTCCTTTCTCAAATCAATAAAAATATATTTTAAAAAGTAATTGAAAAGAATGCACATCCATTTCTAAAGGGAATTTATAAAGAATTATAAAATTCTTTAAGTAATGGCAATGTCATTAGAATAAATTATTACTTTTGAAGAAGAGTGCATTCATTTAGATGGATAAATGTTGGTATAACTGATTTAAAATGAGTGTTCACACTTGATATTCACCACTTGTATAAACTTTTTAAAAAATTGAATTTATTGGGGTGACACTGGTTCACAAAACCATACAGGTTTCAGGTGTACAACTCAATAAAACATCATCTGTACACTGCATTGTGTGCCCATTGCCTCAAGCAAAGTCTCCTTCAGTCCCCATTTCCACTCCCTTTACCCACCTCAATCTAACACCCACCTCCCTTTCCCTCTAGCTATCACCGTAATACCATTGTCTATGTCCATATGCTATGTACATATATATATTTTGCTAATCCACTCACTTTATTCATTCAGTTCCCCTCTCCCTCCTCCCCCCTGACAGTTGTCAGTCTGTTCCATGTACCCATGCCTATGTTTCTATTTTGTCAGTTTATTTTGTTTCATTCGATTCACATATAAGTAAGACCATATATTTGTCTTTCTCTGACTGACTTATTTCAGTTAGCATAACAATCTCCATATTCATCCATGCTATGGAAAAAGGTAATATTTCCCTTTTTATGGCTGCACTAGAGGCCTGGTGCATGGTCTCACAATCTGGGACCCTTTGGGGGATGTCAGACTGCTAGTTTTGACCTGATCCCCGCAGGCCAGGCCAAGGGACCCCATGCACCAGGCCTCTAGTATTCATATAAATTCTTTGGTTAATCTCTTCCCTCACTCTCCCCTTCTCTCTCTGAGATTCATCAGTCTGTTCCATGCTTGTGTGTTGAGCATCTGCCCCCTGGTGGACAGTGTGTGTCATAGCTACCTGTTGAATGGTCACTTAGGCTTTTATATATATAGACTAGAGGCCTGGTGCAGAAATTTGTGCACGAGTGTGGTCCCTAGGCCTGGCCAGTGATCAAAGCATGAGCGTTTGACATGGAAGGAAAGGTCCCAGCTGACCTCTGGGCCCTGGGCAACACCTGGGCCCGCGGGCCCCTGCGTGCCCTCCTCCGCCTGAGTCACAGCACCTGAGTCCCCATGAGGAGATGCAGTGAGCATGGCCAGACGCCATAGGCTGGGGTGCAGCATGGGCCTCTGGGCGGCCCAGCGGTGCTGTACGGAAGCCAGGTGGGCAGCGCACTCTCTCCTGGCTGGCCTTACAGACTGGCTCCTGCACGAACCCACGGGGAGCCTGGCTGACCTTTGTGGTCCCAGTGGCTGCAGGCTCCTTGCAGGTGCTTGGCACCTGAGCATGGGTGCTTCCCTGGTGCATGAGCCCTAGTGTCCCAGGGGAGGGTAGCTGGAGGAGTGAGAGTGAGCTTGGCAGATACCCCGCATTCTCACCACACCTCTATCCCCATCACCCCCAACCCCAGGTAGCCGGTGAGAGGTCGCAGTATGCTGCCAATGCTCCCCATGTTCTGCTCCACACCCTGGTGGTCAGTGCATGTCATAGCAAACAGTCAAACTCCTGGTTGAACTCCCGGTCAAGGGGACAATTTGCATATCAGGCTTTTATTATATACTAGGGGCCACACAAAAATTCGTGCACTTGGGGGGGCGGGTACCTCAGCCCGGCCTGCACCCTCTCACAATCCAGGACTCCTTGGGGGATGTCCCACTCCCCGGGAAACAGGCCTAAGCCAGCAGGTGGACATCCTTAGCACACTGCCAAGGAGGTGGGAGAGGCTCCCGTCACCACCACTGCACTCGCAGCTGTCAGCCCGGCTTGTGGCTGAGTGGAGCTCCCCAAGTGGGAGCGCACTGACCATCAGGGGGCAGCTCTTGAGTTGAGTGTATGCCCCCTGGTGGTCAGTGCATGTCATAGCGACCAGTCGTTCCTGGTCATTCTGCTATTAGGGTCAATTTGCATATTACCCTTTTATTATATAGGATAGAGACTGGATGCACGAAATTTGTGCAAGGGACTTGGCCCTCGCAGCCCTGGCTGGCCCTCGCAACCCTCGCAGTCCCAGCTTTGTCTGGAAGGTTGTTCGGCTGTCTGGTCTAATTAGCATATTACGCTTTTATTATTATTGGTTTGGATATATAGGTATAAAGATATATAGATAGGTCCATATAGAAAATAGGGAAATATTAAAATTGATTGATAGATTTTAAGAGATTGGCGCAAACAGTTGTGGAGGCTATCAACTCCAAAATCTGTAGGGCAGGCTGGAGGCAGAGTTTTCTTTTTTTTAATCCTCACCTGAGGATATGTTTATTGAT
>NW_006290676.1:774286-777115 GCF_000327345.1 Myotis davidii | reverse complement strand
CAACAAGTAGTTCATTTTTAATTTTTTAAGGATCCTATATATTGTTTTCCATAGTGGTTGCACCAGTCTACATTCCAACCAGCAGTGTACTGGAGTTCTCTTTTCTCCTCCTTCTTGCTAGCACTTATTGTTTGTTGATTTATTGATGGTAGCCATGCTGGCAGGTGTGAGGTGATAGCTCATTGTGTTTTTAATTTGCATCTTTCTGATGATTAATGATGTTGAGCATTTTTTTATATGTCTATTGGCCAAAAATTTTACAGTGTAAGGCATTGGTAATTACCCAGTGACTGGCCTGGCCAGTTTATTTCTTAAGAGTTCAGAAATGAGAAAAATACAAGAATCTGAGAGAATAGGATGGCTCAGGAGAGAGGTGACATTTATACAGGATTAACAAGAATTTGATAGAAGCAATAGTCTATACTTGCTGTTATGGCTTTATTTGGATAAAATGTAAGTTTAGTGAGTGGCTAGTTAGAAGCATAGTTTAGACTTTCCCTCATTAAATTGGATTATCTCAATAAAATAGAGAACATTATAGAATTTTCTGAGTTTTTAAATAAAAAGTTAGCAGTCATTCTTGGACTTCTCACTATAACCCATGCTAGTGGCATGTAAGAACTAGACCTCAGGAAGATCTGAGTCTGAGATGGTTAATATTATGGGTCCAATTGGCTAGATCAGTGGTCAGCAAACTCATTAGTCAACAGAGCCAAATATCAACAGTACAATGATTGAAATTTCTTTTGAGAGCCAAATTTTTTAAACTTAAACTTAATAGGTAGGTACATTGTTATTACCTTAATTAGGGTACTCCTAAGCTGGCCTTTGCTAAAAACGTTCTCAATCTGATTGAGGTATGTTTGCTGAGGTCGATCCCTTCCAACTCTCCCATCCACACTCGTCTTGGATACTTGTTTCATTTATCTTTTGTCACCCGCGCGTGATTTGCGGACGCAACTAGCACTAACCACTGCACATGAGACTGCTGACTGACTGGCTCACTTAACTCCTGCATGAATCGCGCGTGCCTCCCCCGTGCTGCATATCCTGAGGCCTGACCGACCAACACCCCCCACTTCTTCTAACGCCACTTCTTCAAAATAGACTTGCCCAGGCCAAAACCTGACTTCTGCGCATGGGCCACAAAGTTTCAATCACACTGTATGTGCAAGCCTGCATGTGGTATTTTGTGGACGAGCCACACTCAAGGGGCCAAAGAGCTGCATGTGGCTTGTGAGCTGTGGTTTGCTGATCACTGGGCTAGACCATAGTGGTCAAATGTTATTCTGGATGAGGGTGCTTTTGGATGAAATTAACATTTAAATCTGTGGACTTTGAGTGAAGTAGATTGCTCTCCACAATGTAAGTAGGCCTCTCCCATCAGCTGAAGGCCTGAATAAACAAAAGAATGGCCTCCACTGAGCAAGAGTGAATTCTGACAGATAGCCTTTTGGATTTGAACTTCAACATCAGCTCTGCCCTGAGCCTATAGCCTGAGACCCACACTGCAGACATTGGACTTGCCAGGCTCCACAGCTATGTGAGCCAATTTCTTAAAATCTCTCTCTCTCTCTCTCTCTTTCTCCTTCTTTCTCAGTTCTATTTCTCTAGAAAGCCCTGAATAATACAGAGTTCATTACAAAAACTCAGAAAATGTTTTATGAGTTAATTAACTAAAACAAAGGAGAAATGGTAATATACTATTTTTTATATGAAGACACTCGAGTAAAAGCATTGTGTACTGCATAGTAACAGAAAGTCTTTTGTGCAAACATAATGACCAAGCCAGAGAAACTTCACTCAGAACATTAATATCCAGAGTATGTGGACATCGCTGTAGATTGTCTGTGACCTCTTCTCTTGCTTGTGGAAAAAGAGGCCAGGATTTATTTAAAGTTCTGACCCAACTCCTTCATTCTTTTGCTTAACCCACTCCAGTAACTTCTCCTCACATTCAGGGAAGTCCCAGCTCCTCAGCAGGGCCTGCAGGGTCTTCTGCTCCAGCCGTCTTTCAGCTTTCTCCTCACTCTTTACAATCTGGCAATGCCGAGCCACTCAGGGGCTCTGGCATACTTGAGCTGTTCCATGCCTTCTGGCTCCCTGCACAGCCTTGTAGCACTGAGAGAGGGCAGCAAGTCAGGCCAGTAAGTACAATAGGGAGATGGAGACAGATAGCTGAATAAGCTGGTTGAGCAATTTACAGCCAGATACAGAAGGTCACTTCCCTAGAGGTAACATTTAGGCCTCAGTTATATTTCAGTTTCAGGCCCAGAAAAGCAGCAAAACCAGGTGCCTGGTCAATCCCAGGACTAGCTGCAATCTAATGAGTGACCCCCCTTCCCTGGCACTGACCAATCAGTAAAGGCCACAACCTTGAAAGACCACACCTGGAAAATTGATAAAAATCCTGCTAAACCACTCCCCTGAAACCTCTCCTAAGGTTCCCACCTGTAAGAGAGAGGTAAAACCCTAAAGACAAAGGACCCAGCAGGACCCAGCATCTCCTAAACTCTAAGGGTCCCCATGAGACTTGCAACCCGGGGAGCAATGAGCAACAGCAGCTTGTCCCAGGCTTATACCCTGAACCTGTCTCCAAGTCCCCCTTTTCCCTGACTTCACGGTGAGCTAAAGCAGTCCAGCCTGGGCTCTCCTGTTGCTTCTTCTATGCTAAGCCCTCCCTTGTTTCACTGTCCCCAGCTTTAATACTCACCTTGATTCATGTTGTGAAATCTTTCCTATATGAATTCAAGAACCTGCCCACTGTAAGACAGCCCTGGGCAGACCCACTAGGGCCAGGTCCCCTTTTTGGTAACAGCCCTCTCCCTC
>NW_006290676.1:771930-774273 GCF_000327345.1 Myotis davidii | reverse complement strand
TTTCCCTGGCTACCTCCCAAGCATCTGGGAGAACTCAGCTAAGACATTTCCTCTTCTAGAACAACCTCCTCAAACTCCCATAATTCCCGGGTGTTGCCCTTAATGTCATATGCAGCTCGTTCTAGTGCATAGTAGGTGTTTATGGATGGAAAGAAAAAAAAAAGAAAAGAAAAAAAACACTTTATCATTGAAAGGGATTGCTTCAAGCAATACAAATTCAAAGGCAGGATGCCTCCTGCCCTGTGCTATAATGCTTATAATAAAATACACCTGTCCCCAAAATTCATTTTAAAGCAGAAATAAATGATAAAAAGAATGAAGATCAGAATAGCAGTAAGACAGAGGAGTAAGACCTTAGGTTCGTGTGGCTTTAAAATTTATAAATTATTGTGAGAAGTATTATTGATTTTACAGCCTGGTGAGGTAGGTGCTAGTAAACTCATTTTACAGACAAAGAAACAGGCTCAGAGAAGTCTGCTTTACCCCAAGGGCCCCCAGGGAGGAAGTACAAGGAGCTCTCCATTCAGTGTGAACCCCACCACTTTACAGCTTACCCAGGAGGAGACAAATAAGACAAGTAAGATATTAATAAGAATTCACTTTTAAATTCTACATACTCACTGCTCTATTTTAAGAAATGCATTTCTCTTAAATTATGCTATGGTAATTAGCTCTCCAATTCCAGACCTAGTTATTGGGTGTTACGTTCTTAATTTAGATGTCACTACTAAGTCCTAACTTAGATTCATTCCTTTTAATAACATTGACAGAAGTCTATGCCTTCTAATGTGTTCCACCATTCATTGCTATAAAATTTGAGAGCCCAATATATGTTCTATTCCATTATATGGATAAGACTCAACTTTCAGAACATGCTGGTTTAGGTCCTCATTTTAAAGAAATTCTCTGCACATCTACTTGGAATCCTTACTTAGATGCCTATTCTATGTCCTTTGGCAACTCCCTTTGTTCCATTTCACTGTTCCTCTAAGTTCCTATATTAGAACAACCCTTTAAGGATAAGGAATGGTGTAAATCAGTGGTCGCCAACTGGTGGTCTGTAGACCACTGGTGGTCCATGCGGTCCAAAAGGTTGGCAACCGCTGGTGTAAATTACTTTCTAAACATGCTGCCAGCAGTCTCACCTAATGTCTCCTCTTTGCATCTAAGGGGGAAATATCTGTGTCCTAACCTGGAGGCATTCAATATTACTAAGCACCTACTATGTGTCAAATTATCAGCTAGTTGCCAAGAATATAAAGATAAAAACCTTCCACATTCTGGGAAAACTCTAACACATATGGGGTGAGACAGTTTCCACTGCAGGGGCAAAAGAATTACAAAGCACGATGGACCTACCATATGGAGAGGAAGATCACAAACTCGCCTGCCGGCTCCTGTTCCCAAGGACATTTTTCACTCTCCTGTCCCCTCCTAATTCCTGTGCGGGATGATCCGCTGGGGAGCATGAAATTCTCTCAGGAACTCTGGTTCTGGTTCTACCTACACGAGATTCCCTGTGACTTTGTCTTCTTGCTTGGTTCCTACTTATTGCAAACATCTGTGACAACTTTGCCCTCTTTTGCTTAAACTGAAAGTTATGAATAAATGAAACTTTGCCATTGAAAATCTGACAATGTCTCTTTCTCTTCTATCTACTCCCCTTGTGTTCATCTCCTCACATACACAAGACAGTGTTTAAGAAAGCTATATGAATCCATCAAGGCAAGATATCCATATTGCTGGAAGCACATCTTGCTTTCCACACCTGGTTCCCCAGCCTCTGCACTGCCTCCCTCCGGCTGAGCCTCACAGAACTGACCCGCGTCTCCATGGCGACGCGTCACAAAGCATCCAAGCGCCTGCAGCAAGGGATCCAGCTAGAACGAGGGCCCTGACGACTCCCTGTTGAGGCAGGAATGGCGGCCCTGACGAGTGCCTGTTGAGACAGGAATGGCACAGCCTGGGCCGGAGGCCCCCTCCCCCTCCCAATGTGGCCGCAAGATTCGGCCTGGTAAGATTGTGGACCCTGCCAGCCGGCAGGGGCGGGAGGATCTTTCCTGGAGATGGGGAGCAAAGGCTGCTTTGGTCTTGAAAGGTGTCTGTCTCTCCCTTATGGGGGGGACTCAATTTAAGGAGAGGCTGGGAGGGAAAATGAGAGGGTGTTCATGACTTTGCCACTATCCAACCCATCAGCATTCTTTCTGCCAACCCCTTCCTAAAATGCTCAGCATATCCCCATAAAATGCTTGGCTGGGGGATGGGGCAGGGAAAAGGAGGAACCAGTGCTTTTCCAGGAGGAAAAAACCCAAAGGCAAAGCAGGGAGAGATGTGAAAAGTTTT
>NW_006290676.1:763923-771885 GCF_000327345.1 Myotis davidii | reverse complement strand
TATTCCCTGAGAAACAGTACAGAGAGTGGGGAGGTGCAGAATTCGGACACAGTCCCTAAGGGGAGCCACACAGCCCCCAAGGGGATCCACAGTCTCCCTCCTCTTCTCTCCCCTCCCCCCTTCCACACACAGGTGGTTGTAGCAGAGGCTGAGCACTATGGCCTTCAGCTGTTGCTTGTAACCTTTGCTAATTTTTCTTTCCAAGTGATTCTGTATTTAACAGATGTAGTGCTTTTAAAACTAATTTTGCATGCAAATACGGCAAATTTACTAACTCAGCTTTTTGCATCAGTGGAGGGAGAGCCACTGTAGCTGTGATGCTGGTGCCATGAATTACTGTGTAGTCAGTTCCATTCGGGCCCTTATGGCAGTAACACCCCTTTGCAGCCTTCTAACTGGGCAATTGTGGTTCCACAATGGCTACAGAGCAATGGGCTTTGTTCAACTGCAAATTCCCTAGAATCGTAGTCCCATGAGAATGAATGAAATCTGTTTTCCATTCCTCTCAACCTCTTTTTAAATTGAGGATAGAAAATGAAAATAATTAAGAACAAAAATATGTGAGATACCCAGTTTCTATATGATGGCAGGGCAAAGAGGAGGCACCCTGTCTAGGTTTCTTTCACTGTCTTCTCTTCCCTTCTTGTTGGGAAATGTTGGAATCCTCCAGATATACTACCCTTCTTGGTTTACTTCCTCTGTGCGCAGCCATCCCTGCCACAGGGCTTCAAGTCCACAGGCTTTCTAGTATTTACTCTAACTGGGATGTTCCTCCTACTTTTCAAACTAAAATATTCAGCTGTCTACCAGATCCACTTGGAGGTCATGAAGGGTCTCAAACTCAGCATGCACAAGATTATTCTGTCCTCCTAGACTTTGTGAGCTTGTTAAGCTTGTTAAGAGGGTCCCTACTGCTCAGAATAGAAGGAAGGACAGCTTTTTTGACACCTTGATCACCAGGCCTCATTCGTTCTGCTCCAAAGTTCGCTTCTCCTGGGTGAGTTTCCTCTTCACATTCAGACTGGGCTCTCTCATTGCCACCTGTGCTACTCCATCTTCCCTTCCAGAAGTGGCACCCTTCAAAGGGTGGGCCTGATGTGTCACTGCCAGCTTTGTCCCCAGGTAGCATGAGGTTGAGGATGACTGGTATAGTCTAACTACTGTTGAGCTATTACTATAGATCAGTGGTTCTCAACCTTCCTAATGCCGAGACCCTTTAATACAGTTCCTCATGTGGTGACCCCCGATTTCATTGTTACAAATTGAACATGATTAAAGCATAGTGATTAATCACAAAAACAATATGTAATTATATATGTGTTTTCCGATGGTCTTAGGCGACCCCTGTGAAAGGGTCATTCCACCCCCAAAGGGGTCGCGACCCACAGGTTGAGAACCGCTGCTATAGATTGAGTTCTTAAATGTTTTGTTACTTCCAAGGACAGCCATAAATTACCACAAACTGATGACTTATCAGCAAAAGAAATGTATTCTCTCACATTCTGGAGGCCCAGGAGCCCAAAATTAAGGTGTTGGAGAACTGCACTGCCTCTGGTGTCTCTAGGGGAAAAGCCGTCCTTGCCTTTTCCAGCCTCTGGTGGCTGTCAGCCTTTTTTGGAGGTTCCACTCAAATGATGACTTCTTTGAAGAGCAGCACCTTCTCACAATTTCTTCCCACTTATTTGTCCATGCTTAAAATTCTCTTAACTTAGGGTATTTAATTCTGCTGTTGGGATAAAATGCTTTAAAGCATAAAATGATTCCCACAAAAGCAGGGGTATCAAAGAATAAGGTCATTTCTCATAAAATGGGATCTGAGCGTGGATACCAGGAGTCTGTGTGAGCAGACATGGAGTGTGACAACTAAGGCTTTAGTTGGTTGGGGAAGCCTCTAGGTGGAGATGAAACTCAACCTGTATGAAGGCAGCAGGTAAATAGTCACATGAGACCCATTTGGATGTCATGGGTCCCACTGCCTGGCTGGATCCATGGGCCTGTTCAATTAAACACAAGCCCTGGTTGGGAGAGATGGGGTGGTGAACAATAAGAAGTACACAGGTGGCCAAAATGAAATGTTTGGTCAGGGCTCTGTAAGCTCAGGAGTGGCATACAGATCTTAAGAATATTTGAAAATTTAAGAGGTATTTGAGAAAGATCCGTGGCAACCATTGTATTTAGGGGGAATGAGTGGGAGCAAACACACATTATGAAGTGGCTATAGTATTCTAGAGGTGAGGTGATAGACCCCAGACAGTGGTTTATTCAAACATTAAGGCCGCATTTCAACCCAGTTTCTCCTGAAATGTAAAAAGCAACAGGTAAGTGGCCAAATATGAAGAATGAGAGAAGGACTGAATTAAATTTAAAATATATTTTCCCAAGAAATTTGGTGGTGGCTTGTTGACAATGGGCAGGTAGGGCAGATAAATTCTGTTGTTGCTAGTGTCTGCTGAATGCTGAATGCTCAGTCCTCATCTTCCTGGATCCAGCCAACAGCATTTGCAGACGTGACCCCCTCCTCCTGGGAATACTTTCTTCCTTTGGGGTTCAGGACATTACACGCTCCTGGTTTTCCTCTTACCTTACTGATGTCTCTTCTCAGTGTCCTTTCCTGGCTGCTCCTCCTCTTCCTACCTCTTGATATTGGCACACCCCAGGCTTCATCTCCTCTAATTAGGCTTCCTTCTTTGTTGATCTCACCCACTCTCAGAGTTTTAAACACCTATACCACAGAATCTTGCACAGTCATATTAAGAATGAATTAGAGTTACACTGGCCGAGTTTAAAGAGTTTCCCATACTATACTGTTATATGACAGAGAAAAGGATACTTTGTGGGAATATGAACCCACTTTTTATTTTTATTTTTATTTATTTATTTATTGCTAAAAGTATTACAAAGGGTATTACATATGTGTCCTTTTGAGCCCACTTTTTAAACTTTTTTATTGAATTTATTGGGGAGACATTAGTTAATTATATAGATTTCAGAAGCCCATTTTTTTAAACATTGGTGAAAACTAAAACCTCATACGTCAATGTATGTATAATCATATGTAAGCCAGTATATGATTATACGAGCAGGTATAAAAGTCTGTAAAGAAACGGACATGGGCTACCTAGGAGGAGGGTTGGGGAGGCAGTTGATAAAAAGCAGGGAGAAGAAGGAACAAGGAGAAAGTTCTACACTGAAACCTGAAATACAAACTCTGAGCCCCTTTGTGCATGTTCATTTCACGTGTTTATAGCTTTGTCTAATGTGATGTATGAAAAGTTGGTCAGTAAATCGGAAATAGTGAGCATTTTAAGATGTAGAATTTCAAATAAACTTTCTGCTTTATATTTTTATGTATTGCTTAAAGGTTTTAAAAAAGCATGTATGAATTCTCAAGAAAAAAAAATAGACCTATTTTTATTTAGGGAGAAAACTCAGATAATTAAATTGAGCTTTGTCTCTTAGTAGAGGCCACAAATTGGCTTTTATTCCTTTAGACTAAAAATTACCATCCAAATGTTATTGTCTTGCAAAATTGCTTTAATTATAAAACGACATTTTATCATATATATTGGTCTGACCCATTTAAAAGTGTTTTATTTTACATTTGGCAGGTAATACCCACTGGGACTCCTATGCTACCACGATGAAGACTGCATTCACGCCTAAGACAGGAACAAAACCTGCTTTAATTCGGTACATTCCTACTTGAGTCACACTTTAGTTTGTTCATTTATATTCTACTAGGGGCCCAGTGCATGATTGAAAGGAACTGTGGGCCACGAGGCTGGAGTAGGCACAGGGGCGGGTCTTGGCCCATTCTCCATGCCCCCTCCGGGCCCCTCCTGCTGTCTGCCGGCAGCCCCGCTCCCACTGCTGTCACTCCCATATGTTGATGGCGCTGGCCCTACTCACACCCGCTGAAGATTCTGAACGATTGGGGCTGGCGCCAGCAGTAGGTGCAAGTGGGGCTGGTGCCAACAGTGGGTGTGAGCAGCAGCTGCTGCCCTGATCGCCCCTCAAGAGGAGGGGGAGGAGGAGAAGCCCTCAGGGGCAATCAAGGCCAGCAGCCGCCGCTCACACCTGCTGATGGCACCAAGCAATCAGCACCAGTGCTGGGCACTGGCAGCAGGTGCAAATAGTGGCTCCAGTGCCAGCTGCGGGTATGAGCCGGGTGCGAGAGGCAGCTGCCGGCCCCGATCTCCCCTCAGGAGCAGGAGGAGGTAGAAAAGCCCCGAGGAGCGATAGGGGCTGGCAGCCACTGCTCACACCCGCTGATGGCGCCGGGCAATCAGGGCTGGCACAGGGCACTGGCAGTGGGTGCAAGCAGGACTAGTGCTGGCAGCAGGCGCGAGTGCCAGCCAGGACCATGCATGCAGGAGCAAAAAATTTTCAGTAACCACCAGAGGCTCACCCTGAAAACAGAGACTGCCACCCCATCTTGGTCTGGTGCCCCCCACTCACCTGCTCCACCATCCCGCCGGGGCCAATGCCCACCATGTTCCACGCACGCCCCCTGGTGGTCAGCGCATGTCATAGTGACCAGTTGTTCGGTTGTTCTGCCATTTGGTCTATTTGCATATTAGCCTTTTATTATATAGGACTATTCACAATTCAAAACAAATAGCAAGAGTAACCAGAGAGAGCTTATAAAAGGTGCACTCAGGTAGAACCTACTGCATGCACAGTTCTCCCAGCATCTGAGAGTGAGAGTCCCCCTTCAAACAGTCTCTAAAACTCCAGCAAGAAAACTAAGAAAACAGACCCAGAGATTCTTCATCAAGTTACTGTGTGTCACGGCTTACAGTAGAGCCATAAGTATTCTAATAGAATTGTGCTGCCTAAACACTGAGAATTAATTGAATCCATTACCTGAGTCATAGTGGGCAGGCAATGACAACTGAATGAATGGATGATATCAGCACTAGTGCCACAGACCCCTTACTCTTACCTTCACTCCTCCACTTTTTGCTTTCTAAAGCAATGTTGGCTGGCAACTTCTCCAATTCCACCTGAATTGTGAGTGGGATAATTTCCAACTTCACTGCTGCCTTTCTGAGCTCTCTGGTGGGTGAGTGAGAGTGGGACTAGAAAAGCCCTGGCATCTTTCATGGTATCAGTGGTGGGTGGGAAATTAACAAGGAGACCCTTGACTTGCCTGTGTTTACTCTGTGAATTGTTTTCAATAAAGAGGATCTTTTCACCTTAAAAGTTCAAATTATTGAGAAGTCAGATGCGTATTGGCAAGACCATGGCTGTGGAGTCAGGCAGAAATGGATTCTAGCGTCAGCTCTCTGCTCTAACTTGTATTATCATCGCTACCCAGGCAAGTAGCAAGCCATCTGTGGCTCAGTGTTACGGTTGGTGGTGGTTCTGAGAACAGAATGAAAGCACTAGCACAGTGACTAGAGTGAAGAGTTCCTGAGGGCTGCAAGACTTGACTTCTGAGTTATTGGCTATCCCACTGAGTCCCATTATGTCCCTTCCATTATGTCCCTTCACTGGGAGATTTATCTTCTGACAGTAATGATTCTGCCAGCTTCCCAGATAGTAACAGTTGTCTGAAGATGAAAGCCAAAAACAAATGGGTACGAATGAAGTCTAGGTCAGTGGGCCTCACTCAAACTGAAATGTTTAAGTTCAAAGAAAAGTTTTCATCATAAACTTAAATAGTTACAAAAGATAAAACTTCAAGCCCATCCTAATATTGACATTAAAAACTAAAACTGTTAATTCATTTCTTTAAATATAACCAGGGGGTAATCTAAACACTTTAGCAAATTGATATGCACTATATGATCCCTTTTTTATATGATCCTTTTAAACAATGCACAAATAAGCTCTTCTTTCATAGATAATGATTTCATTAATTTTCCTTCTTAAACTTTTATTCCCACTCTACTTCCTCCATAGAATTTTACCCTGCTGTAATATATTTTGGTTTAAAATCAATTTATTGATCATTTCATTATACTTCCTGGCAACTATTTTAGTATATTAATTGAAATTAATTTTTAAACATGTTGTGTGACCCTAAGTTTTGAGTCATCACAATTATTTTTAGTACACACTTGCTGAAAGTAATACATATATTACACATGTTAATAATTACTAAATACAAAAAGTAAATTTAAAAAATTTAAATATAAAAGTAAGTACACCTTAATGAAATAAATGGGGCTATTTTGTTTTCAATTAGTTTATGTATCTAGTTTTGAGTGTTACTACTTTTGGAGTGAGATTGCATTCAGCATTAATTTTTTACTGCTTCTTTGAAAAATTTTTTTTAAATTTGTAGATGCTAGTGTTGAGAAACCTTGTTCACATAAGCAGATATGAATAGAAGGCATTTTTAGTGTCGTTTACACTCTAAACTCTCAGTTATATACAATGATTGATTGACTGATACCATGAGTGGTACTCATTCAATTTTATTGAAAGCAAATAATTAGATGATTTGTCATCTAGTTATTGAGTTATTTCCTTTCCCATTTTTCTGAGAAGTATACTGAGAAGGCATGTCTTAACAAATAACTAGAAATTACACGTTACTCTTTTACTTAGAGGAAACCTGTTTACTGTTATATACTCAAAAAGACGTAGAGCCCTGGCCGGTTGCTCAGTGGTTAGAGTGTCAGCCCTCAGACTGAAGGGTAATAGGTTTGATTTCTGATCAAGGGTTCATACCTTGGTTGCAGGCTTGATCCCTGGGCTTGGTCAAGGTGCATGTGGAAAACAACCAGTTAATGTGTCTCTCTCACTTTGATGTTTCTCTCTCTTTCTCTGTCCCCCTCCTCCTACTCTTCACTATCTCTAAAAAAAAAAAAAAAGCCCTACCAGTTTGGCTCAGTGGATAGAGCATTGGCCTTCAGACTGAAGGGTCTCAGGTTCAGTTCTGATCAAGGGCATGTACCTTAGTTGCAGGCACATCCCCAGTGGGGCGTGTGCAGGAGGCAGCTGATTGATGTTTCTCTCTCATCAATGTCTCTATCCCTCTCTCTTCCTCTCTGTAAAAAATCAATAAAAATATATTTTAAAAAATTTTAAAAAATCAATGGAAAAATATTCTTGGGTAAGGATTTAAAAAAAAGAACTTAGAAAATGGGAACATTAGTTTCAATAAATGTTTTCCAAAACAATCTTTTTTTTAAAAAAAATAAAGAGCTTTTGCACATACTTAAAATATATTTTAATCAAAATCTTGGAGCTGAAGATTAATTCATACAATTTTCAGCGTGTTTACTTTTTGGTAAAATCAGTCCTTGTCAAAAATAAAAAAAAATAAAAAAAAAACAACAAAAGAAAAAAAAAATCAGTCCTTGTCAAACCAAAAAGAAAAATTAGTTTACTTATAGTCAAAAGAAAATCTGACTCTATTTTCTGTTAAATTAAATGCATATATATTATTTAAGGAATATTATGAAAACTACTGATAAATTATGGAATGCATATTTTAGGATTATTATTGAAAGTAGACAAGGAAGTGTAAAAAGATTCAGGTCTATTATAGTTAATTATATCCAAGTAATAAAAATAATGCAATGAAATATGTAACTTGTCTGTGAAGTGAGGAATATAATTAAAAAACATGTTCCTTATTAAATACTAGAGGCCAGGTGCACAAAAATTTGTGCACTCAGGGGGAGGGGGGGTCCCTCAACCCAGCCTGTGCCCTCTCACAGTCTGGGACCCCTCGGGAGATAACCACCTGCTGGCTTAGGCCTGCTCCTGGGTGGCAGAGGGCAGGCCCAATCCCTAGGTGCAGCCCTGGTTGGGCTCAGAGCAGGGCAAATTGGGGAATTGGGGTGTCACCTCCTGCCATGCACAGAGCAGGGCGGATCGGGAGGTTGCGATGCCACCCCCAGTCACACTCAGGGTGGGGCCGATTGGGGGTTGGGGCGCCGCCCCCTGTCACACTGAAGGCAGGGTCGATGGAGAGGTTGCGGCACCACCCCCTGTCACACCCAG
>NW_006290676.1:755737-763393 GCF_000327345.1 Myotis davidii | reverse complement strand
GAACCTTGGCTTCCTCCATCACTGGAGCAAGCAAGCCTCCTGTTCACTTCAGCTGCCTGGCTGCCAGCAGCCATCTTGGTTGGCAGTTAATTTGCATATTGCCCTCATTAGCCAATGGGAAGCGTGTCAGAGATATGGTTATTTACCATGTTTGTCTATTATTAGATAGGATGTTCTCAAGTGTCTAGAACAGTGGTTGGCAAACTCATTAGTCAACAGAGCCAAATATCAACAGTACAGATTGAAATTTATTTTGAGAGCCAAATTTTTTAAACTTAAACTATATAGGTAGGTATATTCAACTTTAAATTCAACTTTAAATTCACGGTTTTCATCTTCCATTTTTCTTTGCTTTTTCTTTGTAGCCACCTCAAACAGGGCACCTGAAAAAATGTTTCATTTTATAATAATAAAGCCACCAACACAAAAGAATTACAATTATTAAATTGACGACAAAAATACCTGTAGGATTTGCAGCTGGTTGGAAAAATACAGGTAACTTTATGCTTTGAGTAGGTACTTTTGTCACTTGCGTGCGATTTGCGGACACGATTAGTACTAACCACTGCACAATGAGACTGCTGACTGACTGGCTCACTCAACTCCTGCATGAATAGCGCATGCCTCCCCCGCGCTGTGTATCCCGTGGCCCGCCTGCACTGCATCTCCCTCCCATTGACCAACTGACATCCCCCACTTCTTCTAACGCCACTTCTTCAAAATAGACTCACCCAGGCCGAATACCGACTTCTGTGCATGGGCCACAAAGTTTCAATCGCACTGTATGTGTGTGCCCGCAAGTGGTATTTTGTTGAAGAGCCACACTCAAGGGGCCAAAGAGCTGCATGTGGCTTGCGAGCCGCGGTTTGCCGACCACTGGTCTAGAACTTTGGTGCTTAACATTTGGGAAAAATTAAATAATAATAATATATAGAAATCAGAAATAATTTCACTGAATTCTTTAGACACCAACTCAAAAATTTATTATTCATTTTAAAAAGATAAAGTTGTATGAGATAAAAATTTATTGGTTTGGCAAGCTAGCATATATTGTTAATATTTTACAACATAATAAAGTGAAGACTGGCTGCATTGGGGTAAATATTTCATAATATGATTGAGTTTAAAAATATAATTTAAATACCTTATTGAATGATGAATGCAAAATCTGAAGAAAAATATCACAAGATTTTTATGTATCAGTTTTATCCAGCGAATCTTTAAAAACTTAGTAGTGGGAAAGAGAGTTTAAAAAAATGCCCAGGCTCTACTTCTTTTTTTTTTAAAATACATTTTTTCATTGATTTTAAAGAAGGAAGAGGGAGAGAGAGAAACATCAATGATGAGAGAGAATCATTGATCTGCTGCCTCCTGCACGCCCCCCACTGGGGATCGAGCCCACAACCTGGGCATGTGCCCTTGACTGGAACCAAATCTGGGACCCTTCAGTCTGCAGACCGACGCTCTATCAGCCGAGCCAAACTGGCTAGGACAAGCCCAGTCACATTTAAAAGAACCAGCATCACCATCATCTCTTGCTTCATCTACTCAGAGAATCTTTTCTTTCCAGTGAGGACATATCCTAGAGATTTTTTAAAAGCTGAAAAAATCCTTTAAATATGTGGGGGAAAGAGACATTTTAAGCATTCTACATTCTCTACTCTCTTCCCAGAGGCTTCTCCATAAAGAGGAATGAACATTTTATAATTTTTAGGAGGTGAAAAACTAGACATTACTCTGAATGATGCCACTACATGTCCCTAAATTCAGAACATCCTGCACAGGCTGTGTACCTGGTGATAGCCTCACCCATCACTCTCTCAAAAATAAGCATAGGGGCTCAAGGCAGATGGTCAACATGGCAAGTGCTCTAAGTCTTCTGCTGGGCCACGTGTCCGTAGGTTTGTGACCCAGGGGGTGGCAGGCTCGGAATCTACCAGCTGTGAGCCAGACCATGATTCTGACTGGGAACCAGAGGAGTGGGAGCTGCAGGAGATGGAGAGGTACCTGCTCCTTCCCGGCCCTCAGCCTGAAGAGCCTTGCAACCACGTGCTACAGGCCACAGCCCTGGGCAGTGGGCATCCTGCTGCCCCTGCTGCATTCGCAGTGGCCCTTGCTTCCCCCCTTATCAGAGGCACAGGGGCAGGTGGTCAGCTCCCTTGTGATAAGGAATTTTCAGACTGGAACACTCGGTGTTCTCCTGGGTAGGATGGCTTCCCTGGCTCTGTCCATTGGAGTTGAGGAATGAAACCACGAAGGGAAGATGGTATAGCAAAGGTGGAAATTTACTGAAGAATAAGCACAGACTCCCACGTGGGGTGGGAGAAAGAGTCCCACTAAGTCCCTCCTTCCAGGTTTATAAAGGCCACAAATCCCTGTGTGCTGATACCCCCTCTGATTGGTCAATATTCCCTTTGATGTAGTCACTACAGCAACTCCTGAATTCAAGTCTCACTTGAGGTTCCCTTCTTCCTCTCCCTTATTGTTCTTCCATTCCCTCTGGACTCTTCTTGCTCCCCCTTTGAATGAGGGGCTGCCTTCCCTTTATTGTGTAAATGTGTACCTTTTGCTACTCCCAGCTTCCTTGTCTTATGGAAATATATCCTTTTGCAACTCTGTAGCCCTGTGTTTTTTCCATGGACCCCTTAATTTTTAAAATTTCCTAAACCTGCCTATTCCCCACTAAAAATTCCTTTCACTTGGGAACACTGGTCTCTTGCTTTAGCCCAAGATGCTTCAACCACCCGTGTTGCTTCCATGCATGGCTTCTGCCATTGGTTCTCTCCCCCAGTGCCCTGAAACAACAGAAAAAAGCCATCTGTCCCAAGCAGATCCTGGGAAAGGGTCTGGGGTATTTATCTAAGGCATTCCTTGAGATAAACTTTAACTGTGTAGGTGTGGGACATTCAAGTAGTTGCTAGTGAAGAGGCTACTCTACACAAGCAGGACCAAGGGGGCAGGCTTAGAACCAAAACAGAGACCAGAAGCTTTAATTTAACTTTTAAGTGTATGCAAAATAATTCAATTAACTGTTGGAGGAATTACAACACATGAAACATATGCAGTTGCAAATCACACAGCATTTTCTTACTCACACAATTCCTGGTGCTGCGGGTACAGGCTTAAGTGGGGGGGATTTCAGTAGTGCTGTCCTTGGGGATCCGGCAGTTAGGCTGGTCTGTCCGGATGCAGGGGGCCGTTGTTCCTCACCTGAGAACTCGATCGCATCTCAATCGGGTGTTACTAGCTGTTCTTCTGTTGTCTGGCAGAGAGAGGAGCGTGGAGTGGTGTCATTTGCCAGATGAGGACGGGCCTTTGTGGCTGTCTCAACAGACGAGCACCAGGCTGGTTGGGAACCCCACTTTTAAAGCTTGCACCCCATTTGCAGTAGTCTAGGTGGCTATCAGTGAATTACGTCAATGCACACATGTTTATCTCAAACAGGGCGAGGGGCTACATGTGGTTATCTAGGGAGAGTACATCACTCATTCAGATGGTTACTTTGACAAGTTACTCTGAGTTTTTTACTGAAGTTCAAATCCTTATCTATGAGGGACACAAGCTTCAGGGCAGTGAGGAATGTGTTCTTAATATCACGCTTTAAGTTTTAAGGAAAGTTAGCGCAAACATTTAAAAACATTTCTTAGACATTTTCCAGGCATCCTCAAAGCATTTTTAAAGCATTTTTAAACATTTTTACAAATTACTACACTATCCTGTTCCAGAACACGCGGAGGCAAATGGAGCCATGAGGGGCCCCGCCCAGGACTGATGCGGGAAGCCAAGGAGCACACCTGGTATTTACAGGAAGAATTTCCAGAGTCTCGGTCAGTTCCCAGAATGGCTGAAGGCTTTGATGTTAGTACAATCTGATCAGAAGGGTTTTAAAAGAGCAAGTTTATACCCACATTGGAGCAGAAACTGAAGCAGGATCAAAAAGTTCTTAAGAAAGCTGGGCTTGCCCACTCGCTCCGCCAGCTTCCAGGCCCTGGGGTACCTGGAAGCTGCTTTCTGCAGGCCACCCTGTGTCAGGAGATGAAGCCTCATCCCAAGGTCAAGTTGACAGCACAGTTTTGAAGGTGATAGAACTAAATACTCAGAATACAAACACTCCGAGGAGACAGAAGGGAAGGAAAAAAGGAGTCCAGAGCCCGGAGAAGGAAAGCTGTGTGCCTGTTGCTGCAGCCCAAGGTCATCAGAGAGAGCAGCAGAAGTACTCCACCAGGGATTGTGAGGGCACCAGAGGCACTGACAGTGATGGATTGCCAAGTGCAAAGAAGCTGGAATAGTTGAAGGCAAAAGAACTGGGTGACCAGAACTTCAGCAGCAGGTAGTGCAGAGGGGGCGCGAGTTCTTTGATGACAATGAGAACTTCCTGTACAGCATTTGAACTGGAGCCTGGCTTGTGGAGATGTCATGAAAACATAGCTGAGCAAATATATTTGAGCTGCCTGGATTTCTGTGTATGGATTATCCACACATGCCTGTGTCGCATGTACTAAGAGTTTGTTGTACTTGCAATATGTGTTTGGGAGGAATTGAAAAGTTTTCCTTCTGACATCATTTACTTCTTGATTAATGAACACTAACAGTTCTGGAGCTGTTTAGTCAATTGGTTGTATTCATTAGGTGCAAAATAAAGCGAAATGTAGCAAAAAATAAAATAAATAAGTATAGGACCTAGGCAAGTGTATAGATTTGGATGACAAGGGGGCTGCCTTGAAATCTAGGACAAAGTTTCCCTCCACTGGGCACCTCTATGACTGGAGGCTTATCTCACCCAGGTGAGGTGTAATGCACCTTTGTAAGGCCCTATGGTGGGGTGGGGTAGGCAGAAAAGGCTGTGGGAAAGACAGGACCATAGCTATGCAGGTTTGCTCTCAGGCAGGTAGGTGCTTGTTAGGAGAGTTCACTTAGAAATGGGGATCTGAGCATCAGTCCCTTTAACACTACTTGTGCTCTGTTCCTTTTGGAGAATCTCTATGTATCTGTGATCACTTCCGTTTGATTTAGGCCACACATCTGGATGACAAGCAAAATAGTCCACCGTCCACCTGTATCCCATTTCCTAGATGTTTGGTTTCTTACGGACATAATCTGAATCTAACCTAGCCCTGTTTTTAAAAAATAGTCAATGTGAAATATTTCAGATATATACAACAAATCTTGAGCTATCACCCATCTTCAATAATCAAGAACACATGGATACTTTTTATGTGCACCTTCCACCCAGCCTTCCCACTGGGTAATGTTGAAGCAAATTCTAGACATCATATATCATTTCACTTCTAAATAATTCTTATGTATTATATAATTTTAAAAACATGTAACAATACTATTATCTCACCTAAAAATTTTTAATATCAAATATAGCCAATCAGCAATCAAGTTTCCCCAACTGTGTCATAATTAAAAAAAATAGTTGGCTTGAAATTGAATCCAAATATGATCTACATATTCCATTTGGTTATTATATCTCTTTGTTATTTAATTTATACATTTCCCCTCTTTTTTCCCCCTGAAGATGTTTTTGTTGAAGAAATGGATTATTTTTCTGATTTCACTCACATCATGTTATTAAAATATACCTTGTTTCATGTATTTTCTGTAATCTGACATTCCAAAAACGTCATCAGATTCAGGTTGAATATTTTTGCAAAAATATGTAACGGGTCATATTGTATATGTCCATCCAGTGCATCATACCTGATGGTTCCTCTTTTTGAGCTATGAATGAAAATTTCTGGTCACCACCTGAGTGCATTATTTAACCAGGGACTCGCAAACCAGTGACATCCTAATTCTTATATTTCTTCCTTTTCCTAACTGGAATACATGTGTAGAGAGAAACTTTTCTTCACTGACTATTTGGTGACACAGAAGTACAGTTTTTAAAGGAGAATACTCAGCTCTTTAAAAAATGAATTAAAAATTAATGAATTTCCAATTGTTATTTTTTTAAAATCTCATTTTAGTCCTCTCATAGATTCATCCTAAGATGAAGGATTGTTTCTCTTCAGGGAATCTGGAAATTAAATGATTTCTGGCCCTTAGGTTATTTTTATTTTATTTTTTTACTTTGCCATATTTTTTAAAATTAACTTCATTGGAGTGACATTATTCAACATGAACATATAGGTTTCAGATGTGGGTTTCTATGTTACAAGATCTGTGTATTGCACCATGTGCTTACTACTCAAAGTCAAATCTCCTGTCACCTTAGGATCTCCTCTATCCCACCCCTTCTCTCTGGCAACCACCACTCTGTTGTTTGTGTTCATAAGTTCAGGTTTATATCCCACATATGAGTGAAATCATATGGTTCTTAGCTTTTTCTGACTGGCTTATTTCCGTAATCAAACCTGAGCCCCTTCAGTCCATAGGCCGACTATCCACTGAGCCAAACCGGCCAGGCTCTACTCTTAATTCTTTGAGGAATCGCCAGACTGTTTCCCATAGTGGTTGTACCAGTCTATATTCCCACCAGCAGTGGATGAGGGTTCCCTTTTCCCCACTACAACCTCTCCAACACTTGTTATTGCTTATCTTGTTGATAATGGTCACTCTAACAGGTGTGAGGTGGTATCTCATTGTACTTTTTATTTGCATTTCCCTAGTTGTCGGTGAAGTTGAACATCTTTTCATATACCTACTGGCTGTTTGTATGTCTTCTTTAGAAAGGTGTAGTTTCAGGTTCTCTGCCCACTTTTCAATTGGGTTGTTTGTTTGGTGTTGAGTTTTATGAGCTCTTTACATAGTTTGGAAATTAAACCTTTGTTGGAGATACTGTTTGTAAATATCATCTTCCAGCTGGTTGTCTGTCTATTTGTTTTGTTGTTAGTTTGTTGTGTTGTGTTTTTTTGAGATCATATAGTTTATTCTAACCTTGCAGATGAGGATACAGACAGAGATTATAGGAATTTTTCAAAGGCATAGAGTCAAGTAGTAGCAGAGCCAAGGTTAGAACTTGCATTTCCCTTTTTATTTGTTCTTTAGTTTAAAGTATTACATGTAGTATTACATATCTCTCCTTTTCCCCCCATTGACCTCTTTCTGGCCACTCACTCACCCCAACACATGCTCTCACGCCCCTAGTGTCTGTGTCCATTGATTATGTTTATATGCATGCATACAAGTCCTTTGATCTCTAACCCCACACTTTTCCACTCCCCTGCCTTCCCTCTGAAGTTAGACAGTCGATTCGATGCTTCTCTGTCTCTGGATCTATTTATTTCATTAAGTCTTTATTGTTTAGATTATTACAGTTGTTCCTCTTTTTTCCTCCCATAGCTCCCCTTTAACCGGTTCCCACCCCACCCTCTGCCCTTACCACCCCCCCACACTGTCCTCATCCATAGGTGAATTTTTGTCCAGACTCTTCCCGCATCCCCTTACACCTCTTTGCCCCCTGAGAATAGTCCACTCCCTTTCTATACCCCTGATACTATTATATTCACCAGTTTATTCTGTTCATCAGACTATTTATTCACTTGATTTCTAGATTCACTTGTTGATAGATATGTGTTTGTTGTTCATAATGTGTATCTTTACCTTTTTCTTCTTCTTCCTCTTCTTAAAGGATACCTTTCAGCATTTCATATAATACTGGTTTGGTGGTGATGAACTCCTTTAGCTTTTTCTTATCTGTGAAGCTCT
>NW_006290676.1:752622-754871 GCF_000327345.1 Myotis davidii | reverse complement strand
CTTGCGTGAGTGGGGCTTTGGTGCTCACTGAGTCTGTCCCCTGAGTGTATCTCTTATGGATCTGAGGAGTTGTAATCTGGGTGATCCCACTCTGACCAATGGGTACATTGGCTCTTGGATCTCTAAGGAGGTGCTAATTTAGCCTCTGCCTGAGGCTACCCAGCAGGACCTATGGAGAGATCTGAAGATTCCTCTTCTTTGTTTGGGGTTTGGAGGTGCCCAGATGAGGCCCAGCTGTGAAGCAGTGCAAGCTGCTGTTGGGCCTTGGGCCTTCTTTTGGATGTTCTGGGTCTCTTTGACTCAGCTGTAGTTTGTTAGGTAATTTTGGATTGCAAAGGGCCAGGGTATTCATATGCAAAAGCCTCTGCTCACAGCTTGGGTGGGGTGGGGTCTCAGGGAATCAATAGGGTGGAGCAAACAGCTATGGCTGATCCTCAGCCCTGTCCTAAGAAGCCCCAGGTCTCAGTGTCCCATGGTAATCAGTAATCGCTGCAAGCACCTCTGAGAGAAAGCTGTCCTCAAGTTCTGCCCGATGCCAGACAGTTCCCCATATGAATCTGGGTCCCCAGAGACGTGCCTGGAACTGGAGTTCAGAGCAGTTGGGAGCTTGTGTCTCTCTCTTGATTGAAAAAGACAACCACGTCCTCAGTTTCCAGGCCTTTCGCGCGTGCTTCCGTACCTCTGCACTTTACTTCCGCACCTCCTCTGAGTCTCAGTGTGCTTTTCTCTTTCCTTCTAGTTGTAGAATTTCCACCTTTGTATTTCTGTAGGGTCTGTTGTTATTTTATCTCCTTCATTTCTGATTTAGTTTACTTGGATCCTCTCTCTTTGACACTCGGTGAGCCTGGCTAGAGGTTCATCAATCTTGTTTTTCTTTTCAAAGAACCAATTCTTGGTTTTATTGATCTTTGGTTTTAATTTTTGGTCTCTATGTCATATTTTTCCACTCTGATATTTATTATTTTCTTCCTTCTGCTCTCTGGGCTTTTCTTGTTGCACTCTTTCTAATTCTTTTAAGTGGTAGAGTTAGATAATTTATTACCAGTTTTTCTTATCTTTTGAGGTAGGTCTGTAACGCTATGAACTTTTCTCTCAGGACTGCATTCACTGTGTCCATTACAGTTCTGCCACTCAGTTGATTTGCATATTACCCTTTTATTATATAGGATGAGTGAGATCATGTGATATTTATCTTTCTCTGACTGGCTTATTACACTTAGAATAATGTTCATCATATCCATCCATTAAGTTTTGAATGGTAAGAGTTCTTTCTTTTTTGCAGCAACATATTTTTCCATTGTATAGATGCATGGCAGTTTTTTAATCCATTCATCCACTCATAGGCACATAGGTGGTTTCCAAATCTTAGCTATTATAAATTGTGCTGCTTTGTATATACAGGTACATATGTCCTTTCTAATTGGTGTTTCTGATTTCTTGGGATATATTCCTAAAAGTAGGATTACTGGGTCAAATTGGAGTTGCATTTTGAATTTTTTGAGGAAGCTCCATACTGTTTTCCACAGCAGCGGCACCAGTCTGCATTCCCACCAACAGTGCACAAGGGTTCCTTTTTCTCCACATTCTCACTAGTACTTGTCATTTGTCAATTTGTTGATAATAGCCATTCTGACAGATGTGAGATAGTATCTCATTGTTTTGATTTGCATCTCTTAGATGATTAGTGACTTTGACCATGTTTTCATATGTGTTTTGGCCTTCTCTATGTCCACTTTTGAAAAGTGTCTATTTAGGTCTTTTGCCCATTTTTGTATGGCTTGTTTATCTTCCTTTTGTTAAGATGTATGAGTTCCCTATAAATTTTAGAAATTAGGCTCTTATCGTATATAACATTGGCAAATATGTTCTCCCATGCAGTGGGCTTTTTTATTGTTTTGTTGATGGTTTCTTTTGCTGTGAAGAATCTTTTTATTTTGATGTAGTCCCATTTGTTTATTTTCTCCTTAGTTTCCATTTCCCTAGGAGCTGTATCTATAATGATATTACTATAACATATGTCTGATATTTTGCTGGCTAGGGATTCTTCTAAGGTTTTTATGGTTTCCCATCTCACGTTTAAGTCCTTTATCCATTTTGAGTTGATTTTTGTGTATGATGTAAGTTGGTGGTCTAGTTTCATATTTTTTCCTGTATCTGTCCAATTTTCCTAACACCATTTATTGAAGAGACTATCTTAGCTCCATTGTATGTTCTTGCCTCCTTTGTCAAATATTAATTGAGCATAATGG
>NW_006290676.1:748973-750366 GCF_000327345.1 Myotis davidii | reverse complement strand
TCTTGCCTCCTTTGTCAAATATTAATTGAGCATAATGGCTTGGGGCAATTTTTGGGTTCTCTGTTCTGTTCCATTGGTCTATATGTCTGTTCTTGTGCCAGAACCAGGCAGTTTTGAGAACAGTGGCTTTGTAATATAGCTTGATATCTGGTATTGTGATTCCTCTAACTTTGTTGTTCTTTCTCAAGATTGCTGTTATTCAGGGTCTTGTCTTTTTTTGTTCCATATAACTTTTTGGAGAGTTTATTCTACCCTTGTGAAATATGCTGTTGGTATTTTAAGGGGGATTGCATTAAATTTATAGATTGCTTTGGGTACTATGGACATTTTAATGATGTTGATTCCACAAATCCATGAACATGGTATATTCTTCCATTTGTTTATGTGTTCTTCTATCTCTTTTTTCAATGTCCTGTAGTTTTCTGAGTACAGGTCTTTTACCTCCTTAGTTCAGTTTATTCCTAGGTATTTTAATTTTTTTGGTGCAATAATAAATGGGATTTTTTGTTTGTTTCTTTTTCTGTGAGATCATTATTAGTCTATAAAAAAGCCATACATTTCTGGGTGTTAATTTTATATCCTGCTACATTACCAAATTCATTTATTAAATCTAGTAGTTTTAGTAGTTTTTGATGGAGTCTTTAGGGTTTCCTATGTACAATGTCATGTCATCTGTGAATAATGATAGTTTTACATCTTTTCTAATTTGGATGCCTTTTATTTTTTCTTCTTGTCTAATCACTATGGCTAGCACTTTCAGACTATGTTGAACAGGAGTGGTGACAGTGGGCCTCCCTATCTTGTTTCTTTTCTTAGGGGAAATGGTTTTAGGTTTTGCTCATTGAGTATGAGGTTGTCTGTAGGTTTTCTATATGAGGTTTTTATTATGATGAGGTATGATCCCTCTATTCCCACTTTTCTCAGAGTTTTTTTTTTTTATCAAAAAAGGGTGTTGGATTTTGTCAAATGCTTTTTCTGCATCAACTGATATGATTATATGATTTTTATCTCTCCATTTGTTTATGTGATGTAGCACGTTTATTATTTGCGGACATTGTACCATCCTGGCATCCCCAGAATAAATCCCACTTGGTCATGGTGTATGATTTTTCTAATGTAATGCTGGATCTGATTCGTTATGATTTTTTTGAGGATTTTAGCATCTATATTCATCATAGATATTGGCCTGTAATTCTCTTTCTTTGTAGTGTCTTTATCTGGTTTTGGGATTAGGGTAATGCTGGCTTCATAAAAAGAGCTTGGAAGTGTGCCTTCCTCTTGAATTTTTTGGAATAGTCTGAGTAGGATAGGTTTTAGTTCTTCTTTGAATGCTTGGTAGAACTCCCCTGTGAAGCTATCCAGACCAGTGCTTTTGTTTGCTGGAAGATTTTTG
>NW_006290676.1:730004-745843 GCF_000327345.1 Myotis davidii | reverse complement strand
GTTTTCCATAAAACTGAACATGTTAGAGTGTGGAGAGTGGCTATAGTGTTTTGGACAGGTTTAAGCCTCGGACTAATGAGAGGTCACAGTCCTCTCATTGCCACATGCAAGTCCCAGCTTGGAGGGCAGGGCCCTCCGAGCACAATTATAGCCGACAGCTGTAGTTGTAAGCTTGAACCTATGGTCTGAACATGTGGCCCCACATGGCTGAGTGATGTAGGCTTGATAGAGCTCAGGTGCATGTAGTTGAGTAGGATTGAAACCCAGGAGAATGTTGTAAACATCTTGGTCACACCCTTACTTTGCCTGTAGCATCTGCTATAAAATAAAGGCATGGCTGTGGGCATGGTCGCTGTCTCTCAGAGAAGCAGCGTCCCACAGAGACCCGGCTTTCATTCTCTTGTCTGTCTTTTCTAAGCGTTTCAGCCATCCCACTCAAGTTCACCCTGTGCTGGCACAGCACACTTTAGAAAGATCTGCCTCCATGCTCCCAGGGCAGGTTCCTGCCTCGAACTCCACCCTTATAGGAAACAGCTCAGGGGAGGGCGCAGCCATTGCCAAGACAACCCCTGTAGGACTGACTTCCTTCTGCTCAGTCACTGCTGTTCATCTGTATGTGACGAACACCACCCATGGTTTTTATGTAAGTAGATTGTGATCTGAGAACATGCTTGATATAATTTCTAACTTCTTGAATTTGAAAAGACTTTGCCTATGTCCCAATATGTGGTCTATCTTTGAAAATGTCACATGTCACATGAGAAGAATGTATATTCTGTAGCTTTGGGGTGAAATATTCTGAAGATGTCGATTAAGTTCATCTGATCTGAGGGAGTCATTTAGGATTAAAGTTTTTTGCTGATTTTTTTTTTTTTTTGCCTAGAGGATTTATCTAGTGATGTCAATGGGGAATTAAAGTCCCCTACTCTGATTGTATTCCTGTCGATCCTTCCCTTGATATCTTTCAGAAGTTTTTTTATGTATTTGGGTGCTCCTGCGTTGGGTGCATATATGCTTACCAGAGTTATATCCTCTTGTTGTATTTATCCCTTTAGTATTATGAAGTGGCCTTCCTTATCTCCTTTTATGGCCTTCACTTTGAGGTCTATTTTGTCAGTTATAAGTATTGCTACCTTAGCTTTTTTAAAATTTCATTTTCATTTGCCTGAAAAATATTTTTCCATCCCTTCAGTTTCAATATGTGTGAGTCACCTGTTCTGAGGTGGGTCTCTTGTAGAGAGTCGTCTTGTAGAGAGTGTATGGGTCGTTTTCTTATCCATTCAGCCACTCTATATCTTTAGATTGGAGCATTTAGTCCATTTACATTAAAGGTTATTATTGATAGGTACTTGTTTGTAGCCATTTTTATTCTTTATACCCATGTTCCTTCTTCCCTTTCAGTTTCTTCTTTTTACAATAGTCCCTTTAGCATTTCTTGCATTGCTGGCTTGGTAGTGATAAACTCCCTGAGCCTTCTTTTGTCTGAAAAGCTCCTGATTTCACCTTCAATTTTGAATGATAGCCTTGCTGAATAGAATATTCTTGGATTCAGTCCCTTGCTTTGCATCACTTTGTATACTTCATTCCATTCCCTTCTGGCCTGATGTATGTCTGTTGAGAAATAATTTGATAATCTAACGGTAGATCCCTTGTAGGTAACTCTCTGTCTCTCTCATAGCCTTTAAGTTTCTCTCTGTCATTAACATTTGACATAGTAATTATGATGTGTCTTGGTGAAGGTGTTTTGGGCGTTCATGTTGTTTGTGACTGCCTGTGCTTGTGTGACTTTTTTCTTCCTCATATCAGGGAAGTTTTCTGTCATTATTTCTTCAAATCGGTTTTCTAATCTTTGCTTCTCTCTTGTTTTTCTGGCACCCCTATTATATGTATGTTACTTTGTTTCATGTTGTCCCAAATCTCCCTTAGTCTCTCCTCCTGATTTCTATTTTTTCTCTCCAATACCTGTTCAGATTGGGTGTGTTTCTTTACCCTGTCTTCTAACTCACTAATTCAGTCCTCCGTTTTTTCTAGTCTACTGGTAAATCTTCTATTGTGTTTTTATTGTAGCTATATAATTTTTTATTACCTCTTGATTCTTACAGAAGTTGTTGATTTTCTCATCCATCCAGTTTATGAACTGTATGATCTTTACTCTGACTACTTTTTCTGATATATTGCATGCCTTACTTTCATTTTCTGGCAATTCCCCCTTTTATTTTCTTGTGGGTTGTTTCTTTTTCTCCCTATTTTTGCTCTCACCGAAGGGTCCAAGTGCCGAGTCACACGGGGCCTGTGGCTGAAGTGGAGGGCTAGGCAGAAGGGTCATGCACCACAAGAGTCACTGGAGGGCCCAGACACCAGGATTCACAGGGCCTGTGACCATAGCAGTGGGCTGGTGGGAGGGTTGTGCACCTCAAGAGTCACCAGAGTCCAGGATCTGGGACATGGTGGTGGGGGTGGGAAGGGGCCCTGGCTGAAGCATCTGGTTGGCATGAGGGTTGCACACCCTGAGAGTCAATGGAGAACCCAGTCATCTGGACATGAAGCACCTGTGGCTGCAGCGGCGGGAGGGTTGTGTACCCCAAGATTCACCAGAGTGCCCATATGCTGGGACATGCAGGGTATGCAGCTGCAGCAGTGGGTTGGCAGTGGGGTTGTGCACCCTGAGAGTCATCTGAGTGCTTGGGCACTGGGACACACAGGGCTTGTGGTGGTGGCGGCAGGCTGGTGGGAGGATTGCGCACTCTGGGACTCAGAGAAGCCTGCACCTAGGGAGGCTGGTGTCCTAGTATCCATGGGTCTGCAGCTGAGGTAGCAGGTCTTTGGCAAAGTGGTCCCAAGTGCTGTCTAAGGCCAGTCTGGGTGTTGGTGAGGCTGGACTCCTACTCACGGAAGCTCTCCCCTTCAAGATGGCATAGTTTCTATTGTTTGTTTTTTAATCTCTTTTAAGAATGCTTTATAATTTTCAGTATATAGGTCTTTCATCTTCTTAAGTTTATTCCTAGGCATTTTATTCTTTTGGTTGCAATTGCAGAAGGAATTGTCTTTTTTCATTTCTCTTTCTGAAGTTTTATTGTTAATATACAAGAAGGCAATGGATTATTGCATATTGATTTTGTATCTTGCAACTTGACTGTATTTATTCATTCTTTCCAATAGTTTTTGTGGAATCTTTAGGGCTTTGTATATACAGAATCATGTCACCTGCAAAAAGTGATAGTTTTTGCTTCCTTTTTTTATTTGAGTGCATTTTAGTTCTTTCTCTTACCTTCTTGCTCTGGGTAGGATTTCCAGCACTGTTGAATAAGAGTGGTGAGAGTGGTCATCTTGTCTTGTTCCTGATCTTAGAGAAAAACCTTTTATTTTTCTGCCAATAGCTGAGGATTTATTATAAATGGCCTTTATTATGTTGAGGTACTTTCCTTCAATTCACATTTTATTGAGTGTTTTAATCATAAATGGATGTTGTATCTTATCAAATGCTTTTTCTGTATCTATGGTTAAGATCATATGATTTTATACTTTTGTTAATGTGGTGTATTACACTGATTGATTTGTGCATGTTGAATCATTCTTGTTCCCCTGGAATGAACCCCATTTGATTGCAATGTGTTATTTTTTTTATGTTCTGTTGTACTCAATTTGCTAGTATTTTGTTTAGGAATTTTGCATCTGTATTTATCAGAGCTATTGGTCTGTAGTTTCTTTCTTTGTGTTATCTTTGCCAGGTTTTGGTTTCAGGGTTATGCTGACCTCATAGAATCTGTTAAGAAGTATTGCCTCTTCTTCAATTTCATGGATGAATTTGAAAAGGATAGGTTTTAAATCTTTTTGAACGTTTGGTAGAATTCACTGGTGAAGCCACCTGGTCCAGGACTTTTGTTTTTTGAGAAGTTTTTGATGGTTGTTTCAATTTCCTCACTACTGATAGGTCTATTTAGAGTTTCCAATTCTTCATGATTTAGATTGGGAAGGTTATATAATTCTGGGACCTTATCCATTTCTTCTAGGTTATGATCCTTTGTTTATCTGTAATATCTGTGGTGACTTAGCCTCTCTCATTTCTGTTTTTGTTTATATGGGTCTTTTCGCTTCCTGCCTGCCTGCCCAATCGCCCCTAACCCCTCTGCCTGCCTGCCTGATCACCCCTAAGCTCACCTGCCTGCCTGCCCAATCGCCCCTAAGCACTCTGCCTGCCGGCCTTCTGTCCTGCTCCCCCTGCCCCCTGGCCAGCCTGATCGCTCCCAACTGTCAGTCCACTTCCTCCTTCTCACTCCTTTCTAGCCAGTGGACTGCCAGCATCGAGGGCCTGCCAGCCTGATGGCCCCCAACTACCCTCCCCAGCCCACCTCATTGCCCCCACCTGCCCTTTCCAGCCTGCCTCATGACCCCCAACTGCCCTTCCCTGCTGGCCTCATGGCCCCCTAATGCCCTCCCCGGCTGGCCTGATGGCTCCCAAATGCCCTCCCCTGCTGGCCTCATTGCCTCCAACTACCCTCCCCGGCTGGTCTCCCAGAAGGTCTCCTGGTCTAATTAGCATATTACCCTTTTATTAGTATAGATTCTTCTGCTGTTTTTGGGTTTCTTTTGTTGTTCTTTCTCTAGTTCTTTAAAATGTGATGTTAGTTTGTTTACTTGGGGGTCTCTTGTTTCTTGAGATAGGCCTGTAATGATATAAACTTCCCTCTTATTACTGCTTTTGTTGCATCACAGATGCTTTGATATGTTATATTGTCATTCTCATTTGTCTCTACATCTTTTTATCTCATCTTTTATTTCTTATTCAACTCAGTCATTTTTTAGTAGTATTTTGTTTAATCTCCATGTATTTGTACCTCCTTTATGCAGTTGATTTCTAATTTCAAGGCATTGTGGTCAGAGAATATGCTTGGTATAATTTCAATCTTCTTATATATTTTGATGCTAGTTTTATGATGCAATTTATGATCTATCCTTGAGAATGTTCCATGTGCACTGGAGAAGAATGTATAATTTGATGTTCTTGGAGGAAAGGATCTTTAAATGTCAATTATGTTCATTTGGTCTAGTGTTTCATTTAAGGCTGATATTTCTTTATTGATTTTCTGTTTGGTTGATCTGTCTAGAGCTGTCAATGGAGTACTAAGGTCCCCAACTCTGGTTGTGTTTTGATCTGTTTCTCCCTTTAATTCTGTGAGTAGCTGTTTTATATATTTCAGTGCTCCTTGGTTGGGTGCATATATATTAACTAGTGTTATGTTTTCTTGATAAGTATCCCCTTTATCATTATGCTATTTTGTCTTTGGTTTTCTGTTAGTTCTGTGCCTCCATTGGTTCTTTTCCTTTGTGTTTCTAACTATTGTTTTTGTTTGGTGGTGTTTCATACTTATTTCCTCCTTTTTTAAGCTATGTGTCGTGGTTTGGGAATTTTTGGTATGGTAACCATTAGGTTTATAAAAAATAAACTTGCATATATACCATAGCTTTTTTCTTTCTTTTTTTTTAACCTATGAGTGCATCTGATCTTTATCTTCCTTTGCCAGTTCAGATCTTTACCTCCTCCTTTTTTATGTTTTTGTTGTCACAAATTATCCCTGATTATGCTGTAAGTTTTTTGGTGCTCTTACTTGTAGTGTTGTGACCTTATGTTCTTTGTTTCAGGAGGATAACTTCCTTGAGTATTTCTTACAATGTAGGTTTTCTGGTTATTAAATCCCTCAGCTGCTGTATGTCTGAGAACATCTTTATTTCTCCTTCATATTTAAAGGATAATTTTACTGGATATATTATTCATGGCAAGTGATTTCTCTCTTTCAGATGTTCGAATATTTGGTTCCATGCTCTTCTGGCTTGTGCAGTTTCTGCTGAGACATCATATAAAATTCTGATGGGTTTTCCTTCTTTTCCCTGGCTGCTTTGAGAATTTTTTTCTTTATCATTAATTTTTGACAGCTTTAATACAAAGTGTCTTGAAGAGGGTCTTTTTGGGTTGAATTTCAGTCTTCTTACTTCAACCTACAAAGGCCCTGTTCTGTTTGCTTCTTAGATTCAAGTACCTAATTCTTTCCATAGGTTTGGAAAGTTCTCATTCACTATTTGTTTGAATAGAATCTCTGTTCCATGCTCTCTCTCCTCCTCCTCTGCAATGGCTATAATTCTAGTATTGATTTTTTTTGGATGGAATCAGATAGTTCTCATTGCTAGATTACTATCGTCAATATCACTAATTCTTTCCTCCATCTGGTTAGCTCTATTTTCTATGCTCAGTAGTTTACTCTTAATCTCCTTAATTGCATGCTTCATTTCCAAGATTTCTGATTGGTTCTTTTTTAAAAATGTTTTTATTGATTTCAGAGAGGAAGGGAGAGGGATAGAGAGATAGAAACATCAATGATGAAAGAGAATCATTGATTGGCTGCCTCCTGCATGCCCCTACTGGAGGGGAGGGGGTCAAGCCCACAACCCAGGCATGTGTCCTTGGCTGGAATTGAACCTGGGACCCTTTAGTCCATAGGCTGACGCACTATCCACTGACCCAAACCAGCTAGGACCTGATTGGTTCTTTTTTAAAGTTTTAATCTTTTTGGTAAAATTCTCATTTTGTTCATCAATTTGTTTTCTGAGTGCATTGAATTGCCTGTCTGTATTTTCTTGCATCTTGTTAAGTATTTTCAAAACTGCAATCTTGAAATCTCTGTCATTTATATCACCTATTTCCATGTGTTCCAGCTTGCTTTCTGGAGATTTTTCATTTTCTTTTTGGTCATCATAGTTACTGAGGTTATCCATGGTATTTGCTGTCCTCCTTTGCCTACGCATTTATCTCTGAAGAGTTCTTTCTACTATTTCTAGTAAATGGCACTAAATCGCAATATTTTTTTTACCTCTCTGATCTCCCAATCTTGAACCTCTGTGTCTTCTATCAGACAGTACAGCTGCACTGCTTGGGGGTGGGATTTGTTTTGCCCTCACTCTAATGGCAACCCCTGACTCCATTGGATCCCATCCCAAGCTCTCCTCCTAGGATCAGTCACAGGGGGAGACAGCAGTTCTACTGTAATAGCTCTTGGTTTACAGATAATATGCTCCTGGATCCAACTACAAGGGCAACAGGAGGCGAGTTTGGGGAGTCCAAGCAGTGGCAGGGCTCTGTGGTTCCATTTCTTTGTCTGAAACACCATCTCTGGCCCAATAGTGGAGAGCTGCACAGCAAAACCCCATTCTCTGTCAGGCATCTGCTGATTCAGACATTGTTCGTCCCTTTGATGCTTGCCCTGCTGGGCTGCCCCTCTACAGCTCTCTGTTCCTTCTAGCCAAATGAAGCCCCTGCTACTGCTAGATTTCTGCCCTCTCCTGGCCAGCTGAGCCATTAGGCTTCAGGGCTGTATCTGTGGGCTGTCTGTGTTTTCCTCCCTTCTTGTCTTCCCATTTTTTTATTTCCAGTTGCCCACCTTTAGATGTTTCAATGGTCTCTCAATAGTGTGTCTGTGTTGAGAAGGGATTATTTGTTGAATTATAGTTGGTTAACTTGTTGAAATTTCAGGAGGAGAGGGCAAGGGGCTTTCTCACACCACCATTTTTCTGATGTCCAATAATTACTTTTTACTTTTTGGCACTGAGTCTTAAGCCAGCCAACCTTAAAAAAATATGTAACAACTAAAATTATTTGATGTGTGCTGTTGTGAGACTTTGTATTTAATCCCTTACTCTAATTTACACTATCTTTTCTTGTAGTCATAAAAGCATCCGAAGATTAGGATATACATATTCACTTAATGATTCTCTTCACAATCGGACACAATACAATGATGAGTACATTTGGAAGTTACATTCTAAAGAAGATTTTATCAAATCTAGGACTCCAAGAGAGATTGGGAGTCACAATTCTCACTCCAGTCAAGTAAGATAATACCTACATATCTATTTAATTGAATACCGTATCAATAATCCAATACTGAGAGTTTGAATATATCACAAAGATCCTTCATCATCTACAGTTATGGTTCTTCTTAGACTCTTTTGTCTACCTTTTCATGTTTATTTCTAACTACTTCTTCCCTAGCCCCTCATTTTAAAATGAAAAAATTAAAATGAAATTTACATAGAGAAATTATAAGGGAAAGAAGGGGATGGAGAGGGAACTTGAAGATTAAAAGAGACTTGAAAGACAAATTTGGGACAGTGCGTATCCCTTACTATTTTGAGGGATTTCAGTGTAAAGGCAAACTGAGAAATATTTTAGTAACTAGAGGAGAAATAGGATGAAGAGAGAGTTTTCTTTTTAAGATAGGAGAAATAAAGGCAGGCTCTGGTACTGATGATAACCTCCCAGGAGAGAGGGAGGAATGGAAGTTGCAAGAGAGAGGTGAGAATTGTTGGTAATGTGCTGGAGTAGACTAAATGCAGGCTTTCGGGTACCAGGTGGGGTCACCTCCTGGGTGACCCAGCAACTCATCTGCCAACACAGATGTGATAGCTGACAGGTGGTGTGGTGTGCTGTGTAAGTTCTCTTCATTGGCTTCAATTTTCTCATGGAAATAGGAAGCAAGAGGAAAGAGAGGGAAGATAGAAAGGTAGTGGAAGTTCTAAATTTTATAATCATAAACCTCTTTGGAGACAAATCGGAGAGAAGACTTGGGGCTCCCAAGGCAAAACAGCAGCTGTCTTTCCTGTGGCCAGAGTTAAAATTCACACGTTTTCTCCTCCTCTGGTCTTCTCTGAATAATTCTAGTTGGAGGCACAATTCTTTGGACTTTACAATGATATATTTTTCATTAACATAAAAGTTAAAGAAGTGATAAAGTATCCGTGTAAACTGATAGCTTTGTAAACTGGTGCATCCTGTGGACAGGCACAGAATCTGCATGGTGCGCACAATGGGACATCTAGCTGAACCTGGGAAGACTTAAAAGAATATGTATACACATGCATGCACACATGAACCATTAGGTGAAACTATGTGGATTTTCTTGAAAATTGTGTTTTTATTCATAGTACTTCTTTCACTGGACACTACCTCCACGTCACTCAATACCAGTGAAGAGCCACCTCCCTTGGAAAATTGCTGCTTCAATGCACAAGGTCAGGAAGGCTGTATCAAATCAGTTTACTTCCCATACTAGGAGAGACTTTGTAGACAAAATTGTGTTTTTATTGATAGGACTTCTTTCACTGGACACTACCTCCAGTTCACCCAACATCAGTGAAGAGGCACTTCCCTTGGAAAATCGCTGCTTCGATGGACAAGGTCAGGAAGGCTGTATCTAATCAGTTTATTTCCCATACTAGGAGAGACTTTGTGGACAGAGCCGAAGGTAAGTGTGCCCATTTCTCTTCTTTACTGCTAATGCACTAGGCACTGGAGTCCCAGTTGTCTCTTTATTCAAAGAACTCACAGGAGAGACATGGGAAAACTTCAGTTTACCAACAGATACAGTCAAGTATAAAATGCTGCATGTTGTGAGCAGTGCAGGATGCTGTAGGTGTGAACAATGGGACATCTAGCTGGACCTGGGAGAGAGTCCAGGAAAGTCTTCTTGGGATGAAGGACAAAGACAAGTGAGCCAGATGAAGATGAAGGTGTTAAGTTAAACATCCTATTTCCAATTCTGAACTGCTTATTTACTACTAGAGGCCCAGTGCACAAAAATTTGTGCACTCGGGGGGATAAGGGGGGTCCCTCAGCCCGGCCTGTGCCCTCTCGCAGTCTGGGACCCCTCGGGAGATAACAACCTGCTGGCTTAGGCCTGCTCCTGGTGGCAGAGAGCAGGCCCAATCCCTAGGTGCAGCCCCTGGTCGGGCTCAGAGCAGGGCCAATGGGGGAGTTGGGGCGCCTTCCCCTGTCATGCACAGAGCAGGGCCAATCAGGGGGTTGAGGAGCCCCCCCCTGTCACTCACAGAGTAGGGCCGATAGGGGAGTTGGGGCACGCCCCCTGTCACACTCAGGGCAGGGCGGATCAGGGGGTTGAGGCGCCGCCCTCTATCACCCACAGAGCAGGGCCGATCAGGTGGTTGGGGCGCCGCCACTCTCATACTCAGGGCAGGGCCAATGGGGAGGTTATGGCTCTACCCCGTCACACACAGAGCAGGGCCTGTGGGGGTTGGCGGGGGTTGGGGCCCCGCAACCTGTCACACACAGAGCCACAGGGCGATCAGGGGGTTTGGGCGCTGCTGCCATCATGCTGATCCTGGTGCCAGGAGGCCTCGCAGCTCCACTGATCCCGGTGCTGGGAGGCATATTACCCTTTTACTATATAGGGTAGAGGTGTGGTGCATGGGTGGGGCTGGCTGGTTTGCCCTGAAGGGTGTCCTGGATCCGGGCGGGGGTCCCCACTGGGGTGCCTGGCCAGCCTGGGTGAGGGGATGATGGCTGTTTGCAGCTGGTCACACATCCTTCAGGGTGGGGGTCCCCACTGGGGTGCCTGGCCAGTCTGGCTGAGGGGCTGAGGGCTGTTTTCAGGCTGGGACTGAAGCTCCCAACCGCTCCTTTTTTTCTTTTTCCTTTTTTTATTCTGGACCAGCTTTAGCTCTGAGGTCTCGGCTGGTGAAAACAGGTTTCTGGCCTTTGTTTACCATCTGTATTTGATACAATGTTGCTGTCCGGCTGGCTGAAGTTACTTAGAGTGGCAGCTGAGAGGCCGGCAAGTCAGGCAGGGAACGTTGCAGTCCTCCGTCACTGAAGCAAGCAAGCCTCCCTGTTCGCATCAGCTACCTGGCTGCCAGCCGCCATCTTGGCTGCCAGTTAATTTGCATATCTCGCTGATTAGCCAATGGGAAGGGTAGCAGTTGTACGCCAATTACCATGTTTCTCTTTTATTAGATAGGATTCTTTAAAATTAGAACTTTTATTAAACCAGTTCATGCATATACTTAAAAATAGTTCCCTACAAGCTCATAATGCATAGCAGCAGTTTCTTTACCCACCCGTCTATGCCCAATCTTACTACACATTGATAATCATTTTCAGTCATTTCAACTGTTTTTTCTTATGTCAGCCTCTGCATTTTAAAATACTGTGCTCATTCTGCTATTTTTTTGTTCATCAATTTTAGACATTATAACTGACTTTCTTATATGGCAGTTGAGGATTTGTCTCTCCTATAACTCTTCCTCACTCTTCCTCCATCCATGCTCTCAAAATAATTATATTATAAAATTTTGGTTAATTAAAATGTTAGGTGTTATATTATGATTATGATATGATATAATATGTAAATATTTACCACTGAGCCAGGTGTTGTTTTATGATTATGTCTCTTTTTACTTTTTTTCTACCAGAATTAAATAACCTTTTTTTCACTTGTTTACTTTTCTATGCGCCTGTCACTAATTTTTTTCAAAATACTTTGTCACACATTTACCAAGATTTTCCCCAAATACAGTTTCAGACATTGTATCAGTTTGAGATTTTACTGGAGAACTGACACCTTCCATTTCCTCTAATCTAGAAGAGATGCTCTGTAAATTTGCCACCCAACTGTGTCCTGGTACTTTTTCATCATTCAGGCATTTCTTTTGCCTCTTCCTGCTCTGTATCTCCTTTCCTGAGTCCACATATTTCCCTTCCCTCATTTTGCTAAGACACATCTTCTAGTAGCTTCCTATTAAAGGGGGTGTAGGAGGAACTTTTTGAGTATGTTCTTACCAATATGAAAATGTCTTTTTTTTCTTTCATTATATTTGTTGATAGTTTGTCTGGGTATAGAATTCTAAGATGATAATCATTTTCCCTCAAATCCCTCAAATGACTTCTAGCTCCCAGGACTGGTATGTAAAAGACTGATGTCATTTTGATTCCTGATTCTTTCATATTTTTTTTCCTGGAAGCTTTTAAGATCTTCTCTTTATTCTGGATACTATAAAATTTCACATTTGCATGCATTACTAAGAATCTCATTTATTATGTTGGACAAAGATTTTTTAAATCTGGATACTTATGACCTTTGATTTTAGAAATTGTTCCCATATACTTTTCCCCTATTTTTCTCCCATTTCTTTTCTCTGTTCTCATCTGGGACTCCTATGAGTAGGTTTGATCCTTCAATTTTCTTACATTTTCTCTCCTACTATCTTCTCTTTGTATTTTTATCATGTTTAATTAAAATGTTTTTTACTTTTTAATCCAATTCTTTATGTTTTAAATTTCCAAGCTCTCTTTCTTCTCCTCTCTGATTACTTTCTGAAAATAATATTTTGTTCTTGTTTTGTGATGTAGCAATTCTCATAAATTTTAGGATATTTATGATATACTTTTTAGTGCTTTTTTCTGTTCTTTGCTTAATCTCTATTTTTCTCTGTGTCTTAATGGTCTAGTGAAAATCTAGGGGCTTTTTGTTCACATTTACAAGGGAGTGAAGGCAGATTTACTATGAAACTAATAAAACTTAAGTCTCACTTTTTTGGATTTTTTTTTTCTTAGAGTGTATTTACTTAAAATATTAAGCTACAGGGTTCACAAAATCTGATTGGAGGTACTCACATCTGATTGGAAACTACATACAGAGATGGGGCTTGTTGGCTGGTGCTTGACTTAGGTAAACATTGGTGGTTGTATTCTGAGAGCAGGATTGGGGAAGGGGCTGAGATCTTCCTGCTTGCTATGCATACTCTTCCTGAATCCTCCCTTTTCTCTGGTCTAGAATCTCACTAAACCCTTCTGTTAACTGGTGTGCCAGAAACCAGAACTCCTTTGATTCAAGTTTGCACTAAATAAATCTCTAGTTAGGAAGGGGATAAGGTCAAAATATCTCCATATTGTAGATAAACAATAAGGGTCATGGAAAAACATCAGAAATGCCAATATTCTTAAAGAATGTCATTGAGCTTCCAATCAAAGTTGTCCTTTCAGTATGTGCAAATTACCATGTGTTCTTATGTAAATAAATGCCAAAGACCTGTCAAGACACTCTTCTAAATCTCTTAATTCCATTTGCTTCTCTCTCTCTCTCTTCATAGCCACTGCCTTCATTCAGGCTACCAATATCTCTTCCTTGAATGACCTCTAATCCAACTCCCATTTCTGGTTTTGTCTCCTCTAGTTCATTGTCCATCCCATGGCCATAGTGAATATAAATTACATCACTTTCCAGTTTAACATCCTTCAATGACTCCCCATTGTCATCAGGGTCCTGTGCAATCTGGTTCTTGCCCACTGCTCCAGCATTTCCCCTCACCAGTCCCCACACTATGGGACTGATTGCTTTCCATCCTCCAGACTCACCAAGCCCCCTGCAGCCTCACACTTCACACACACTGCTGCTGCTCTGTGAACTGCCTCTCCCTTTTTTCTTTTAGCCCATGTCCATTCATCATTTAAGTTTAAATGCAAGCTGATTTTTCTCCCAGGAGTCTTCTCTCATCCCCCAAGTTTGGATCAATGGCCTTTCCATATGTTTTTATAGTTCCTCTTCTGCAGCATTTATTACATAGTATTATAATTATTTCTTTTTGAGGGGGAGGGTATCTCTTTCTCTAATGCAGTACTTTAAGTTTTGAAGCTCAGGGATCATGTATTACCTGAGTGTACTCATAATTGAATTATGGTGAATGAGTGAGAAGCACTAAAAGGTACTTTTTCCTCAAAAAATTCAGGCTTGGAGAACTCTGCTTAGATGACTTATAATAGCAAATAAAAGCAACAGAATTGGTTCTCACTTGGGTATAGATTAAGTGCCAAGGGTCCTAGTGGTTTTGAATGGTCCTTGCTGTAGGTTCACTTTTGGATTGGACCTTTCAACAGATGTCACACCTAATCTTAAAGGAGCCAGTCTCTCTCTTTGGGCTCTAAGTGATGTAGTGTTTGTCACCATTATCAAATGGAAAAGAAACCAGTGGGGCCTGAGCTCCTGAGGAGAGGGATGATACTGGCCTTGGAGGGGTGGTTAGTTTTGGGCCAGGTTGTCTTGTCTGTCCATACTTCAGTACCACTAGAGGGAATTCAGGTGTTGGTTGGGCCCCTTTGTATCAGGAACTTCTCTCCTTAATAATGCTGAAGAAAATCATTAATGTGACATTTTATAAAGGCAATGAAAGCATTAGTTGGAACTAATAACTGAGAATTATTTTATGCATTTATTACATATGCAGTCATTAGTGTGAACTTCAGATTAATTGCTAATTGACAGCAATTATGTTCTAATTTCTCTTTTGTTCACTCATTAACTTAGTAAATATTTAATGAGGTCTATTACTATGAAAAGTACTAAGGATCAATAAAGAATATAACATCTTTTTCTTCAAAGAAACTCTGGGTAAGTCTAGGCCCCAATTATTGTGTTTTCTGGGTCTTCATCTCCAATTGCTCTACTTCTGTGTTGGCCCATCCTGGTCCACATAGACCAACCCCTCCGTAACCTTCAGAGCCTGGTTCTTAACTTATCTCTCCTGCTTCCCCCTAAGCTACTTTTCCCTGCCCTGCATACCTTCCACTCCCGGCAGACAGACTACATTTCATGAACACACTGTGTACCTTTTGCTTCCTTTATCAAAGCACTCCTTTTGTTATGTCTGCCTTTTAATTCTCATCTTTCTTCCCTTTCCATAATGGAGCTCATTACACTCTCTCTGGGCTTCTGTAGCACTTATTCAAGGCTCTGAATTAGTGATTCTTAATCATATGAGAAGATTGTTCACAATATAAGTGCCTGGTTCCCACTGCTAGAAATTCTCAATGTCTGGGATGAGGTTCAGTAGATATAATTTGGAAAAATCATCCCTGTTATTTCTGATGCATTATCTCGATGTAATAATTATTGATCTAAGTGTTATACTTGCAAGACATCACATTCCACATGTGTTTGTACTGTATCTTTTTTTCTAATCATGCTTATTTGAGGTTATCTTAAGGTAGAACAATGGCTTAATTATCTCTAACCTTGGCACAGAACACATATAGGAACTAAACACATTTGCTTTTGAGTAGGAACATCAAGTATTTCAACAGGAATTTGTTTTTCTCCTATGAAGCTATTAGTAATTTATAGAATCCAAGTTATAGATGGTGTTTACTAGGAAAAATCTCAGATGATTTTCGAAAATATTTTAAGGGATCTCTGATTTTGAGCTCTAGAGTTTCCTTCTCTCTATAATCTTGTATTCTCCTGAGGCAGCTTATAGGTTCATTATGAGGGTCATTGAGTACCCACATCCTCTCTTCCTGAGTCATCTAAATTAAAAGCATGCTGATCTAGACAGAAATAATTTTTTAAAAAATCAATAACAAAATGCTCCTGGGTGCCAGTAGATAAAATCACATATTGTATGATGTACAATGTACATTTGAATGTATTTTGAAAAGACCTATTGAAAAACCTCAGAGAGAAGGCAGGACAGAGGGTATAGAGATCAACCAAAGGACTTGTATGCATGCATATTAGCATAACCAATGGAAACAGACACTGGGGCAGTGGTGGCTTGTTCTGGGGGTAGAAATCGGGGGTGGGGGATCAATCGGGGGGAAAGGACACATAAAAAAAGAAAAACTAATTGGGAACAAGAATTCACTTTAGTTTCAATAGTAATTGGCACCCTTTGGACATTGCTTATGACATCCATGGTTTTAACATCTTTGTCCTGAATAAAGTTGGGGGTGTATGCTTCTGAACCAACATTTTGCAGCAAGAATTAAAGGTGAACTCACGTAAGTGAGAAGGTTATGACCATCTCCTCTAGAATCTGGTTGAGTGCTATGAAACTTAGCATTCAATTAGTGCTTAATAAATATCTAATGGGGAGAACCGAAGATGGCGGCATAGGTTAACACCAGAGATTGCTGCCTGGAACAACTAAGTCAAATTAAGCTTGATCCAGGGAAAGGACAACGTCCAGAGCCACAGGAGGGCTGGCTGAGTGGAAATTCTACA